>NC_088867.1:33766138-34085866 GCF_032884065.1 Artemia franciscana
GAAAACCGTATTTTACATCAGACAATGACCAGCGTGACTGAAAGTGCTGGTAGAGAGCCTTATTACGAATACTTTTACATCTATTTCGTTAGCAGGGCAGGGGGCTGATCGGGTGGTAGGATCCTAAGGTAATAGGGTCACTAGCTGTCTTTGGCGCAGGGACTACATGAACACCTCTGCAGACTTTTTGGGACGGTCCTACTGTAAAGTATTTACAGAGCAGAGGTGTGAAGACCGGTGAGTTCTTGAGCACTTATTTTTGGGATGATATTGGATACCCTGTTGGGTCCTGAAGCCTTTGGTGATAGCCTACTGAACGAACGTCCTAAACCCCTTTCTGCTTGTTATATTTACACAGTTGGTTTTTTACATGTGTTCGTTGCAGAAAGTGCAGACGGAAGTGAAGACGGATTATTGTTTTTCCTAAAATCCTCGGTCTTTCCCTGGCCAAACTGCATAATCGCCCTTTCGATTTGAATTAATAAAACTGAGATGAGGTTAGATGAGGGTAAAGGCTCCTGATGGTTTCACCACCGCCGCTCTGCTGTGGCCCCTTTTAGTTTTCTTCAAGTGTGTGTCTGTAATCGGTTTAGGACGCGGTTACATTAATTGACCAGTTTCGAGCTCTAATGAAAGCATCCTAATCCTTGTCTTATTTCGTGAAACGCCATTTCTGGCTAGCCTTTCTTCTGACTCTGACTCACGATCGGTTTTGAACCGCGGCTTGTCACGAGAAGAGATGTATGCTGTTTTAAATAAGAAAAAATGGTCAATAACCTCTGTAATCATTTAAACCGTAAGTAATACTTGAGATTTTCAGGATTATACCTTCCACATCAGTTGTATGGCTTTTCAGTCAATGTCTGAGATGGATGTTAAAGTCTTCCTGGATAATTATCTCTTCTGTAGGAGTCTTTGTTTCAAATTCGTAGCAATCCTGTCAAATTTTCAACTCGTTTGACTGGTCGTGTATCAAACAATGCGCTCAATAAAAAATGTCGTCCAATCCTTATTTTTTGTGCTATAATGAAAGAAGGGTTAATATTGCTACGTCATGTTTGATGGACGAAGGTTGACAGATTGCTAAAGCTTGAGCCATTTGGCCATTCATCTGGGGTTAAATCAAAGCAGGTCGTCCTGGAATATGAGGGAGAGAGTAGGGGTCATGAGAAAGAGTTTAATTAAAATTCAGACTTCATGAGATGGGGCAAAGTTTGGGATTTGGACCACATAAGTAAATAATTGTGTAAAAAAAAAAAAAAATGAAAAGCAGTTCATCCTGAACATTTGGCTGGTGAATGTTTAGTTGTTAATTTCTTGATGTTTATTTCAGACCGCTGATGCTATTAATATTGAGAAAGTGGATGCAAATGGGTTTGATTCAGAAATTTTTGATGATGATGACTTTTATCACCAAATACTCCGAGAGTTTGTCGAACGAAAATCGTCAGACTCTTCTAGTGCTGCTGCACTAGGAAGGTATATTCAGCTTTTCTTTCTCTCTCTCTCTCTCTCTCTCTCTCTCTCTCTCTCTCTCTCTCTCTCTCTCTCTCTCTCTCTCTCTCTCTCTCTCTTCTCTCTGCTCTCTCTTCTCTCTCTCTCCTCTCTCTCTTTCTCTCTCTTTCTCTCCTCTCTCTCTCTTTCCTCTCTCTTTCTCTCTCTTTCTCTCTCTTTCTCTCTCGTCTCTCTCTCTCTCTCTCTCCTCTCTCTCTCTCTCTCTCTCTCTCTCTCTTCTCACTCTCTCTCTCTCTCTCTCTCTCTCTCTCTCTCTCGATCTCTCCTCTCTCTCTCTCTCGTCTCTCGATCGCCGTTTTCTTTATGTGATTTCAGTCAATTTGTCTTTAATGAGTTATATAAATTCTGTTACATCACAGAACATTAAACCATAGTGTGTAATTCCGTTTAAATTCTGTAAATTATGACTGTTAAAGAAATCTAGCATTTTAATAGTTTATTTTGTCCACTTTTTGTCCTTTCGCGGATGTTTAATGCAGTGTGATGATGTAATTTATATTTTGGGAGTTGACTTAAAATTGTACTTTGAATCAAAGTCCGAAGACAATAGATCTGAATCAACGTTGTTAGATTAAATGAATCCTCAGAATCAGTTTATATTTGAAGCAGCCTTTTGCTTTTACTAGCGTCCTGCTTTTTAGCTGCTCATTTTGTAATTGCTCCTGACCGAGTCTAGACTGGTATTTTCTTCTATGATAATAAATATTGGTACAAATTTATGGAGGAGAAGTCCAAAAAGTCATAAAATAAGCCTTCATATATCAAGGAAAACTTTGTAAAAACTCCTTGAAAATTACGCGTTGCTATTCGCTAAGACTCTCTGAACTTAAATATTGTAAGTTATCCTTTTTTTTAGGCAATTGCTGGAAATCCAAAAACTTCGGAGCAAAAGCAAACGGATGGTCGACACTAAAGCGAGCAAAGGTCGTCGCATTCGTTATGATGTTCATCAGAAACTTGTTAATTTTATGCCTCCCATCCAGAAGAATAGCATGTCTGATGAAATAGTCAATGATCTGTTTATGTCGTTGTTTGGAAAAAGTGTCAAATTTTCTCAGTAAACAAACATTTTATTAACCCTTGAGTTCATCATCTAATTTCTACCGAGGTACGGTGCCGTGAGTGTGATATTGCAATTTGTATTAGGTGACAAAATAATATTGTTAGGCCCCTATGCCCTCATTTTCACATAAGTGACCTTTTTGAAATTTTAATATTATTTCTCTTTAATTTCAATGCTTCAACACTGATCTAATCTATTGCTAAGTATATTTTTACTCTGTTAATATTCTCTCTTGGTTAACTGATTATGACACGTATTTGAAGAATCAGTCAATTTGCTAGGCTCTGAAACATGCATGCTACGGGTGACTTTAAATACACCTTGCTTGAAAAGCCAAGAGTAAATTTTGTACTTAAGTTTGAATAAATTTTGTACTTAAATTAAAGAGAAATAATAGTAAAATTTCAAAAAGGTCACTTATGCGATAATGAGGGCATAGGGGCCTAACAATGTTATTTCCAAATAACATTGGAAATCATAATTATTTCTACATAGGCTCATTGTATCATTTTTTCGCCTTGGTAGAGTCTAGAGAATCGAGAGTAAAGAGGTTTGGTATAGGAAAAGGGTCCTATTTTTGAAAGAAGAATGTTGGGCTTGATACCGTGACACATCCCTACTGGTCCCCCTACTATCCCTACTAGTTATAGCTGTTGTAAGCCCATAGCGCGAAAATCAGTGAGAGGTTTAGCTTGCAGAACCCATGGCCTGTCTCGACCGCGACACTATACACTTGTACCATCAGTAGCGGCACTATGCTACGTACACTGGCGGCACTAGGGAATTAATAAGCATTTTACTAGCAAGACTAATAGAAATAATAGTTACCGTTCCTGAATCAGCTAAAAATGGCAATTGTCGCGCTAGATTTTTTTTCGAAGATGTGTTTTTAAACATTTGGTTACGACTGGCCGGTGTTTGTTCTTACTATGTTGCAGCTATCTCTGCACGTCAACACGTTTTATACATGTTACATGTGGATTATATTATGGGGACGCCGTCTTATTAATAGTACAGAATGCAAATAAATTATCAGTAATTTATATGACAATAAATAGGATAAATCACCAGTCCTCTGTATGGATGCTCGCATGTCCTCTGTATGCTCACCGTGTATATGTGACAATGTGACTCGTACTTTGCACAGTATTTTGCTAAATTTAAATTTTTTATAGGTTTTTCAGATCTACTATGAGCCAAGTTCTAATCTAGCTTAGTTATGTGTCTATTGAGATTGGCCGGGTCAAAGAGATCGATTCTGAATAGACTATATCTCAATCTGCAGAAAACGAAGTTAGAAAGATGAGGTTCTAAGTAAGAAGGTGGCTAAAAAAAATCATGCTAGTGTTCATTATAATTTAGCACTGATATTCTTATGATGTTAATAGGAATACAAGGTTTAAAAATTTTGTATTTTGTTTATACTTTATTACTTATTTAGTTATGTACATTAAAATTCTTTCATGCAAATTCTTCATAACTCATAAGATTTTTTTGTTGCCCAGTATTAAATTAAGATCTGTTTTCGAGTTTCTAGCTGATCGTGAAATGATGAGCTTAAGCAGTTTGTAAATCCTCCTACCTATGGCCGTGTTTCTGGAATTAGTGTAGTAGACGAAAAAATAGCCTTGTTTATAATGTGCGCCTCTTCACATAACAGCGCTTTGAAAAGGCTCTGAAAGTGCACCTGCCTTATCTAAGGTATCTATGTCTGAAATGAATAGAAAGGACCCCGATATTTCATGGGAAGTTCTCTATAAAAAGAAAAAGAAAAATCAGTTACGCCAGACCGAGCACCCAATTGATGAATAAGAGTAGTGCTCTTAGAGACCGTTCACACTTGTGAAAAAACGTATAATTCATAAGAATATGCACCCTGTTTACAAAAATTTATGGTAAAAATTGTACACGCTTCTCTCAGTGTGTTGAAAATTAATAGAAGCGAGTCCTATTTTTGCGCTAAAAATTGTACATGGGCTGTTCGAAACCAATAGGCAGCCGGATTTCGCATCTCGTGTGTATTTAAGGACTCTGCTAATGTGACAAAATGACAGTTAGTCAAGACACAACAACTTCAATATTGCTGTGATAATTGAAAACCTTTGGCGTACAACATTTTCCAAGTATGAACGGGTGTGAAGATAAGGATTATGCAGGTACAGTTTTTTTTTTTTTTTTACGTAAGCCTGAACAACCCTATATTTCTAAAATCAGTTTAAATTATCTGATACTAGTGGCTCCGATAAAATTGAAGATGGGGGGGGTTTGAAAAGTTTGGTATGCATGTAGCTAATTTCTTTGTTGTTAGTTCGAAAGATATTTATTTCACATTTCAAAAGATTAAGACGGAAAATTTCAAGGGTCGCAATTGTGTGCGTGTTCTACATCTACAACTTGGTTTAGGAAAATTCATTAATCATACCGCACAATTGTAACCAACGGTTTTTCCCAGTATCACTCCTGATTTGTTTTGTGTTGCTCTTGTATCTACAATAGCTAAAAAAGGTAAACAGGATTCTAAATTTACATTTTACTGACCTGTTGCTATGTCTAGCTTGCTCTAGAAACTGTTTGGGTGTTACTAATTACTACAACACTACTACTAACAACTCACTCCAGCACCAATATGTTTTAGGCCAACACAGCTGAATATGTTCCTCCTCCGTCACAACCTTTTAAAACTCTCCCTTTTTACATAATCCCAATAAGTTTTATTTCCCTTAACTTTCCTTAAGGCATCCTTCTATCCCATTCGAGGACGACCTGATTTTCCTTTGGCCCTAGATGGTTGGCCGACAAAGACTATCTTTGGCAATCTGTAATCCTTTATCTGGAGAATGTCTCTTAGTCATTTCACATTTTCTGTCATTTTATCCCAAGAAAAACAGAATATAACCTTGGTCAGTTAGATGGGTACCCAAAATAATCCTTTGAAAATTTCTCTGGAAAACGTCTAACAAATCCTCCTCCGTCTTTCAGAACTCCCACGCTTTAGCACCATACTTGACCACTGTCATCATATTCTAATCTTGATTCGCAGACTTGCCTTCCTTTTCTTTGAAACTTTAACTGTAAAAAAAACACCCTGGGCCTTGGCTCTCCTACTTTAAACATCTTCACTGCACTCAATATCTTCACTAATACTACTACCTAAGTAAGTGCAGCTATCCACTTCCATCTTCTCGTTACACAATATCGCCTTTTTACCTACACCTACTCCCATTCTTAACGACTTAGTCTTTGCAAGATAAATTTTATAGCCTGTTCTTGCACCTTGAACTCTCAGAACCTTCTGAAATTGATTTCAAGATTAATCATGTTTAATAATTTCCTTCCTACAGAAACAAAGCTGCTTCTAAGTGCTTCTAATATTACCGTACTCGCTCTTATCACCTTTCCTGTAGAAGGATTTAATTAAAGCTTTCCAAAAATTGCTAGGCACTTCCCCTTTTTCAAAAATTATACTCATAATATTTAATAATTTATCCCTATCTTTGCAACCACCATATTACAAAAAAGTAACTCATTTACTACACCATCAGCACCTGGGCCTTGTTGTTTTTAATGCCTTTCTGTGCTGTCACTATTTCTTCCTCACAATATAATGTTCCCACAATTCCAAAGTGTCAACTTTTTCCTTATTTCCTATTTCTTGTACTTTATCGCCCTTTAGCGCGTTTTCAAAATGTTCTGTGCATCTCTCTTTAAGTCTTTCCTTATCAATAATTGCGCCCATGTTTCTATCTTTAATTGGTCTGAGTCAAAATTGCCTGTTTTCACTCAATTTTTCAATGTGCCATTACAATAGTTTACTATTATGATGTCTGGTGGTATCTTCCAGATCCTCAGAAATTTTTTTCCATAGCCTCTAGTGCCCGCTTCCTTAATTCGTATTTTAATGCTTTCTTCACTTCCCTTGGATTTCTCATATTTCAAATGATCCATCACTCACATGTATCTTGTACAAGCCCCTCCTCCCTATCACTAATATTCCTAGTAGCGTTTCTAACTTTTCTTCCCAAGTAGTCACTATTCTTTGACTTCATTGACTATATTCTAAAATTATTTCATCCGTCTTCTACACTATCAAATTTTATGCTCTCCTAATTTTGTATTCAACCGTTCCTGGAAAGTTTCTCTCAAATTATCATCTTGGATTCTGCCAACTTCGTAAATAACCCTTCTTAAATTTCAGCTTTTGGTTAACCCAATGCACTTCTGGTTGATGATCTTTACTTTTAACCTCGATTCCCCTATATACCCAGGTATCTTTTGGCGATCCTGTCGGTCTTCGGCAGGATCAAAACCTTCAAAATTAGTAACGACCAAGTTCAGTACCTATAAAGTTGCATTCTTTTCCTGCATAAAATTTTCAAAGGCTATGATATCATCTATAGCTCCAATTATAGAAGATAAACAAGAATTGAATTAGATGAAGATTCTCTGTCCCTCAATTAAAAAATTTTCAACTGTTAAGACTGTTTACGAACTAGGGATGAAAAAGAGCCTAAAACGTTTCAGGTATTTTTCATTGAAAAAAGCAACAAAATTGACGCCCCCTTGAATTTTGGAAATAATTTTCAATCCCCTTGGCATTTTCGTGAATTTTTGCCACTGATTCCTTTAAGGTTTAAGTTAATTCTATTGTACTAAACAATTTGTGATTCTGCTGGGTTACAATTAATTTGCATTTCTGTTGGGAGACGATATACATTGACATCTAGGATATTGTTGAACAAGTTTAAAGAAGAAACCAGCTCCAAATTCTGGCGGTTTAAAAAAAGAAAGAAAAATATTGAAATTGTGAAACATCATGACCGATAAGGAAGGTAGGAAATTAAGTTTTTTTATGCTTTCCTAGCTTTTGTTTCTATTTTTCTAGGGCTTGTTCAAATATTGCCCACTGAGACAATACAAAATCTTACACAAATATTTCTATTAAATGTAAGCTAAGGTTAGACAAGCTATTGAAAATTGCCTTAATTTCCACTTTGGAGCAAAAATCAGTTACATACTGAATCTGCTGTTCTCCATGTTTAGGATGGTGAACTTTCATTGCTGTGTTAGGGACCAGTGACATATTGTAAGAGAATTCTGCTAGAGAGGTGTAATTTGAAAACACTTGGAAATGATAAACATAATGTTGATTTGGCCTATTGTGATTAGAATATATGAAGTAGGCTAGACTGTTCATTTGCTGCAGAGATGAGAGAAAAAATCTAGATTAATCGTTATGCTTTAAGAATAAGATCAATTGGTATTTTTGATTTTTTTTTTTAAAGATATTTTTGTCAGTTTCAACATACTTTTGTCAGTTTCAACATACTTTTGTCAGAATTTCTAATAATTTTAGTAAAATTATAGCAGTTCATATAGCCTATCTGACTTTCTGATAAAGTGAATAGAGGCTCCTTGATCTCCCTTCCACAATCTGTTTTGGTTGATATCTGAAGAACATAATCAAAACACATGCTCTGCCTTTGACCTTCAAGTGAGACAAACTCCAACAATACATTCAGATTTTTCCCTGGATGTAGCATATGTAAAATGTGGAACATGCTTCTGAAAGAGCTGAGATGTAGGAGCTCCCTTGGGTCTTTCAAAAATAATTTAAATAAATATTTAGTTAAAGGTCAATAAGTAAAAGATAAAAATAGAAAGATAAATTAAATTAGATGAAGTTTAGATTTTTTAGTATATTCAGGTGAGGTGGTTGTACATCTGGGAAGGGAGGGAGGAACCCTATGGTTAAGATTAAAAAAAAAATTATATAATGAGGATGCGTGTGGTTATGGCAAAGAGTGAAGTGTGAGCTGTACTGCGTGTTAGTGAAGAATCTTTTATGTTTATGGGTCTCAATGTGAGTTTTTTCACAAAGCAGTGTACTTTAAGTTTAGTTATTTCCTTTTTTGGTAAAATTCTAGTTAATTGACTTCTTGCTATCTCAGAAAGGGTTTAGGTTAGGAAAATGAAACTTTCAGGGATGGGTCTACAGGCTAAAGGCTATGGGTCTGTCCCGGGAAGGTATTTTAAAGCACCCACCTCCACTCCTTCTCCCTCTAGAGGGCCCTGAAATTTGCCTACATGACAGGTCTATACCTATTGAAATTTTGACAAAACAATATTTTACCTTAATTTTCAGTTACTAGTTGCTTTTTCTCTGCCTTTAGTTCTGAAAATGCAATTCCTGTTATTTGAGTAGAATTTTGAGCCATATCAATGTTGTTTTTTTTTAATTTAGGAAATGTATTTGCATATCTTTAAAACCTTATAAAATGGAATTGAGCAAAGTTATGAAGCAATGAAAAAAAGTTATGAAAACAATTTTATTGTACTTTAATTAAGCAGAAGATCTATATTCCTAGGTTTCACTTTTATAACACACATATTTTTAAAGGTCATCAAAGGTCAGGGCCCTCTAGATGGAGAAGGAGTAGAGGTAGTTGCTTCAAAATTTCTTCCCTGGACATACCTTAGTCTGTAGATTCATTCCTGAAAGTTTAATTTTCCTAACCTAAACCCTTACTGAGATAGCAAGAAGTCAATTAACTAGAATTTTAGTTTTTTTTAATTAAACCTGATTGAACCCTGAAAAACCTTGAACCTTGAAAATCATATTATAAATAATTTTAGCACTGAGAAAATGTAGCATTATTTTTTCAAAAATGATGGAAAAGATGGTGCTGAGAAAATGTAGCATTATTTTGTGAAAACAAGCAAAAAGTCATACTTTAATTAAAATTTGTCATTTTTAAGAGCTCAAAAAGTGCTTAAATTTGAATTTGTGGCAGAAGCAATTATTATAGTTGTAAAGAACAAAAAGTAATAACCATTATGGAGTTATTTTGGCCCAAATAGGCCTATCCTGTATTTTCTCTAAGGGTTGTGAGGGGTCATGTTATCCCCATTAATAAAAATCTATCTGCCTATTCACCAAAAATTATAGGCTATTGCAACATTTCTGTTAAACATTTATTTAAAAAACAAACTGTTGCTGTTCAAAAAATTTGACCTTACTAATTTTGTCCTAAATTTAAGTTACAATCCAACATCTTATTTCTTAAGTAGAAAAAGTGAAATCTACTTTAAAACTGCTGCTAATATTAACCATTACTATAGCTATGTCATATGAAATTGAACTATAACAATCAAGAAAGAATATTACAGATTGTGTAAAAGGAATAATGGAAAAATGGTGGCCGGGGTCTACCCCCCCCCCCCCCAACAGAAAATACCACTGTGGAAAATAAGGCTTTTCAAATTTGAGAGTTTTGTTTTTATTTTCTGTTGGGGGAAGGAATTTGGCTCTTGTGTATTATACGCCACTCAATCAAGTTTACTCTCTACCCCCTCCCCCTCCCTCCATGGAAAATAAGGCTTTTCAAATTTGAGAATTTCATTTGAGTTTTTTTTTTGTAGAGGGAAGGAATTTTAGTTCTTGTGTATTTTGTGCCACTCACTCCAGCTTATGTTGTGTTAAACTCAAGAACAAACCAGTTTCTTTGTTAGTTTCTTTCTGTTTATCATGATACAAGACAAAAACAAGTGACTGAGTAAATGGAAAATACACCAATTTGACTATATATTTGCACATATAGAGAGGGGAGGGTAAGCGTATTTGGACAGTTTGAAGTAAGAAAATAATTCTTATTTTATAATATGTAGAATAACTGAACCTAATGCTTTCTGTATGCAGACCCACTATACTTACCTCCCCCTTTAATGTGTAAGTATATGGCCCAAGTTTGTTTCTAAAGTAACAAAGAAACTAATGAAGAAACTGGTTTGTTCTCAAGTTTTACACACCATGAACTTGAGTGAGTGGCATATGATATAGAAGTCCCAGAATTTTTCATGGAGGGAGACATGAGTTTCATAGTAATATTTAAAAGCCATCATAAATTAATTAAAAAAAAAGTTTTAAACAGAAAGTAAGGAGCAGCATCAAACCTTGAAATGAACAGATAATATTATGTATATGAAAGGAGTTGCCCCTTCAACAAAACTTTACACTAAAGTTCTGACTTTTTGTCCAAATTCTTTAAGAACAATTTCTGAAACACAATGGGCATTTAATTAGAATAATAAGATTTCTTTTAAAATTCCATAAAAAAATTTAAACAAAAAGAGTGAGGTCTTAAGGAGGAGGCAGCCCCTTTCATATATGTAATAATTTCTGTTCGTTTTAAGGTTTGATGCTGCTTCTTACTTTCAGTTGGAAAAACTTTTTTTTATATTTAATTTCGATAGTTTTTAAATAATACTGGGAAATCTGGCTCTCTCTATGAAAAATTCTGGTACTTGTGTTAAAAACTTAACAATGGTTGTGTTCTATCCCCCTTTATATGGATCATTTTGATGGACTTTGTCTTAAGGAGCACAGGAAAGGCAATTGGAGACCATGGAATCAAATGGGGAGGAAGAACGCTCCTGGACTTAGATTATGCTGATGATTTAAGCATATTAGATGAAAGTGTGAGCAAAATGAATGAATTTTTAGAGGTTTTGCGAGTTCAGGGTGCTAAAATAGGCTTGAAAATTAATGTTAAGAAGACTAAGTCACTAAGGCTAGGAATAAGTGAAGATGAACAGGTGACCTTAGGTAACGAAAAGATTGATCAGGTTGGGAGCTTCAGTTACCTTGGTAGTATTATTAGTAAAGATGGTGGGAGCAGTGAAGATGTTAAAAGTAGAATAGCTAAAGCTCAGGGTGTTTTTTCACAGTTAAAAAAAGTTTGGAAGAATAGAAAGATAAGCCTACAAACCAAGATTAGAATATTGGAAGCTACAGTGATGACAGTGGTCAAATATGGCTCTGAAGCATGGACACTCCAAAAAGCAGATGAAAATTTACTAGATGTTTTCCAGAGAAATTGCCGACGGATTGTTCTGGGTACCCGGCTGACTGACCGTATTTCAAACAGTAGGTTGTACGAAAAGTGTGGTTCAATCCTGCTTTCTGGGGCTATAATGAAAGAAAGGTTGAGATGGCTAGGCCACGTTCTACGGATGAAGGATGGCAGATTACCAAAGATTGTCCTTTTTGGCCAACCGTCTGGGGCTACACGGAAAGCAGGTCGTCCTTGTCTGGGTTGGGAGGATGTCATAAATAAGGATTTAAAGGAAATGGGAACTTCCTGGGAGGGTGTAAAGAGGGAGGCTTTAAATAGATTAGGTTGGAGGAGGAGCGTGCGTAGCTGTGTTGGCCTCAGGCGGCTTGGTGCTGCAGTGAGTTATTAGTAGTAGTAGTAGTAGTAGTTTAAAGCTTGAGAACAAAGTGGTTTCTTTGTTAGTTTCTTCACTACTTTAGAAGCAAATTTGGGCTATATGTTTGCACTTTGGGGGGGGGGGGGTAAAGTATAGTGGGTCTGCATGGGAAATGTTTTAGGTTCAATTATTCTGTATATTGTGAAGTAAGAATTGTTTTCTGACTCGAAAATTTCCATATTCTCTAAAACTATATAGCCCAAATAATATATTTCCCATCTATTCTGTTGCTTGTCTCATGCTAACCAGAAAGAAAAGAACAAAGAAACTGGTTCATTTTCAAGTTTTGTACAGCATAAAGTTGAGTGAGTGGCATATAATACACAAGAATCAATATTCCTTACCCCCACAAAAAAAGCTCAAATAAAATTCTGAAATATGGAAAGCCTTATTTTCCATGGAGGTAGGGTATTTTCTGGGGGGGGGGGGGTAAACACCAGGGGTATTTTCTTCAGAGGGATATTTTCCACAGGGAGTATTTTTTTGGGGGGAAGGGTAAACGCCAAAAAAAAACAGAATAATTTTTGTTGCTGTAAATTTTCATGTTGTGTTTTGATTTTTTTTTTTTTTAAACACATTTCTTAATTTAATTTTGTTTTTAATAGTGTTGCAAATTTAAACTGTAGGGATTAATTTGCCCCAGATCATTAACATTCTATGCAGTTACAGAGGTTGAAAGATTATTAACATTCCGTGCCAATACAGAGGTTGAAAGATCTTTTTTCTAATTTTGGGAGGAACACAATATCAGTAACATGTATAAAAAAGTGTTCTGAGATGCATTATAGAATAGCTTGTCTTATGTACAAAAAAGATGTAAAAGCTAAACTTATTAGTCATTAATCAGGCTCTGTGTAAGTTTGCATCATTGTAATTTTTATTTCTGCTTCTCTTAATTTCAACAAAAGAAGTTTTTCAAAGAAAAGAAAGACCTGGATTTTTATGGTTTTTTTTTAGGGTTGATTGTATAAATCTATTTGTTCTAGAAGGTCAGAAAGAAGCTCTTTCAAATGGAAAAAAAAAAAAAACATTCTAGTGATCAAAAAGATTGGAGGGCACACAAGTCCATTTTCTCCTTAAGAACATCTGATCAGAATTTTAAGATAGCCATGTAAAGCAGCATAGTTGAAAGTTCCACTCTGTTTTTTGAACAAGTGGCTGCCTCAAAACAAAAAAGCAACAAAGAAACATTAAAACTTGAAACAAACAAAAGTTGTTCTGTATATAAGGGGTTGCCCCCTCGTTCATTTATGGTTCTTTACACTAAGACTATTAGGAATTTTAAGAAAGCTTCCTATTCTAATTAAGTGGCCCCTGTTTTTCAGTAGCCATTCTTAAAAATTGGGACAAACAGTCAAACTCTAGTGTAAAGAGTAAGGTATTGAGGAGGGGGTAAGCCTTCATATAAAGAATAATTTCTGTTCATTTCAGGTTTTAATGTTGCTCCTTATTTTCAGTTTAAAAAAAACCTTTTTTATATATCCTCCATGAAAATTGTATCAAACATAAAGTACACCCCTCCCCCTTGTTAAGTTCCCCCTAGACAGTTCCATCCTCACTGAAAATAGCAATAATCTTTCAAAATTTTCTACATAAATTTTTAATAGGCTCTTTACCTACTGGATTATTTATAATTTTGTTAAAATCTTCTCTTTCAGCTTCATGCTCATCTAAATTGTCATATTTATTATTAGTGTTGACCCTTGACATACACTTAGGTAGAGATCAGGCATTAATCCAGTGAACAATGGTAATGCAGATAAGCTCATTAAAGTGCAATAAATAGCAAATGGGATGAACTTGAAACCTATATATTGCATTTAAAATTTTCACCAAAATATATCCCTTGCCACTGTGGGTATGGGCATTTTCATTAGATATCATGCACCAAGGGCATGATAAAATAGGTTCTTCAGGAGCACCTCATAAATATGCAAGTGACATAGACTGAAAGTGCAATGGGGGTTGGTGGCAAGCCATCCTGTGCTTTTGGACACCCTTCTTGTTTACCTTCCCCAGATTTCTCCAAGTACCCATTTAGAGCTAGATCAGCTCTGGCTGAGCTTACAGAATCAAGCCACTGACCCCTGTTCCAAACTAAATAATTAGCAACACCAGAATTGAAACCCCTGTCCTCATGGACAAACCACTAGGCTAGGATAGCTCTTTCTAAATATAACAAACACTTCATAAATTTTATTTTGACTCCTTCAAGGTGACATGCTGTTCCTTCTTATTTGCCTATAGAAAATGGTTACAAAAATTTCTGAAAACAATTGTAGATGCTTGCATATTTTATTTTTGTAACTGTTTTGATTTGACATAACGGACCCAATCCCTCCCTATGGATAAACATATATTTTGCTATATATAATATATTCTTGGCATATGTGCTCAATAGCAAATGACCCAATTGGTAATTGTAATAGCTGGTAAGAAGATGCAGATAAATTACACCTTATAACTGTTTGAAATTATTGAATATAAGGGGCTATATATTTATACATTAGTGAAGGGGTGCTGCATTGGTAAATTGAAACAATATGCTTTTAGGAAATAGATAAGTTGGTATTTGATTGTTTTAACATAGTTTTAAGTTGTTTTTTTTTTTTTGGGGGGGGGGGGTTGTTCAAAGGAGCCCCTGTATCTTAGCCTATAAAGTAGCTAAGTTGAGGGAACACAACTTTAAGGAGTAGATCAAAACCCTAAATTATGCTAATAGAAAGTTCCTTCAAGCTACTTTATCTAAATATTACCTATTTCCAAGACCTAGAACATTTTTAAAAATTGTCTTAACTAAATGTACTTTTATTATGAGGATGGCATTCCAGGAACCAATGAAGGTAAAATCTATAGTAGAATCCAGATAGAAGGGCAGAAATAAGACTGGACAAAAAAGAAGAAATATTTCAATGATTCTCCATTCAGTAGGCCTACTCTTAACCACAGCAAAATGAAAATCAATAAAATTCTGAAATCCACTTTGAAATAATCTAGAATACTTAGTTGTCTAGTTCTCAAAGGTTTTTTTCTTATCCAGCCCCCCTCCTTAATGAAATAATATATAGCCCAGTTTATATATTGTTATTCTATTTTACAATAATACTGGCTTTTTCACAGCATACAATAATTGATTGGTATTTTTTTTCTAAAAAAAACAACAGTTTTGTATAATAATTGGGCTATATATTGCCTCATTAGTGGTGAGGGTAAACTAAAGCAAAACAAGCTTTAGGAGTGAAATAACTAAGTTCTGCTTATTATTCAACAGTTAGTTCATAATGACAATTTGAAAGAAATTGCAAGCTTTTTTGTGTAGTCTAGGGTCATAATTTACAGCAAATTGCACTTGCTAGCAATATGGAAAAATCTGGTGTACATAAGTTATTAATGATGGGACTACATGACATCTGCTGCATCCCATTGAGCGAACCATGGTTTTGTTGCCCAGTCCTTGTCAAGATTTAATTTGAAATTATCAATTGTTGCAGATCCCACTGTCATCTTGCTTAGGTTGTTCCACAAACTTGTGATTTGATTGCAGAAGAAATGGCTACTTTTTGTTGTCTTGGCATGCTTGTAGAACTGCTTTGCTAAAAGATCTCTGGTACTCGACAACCAGGCAGATTCAAACATATCTTTGTCATCAGACTTGAGTTACTTATAGGTCATTATCTTGTTGTCTCTGTCTCAATGGTATGCCAGAGTTGGTAGCCTCAGGCTCTGCAGTCAATATCCATACTCTTTATCTTTGACACCCTTTACACATTTAGTTGCTCATCTCTGAACAGATTCAAGAGCCATCTTGTCATTTTTATTAATTGGAGTGGTAATGCACATTATATGCTCCAATTTAGGTCTCAGCTGGCTTTTATAGAATTTAATCACTATTACTGGGGATATACCAGCATTTGTACACTTGATTATACCAAGAGTCTGATTAGCCCCTGCAATTTGGGTGTGACAGTTGAATTTGAGATTTTTTCACAATACCCCCAATACACACAACAACCCCCAAATCTCTGTCTGAGGTACTCTTGGGAATTGATTGTCTCTCACTGGAATTGGATAGCTGTGAATATTGCCATTGTGGGCTACTTCTTCCTAAATGTAGAACCTTGCACTTACCTTAAATTTACCTTAAATTACAGCTTGGAGCAATCCAAGGCTTTCTCCACTTTTTGACATAAAACTTGAGTTTCCATATATTGGCCCATTTGCAAAAACAATCTAGGTTTGACATTATTGAGGTTGCACCCTGGTATGTGTCAATTGGACCAATAAGTTTTAAGTGCTCAACCTATGAGGTAAGTCACGTTTTTTGGGGGCATCATTCATGTAGGTATTGAAAAGTATAGGTCCCAAAACAGTTCCTTCAGACACCCTGCTTAAGACTGCTATTTCAGAATAGAAAGCTGTACCAACTTCACCAAAAACTCTTGACTGACTGCATTGTTCTCTTCAAGAGAAACATAATTCAGTCCACTACACCACTCTCCAATACCAATTGCCTTCAGTTTCAACTAGAGTCTTTGATGACAGACTTTATTGAAGGTTTTAGCAAAGTCTAGCAGAACCAAATCAAGCAGGAGACTTTGGTAAAGGAGCTCAGTTATGTATTTATATGATTCAATCAGATTTATTTCAACTGATCTACCTGGTTGGAATCTGTGTTGGTGTTTTGATAGAAGGTTGTTTTTGGCCAAATATTTGAGAATAGCAGTATTTACAATGCCTTTGAGGATTTTCCCAACAGCAGAGATAATTCTGATTGGTTGTATATAACTTGTATGTAACTTGCTCTATTTTTAGGGGAAGAGATTCTGGGTGTAACTGTAAGGTCATTAATTGTTATATTTTGAAAGACCATTGGATTGAGTATATAAGTGTAAAAGTCCATTTTTTGTCATCTGTTTTTTGGCTATACTATGCACTTACTAAGTTTAAAGTCTATACTATGCCGTCGGAAAGGTTTTTTTTCTAGCTCCTATCTCTGCTCTTTTATAATTTAGAAGGCATAAAAACTCGTATTGAATATTAGTCTGTAGACCTTTCTTAACTTTTGAAAAAAATCCTTAATTTTGGTTTGGCTTTAGGTTTTACTTCTACTATTATCGCTAACAGCTCACTGCATCACCAAACTGTCTAAGCCCAAACCCAGGTACACATGGTCTTCATCCATCCCAATCTATTCAAAGCCTACTCTTTACACCCTCCTAGGAGGTTCCCATTTCCCATAAATCTTTTCTTATGACATTCTTCCACCCTATTTGAGAACAACCCACTTTTTGTTTTGCCCTAGATAGTAGGCAAACAAGTACAATTGTTGGACATCTGTAATCCTTCATTGGTAGAACATTTCCTAGCCATCTCATACTTTCGCTCATTATAGCCATAGAGAGCAGGATTAAAGCTCATTTTACAAACAGCTTACCAATTGAGGCATGTTTGATCAGTTGGGTACCCAAAACAATCCGTAGACAGTTTCTCTAGTCAACATCTAGCAACTCCTCTTCTGTTTTTTTGGAGTGCCCATGCTTCAGAACTATACTTGACCACTGTCATCACTGTAGTTTCCAATATTCTACTCTTGGTTTGTAGATTTATCTTAAAATTCTATCGAACTTTTCAACTGTGAAAAATGTCCTGGGCCTGTAATCTAAGAGTGAAAATTTTGTTGACCTATCCTCCAATCTTCTTAAAACCACACTGTTATTCTCTCCAACTTTATCTACAGTATCTCTAAGTCTAGAAAGAATCATCATACTAAGTAATTTGCTTCCTACAGAAACCAGGCTAGTGCCCCTATAATTACCACAACCACTCTTGTCACCTTTCCTATGGAGGGCTACTTCCCTGCTACTGCAGAGATGCAACCCATAATAGGTAACTTAGCTAGCAAGGGGTTTTCAGCATCAAAGAGTCCATCATAACAAACAAAACCCAGAAGAAATATCCATTTATCATAATCTAGTGCAAATATTGTGTTATTTATTAGGCTGTAATTTCCAGAGATGGGCCATTCCTCAAGGTTACCCTGCAATGCTGTTAGCAAGAAAAGTTTTAGTTAGGAAAACTCATGAAAGGTTCAGTTTGATGCCACTATGAGGCCATGCAAGCAAGATCTCTCTGACAGAGAAAGGAACTTGTGATGGAGTGGAGATCCCAAACAATTTTGCAACACTAGAATAGCTCCAACCTTATAACCCTGTTGTCCAATAATTGTAATAGTATTTGAAGCTATTTGACCTATTAATACTTAAAAAAATAATAATCAAGGCATGTTATGCCAAGTTCTTTAAAACTCTGTAACTCTGTATTTAGCGAATTTTTAAAGCCCATAACACTTTTACTGGCCCTTGTATAGGCTATACAATAGATAAATCTTAAACATTTCTTTGCAAGATTAATTCTCTCATTTTCATTAAAAGTTGGTACCTTTTTGAAGATGGGGGAATGGAGTTGGATACTTTGTAGATTCTCCTAGAGTATAGTTTGGGCTTTGGAAACATTCCTGAAAGTATCATCCATCTAATCCAACCACTTTGCAGGACAGTAAAATCCAATTTCCAAGAATTTTACCAAACCCTTTTGCTCTTAAATGAATTAACTGCTTCACATTTCAAGGGGGAGGGGAATGCAGTAAAAGGGCAAATTACTTTTCATTTAGATGGCCCACTGTTGTCAGCTGCATTGTGGGTTCATTTGTCTTTTCATCATATATATATATATATATATATATATATATATATATATATATATATATATATATATATATATATATATATATATATATATATATGCAGGGTGTTCCAGAAGTCGCGCACCATGTAGATTTATATAAAAACAAATATGAAATATGAATATCAATGAATTTGCTCAATTCACCTTCAGCTAGAATATTTAAAGAAGCAGCTAAAGAAACTTTAAAAAATATATATTTTTGCGCGACTTCTGGGATACCCTGTATATATATATATATATATATATATATATATATATATATATATATATATATATATATATATATATATATATATATATATATATATATATATATATACTAGCTGTTGGGGTGGCGCTTCGCGCCACCCCAACACCTAGTTGGTGGGGGCGCTTCGCGCCCCCCCCCAAGCCCCCCCGCGCGCGTAAGTCGTTACGCGCCATATTAGTTACGCGCCATTGTAGTTGTCTCCCTATGTCCAACCTGTGAATATAGATATATGTATATATATATATATATATATATATATATATATATATATATATATATATATATATATATATATATATATATATATATATATATATATATATATATATATATATATATATATATATATATATATATATATATATATATATATATATATATATATATATATATATATATATATATATATATATATATATATATATATATATATATATATATATATATATATATATATATATATATATATATATATATATATATATATATATATATATATATATATATATATATATGTTTTTAACTACGTAAAACTTGCGAATATACAACATTCTTTGCTGTCCAATTGTCTGTGCATATAAATAGATTGTCAGGTTTACCGACTCTTGAACATGCAACATATAATGGTCCATGGGAAAACAATCCGTATTCAGATCTATACCTCATGATTCTAATGATTGCTCTTGAGCTTTGTTGATGGTGATTGCTAATCGACGATTCCCTGTGTCGCCGTCGTCATTTATATATCCCCCTGTGCCTCCCGGCGTCCCCGTTGTATTTGTGTCCCTGTGTCCCCGGTGTCCCGGTCATCATTTGTGTCCCGGTGTCCCGGTCTGTATATACATTCGTTTTTGAATTGGTTTTTTTTTAGGTTTTAGTTTTTTACCTTTTTTTTAGTTTTTTTAGTTATACCTCATGATTCTAATGATTGCCTTTGAGCTTTGTTGATGGTGATTGCTAATCGAACATTCCCTGTGTCCCCGTCGTCATTTATATATCCCCCTGTGCCCCCCGGCGTCCCCGTTGTAGTTGTGTCCCTGTGTCCCGGTCGTCATTTATATTCTCTGTGTCCCGGTTGTCATTTCCCCTTTTTTTCTTTTTATTTTTTTTTTTTGGTTTTTACTTTTTTTTTACTTTTTTTTGTTTTTTTTCTTTTTTCTTTTTATTTTTTTTTAGTTTTGTTTTTCTCCTTTATTTTTCATTTTTTTTCTTTTTATTTTTTTTTTCTTTTTTAGTTTTTTTAGTTTTTTTTATTAGTTTTTAGTTTTTTTTAGCTTTTTTTTACTTATGTCCTGGTCGTCATTTATACTCCCTGTGTCCCGGTCGTCATTTGTGTCCCGGTGCTTTGTTGATGGTGATTGCTAATCGAACATTCCTTGTGTCCCGGTCGCTTTCTCTTTGAGTGTCCCGCGTCATTTATATTCCCTATGTGCCGGTGTCCCGGTCGTCATTTGTGTCCCGATGTCCCGGTCTGTAATTTCGTCAGTCGAAAACATGACGTCAGTCAACACAGAAACATGACGTCACCTGATCCACAGACAGACAGACAGACAACTTATTTTTATATATATAGAAGATATATATATATATATATATATATATATATATATATATATATATATATATATATATATATATATATATATATATATATATATGACAATGTAACCTATTGTCAGTCAAAAACAGCTTTCTGCAAGAGCTACAGTGGGTCAAAACCTTCTGTCATATTGTGTGAAAACAGAGCTGGCAGTTGGCTCTAGGGCCAAATTCATGAGATCTGCAATGATTAAGCAAAAACTGTAAGTCAGGTTTCACAAGTATGTCACATAGAAACATCATATAGGCAAATCAACTTACAGGTTTCTTGTTACTGCATAGCTTAGTATGTATACATTGTAAAAGAGTTGATAGTTGCTGTATTTAGCTTTCTGTAAATACATGGGCTATTTACAGGTTATACATGTATACACAAGTATACATTTAAAGGGCCATGTAAATACATGGGCTATTTGTGGTTACTATGCTGAAACTAACCACATTTGATCAAATGTGTTAATCTCCTTCTGCCTGACTTAGTATTGATTCACATATTTTCCTGTAGATTGGTTAACAATTGTGCCTTGATTTCAGGTTGAAAGCACTAGAACTTTTTTACTTTTTAGGCTGCTCAAATAAATTGTGTCTCTTCATCAAAACAGAGCTTTGAAAAAACATGAGACTTTGAGAAGTTCTCCTATTAAAGGAATACTTTTATCTGTGGTGATGTTGTGTGAGCTACCTTCTAATGTCTTTGTAAATCTTTCGAAAAGTAATGTGCTAAGGGTAGTCCATTGGTATTTGTTCCCTTTGCCAGATGCAGACTTGTATCAATCGTGTAATTACTTCTTACATTAAGTAACATCATATGACTGGTTTAGGTCTGCTAGTTATTAAATGTTTGCATATTGCAAGCCTAAATTGAGACCTGAAACAAGCTTAAAACAAAAATATCCTTCATTCAAGCTTGTTTCAACTCTGCAATTTTAAAAATATTATCAAAACACCCCAGCAGCAAGGCAATTTCTTGGTTTAAGAGTTCCAGTTCCAAAATTTGTATATAGGATATATGAACTGCAAATTAGTCCTTTCAATCCTTTGACTCCACAAAAAAGTATCTTCAGATAATCAGAAATTCATCATCCTCGTCTGTAACGAAATTCTGGAAATAAAAATAAGTCTTCCTGCCTTTTAAAAACCAATAATCGCAATTAAAGTTCATAATCCTATTGATGGGGTGTGGGAAGTGCTGGTACTTGAGCTACCTATCCCAGCAGTTTTAGGCATATAGGTCAGCTGGTACCAATACAGTTCTTCCCACTCACTTCTGCACACTCTCAAACAAATGATGAATAACTCCTTTTTATTGTCTTCAATGGGCATTAGTGATCAACAAACAATTTGTCTCTTCGTTAAGATATCAATAGGAGCCTTAAAAAATCTTTCTAGAAATCTGCCAAGGCAGGTTAGAATTCAGAAATACAGTGTAGGTATTTGGTATATTAACCATCAAGCCAAGGGACTTCATCGAAAAAGTCTCCACATTCAGTGGCTTGACAATTAAATAAGACATGCTGGATAGTTTCATCAGTTGAGAGGCAGACACAGTCTAGAGGGGAGTTGTGTAACTTCTACTTAAATAACAAACTATTGAAAAAAAGGGCACCTGATTTCACATGGTAATATAGTACTGTGTATATTCTAGTATGAAAAGGAAATAAAATCAATTTATTGTGATTAACATTAGATCTTTGTCTAAAAATGTTTTGTGAATCACTTAAAAATGACTTCATAAAACGTATGAAAGAGTACAGAAATCCAGGTTAATTAAAGGATCTATAAGTGACTATATTAGGATCTTCAAACATAACAAGAAATATGAACTAGATTTAAGCTTACCATATACACAAAATATATAATAAAAATTTAATATATATTTGTACTTGTTGTTGGACAAGACACAAAAACTCCACCCAGTATCTAGAATAGTCCATATGATTAGTTCCCATCTTCTACAACATTATGCCAGCTATTCAACATTTAAGAACCAGCACATATTTTCTCATCTGCCAAACTAAAAATCTCTCAATGTGCTTGAGGCTGTATCTGATTATTTCACATACATCTGTCAATCAAGCGCCTGTTTGCCTAGGTAAATCTGGCTAAGAAGCAGCTACGAGGTCTTAAGTTAGGATACATCCATTGGGTCATGTCTGAACATAGCCAAGTCCTTGCAGTTTTTCTTATTGAAAATCATTGCAGTGAACTCTATATTGCAGCAGCAGCTGAATGCATCAACATTTATGATTATGTTTGGGCATTGTATCCTCATGATTTTATCTAGACAGGCATGGTATAAAACTCTTATATCACAGAAACAAGATGCCTCTAATGGTGAAATCTTTACTGTATAGACAAGAATAGACAAATTAGATGATTCTTTTCTATACATTAAGGCTACTGTTTCAACAAGAGTCTGTTAGAGAGCCGTGAAAATTAAAACTATAAACTTTTTCTAATTTTTTCTGTAAAGTATAAACTGGTAATACAACTTTATGCATTGGTCCATTACTTTAGTCTTAGCCATGTTGATTTGGATGAGTAGTTGAGAGAAATATATGATTTCATTTAGAATTGCTTGGACAATTACTGGATTAGCAGCAAGAGTAACAATGCCATCTGAATGATCCTGTCAGACATAATGATGCCCAAACCAATAACTACACCTCATCTATAAAGCAGTTCAACCAAACCTTATTCAATATGCATCCCTGTTTTACAGAACCTTTAACGTCAAAGGGGTTGATAACTACAAAGCTGTAGGCATTAAAATCTAAGCAAAAAAGATGCCAAGTTTTATTTTGTTCATGGCAAATTGGTTAATTTGGCTGTAAAAGATGGTCAATTTAACCTGGGCAAATTAAAATCTTATTTTCATTTTCTAGTCTAGTTTTTAATTTTGAAGTTATAATAACATTAATTTAAGTAAAATTTTAAGCCATGTATGAATTTTTCCATGTTTGAATTAGAATTTTATCCAGCCTAACATAAATAATGAAGTAAAAATTTTCTGTATCTTCAATATTAAACATTTTAATTGTATTGAAAAAGAAAATAGTACTGAATATTATTTTTCAGATGGTTTTGATGAAGCTGTTGAGGAACGAGTCATTAATGAAGAATACAAAATATGGAAGAAAAATACACCATTCTTGTATGATCTGGTTATGACTCATGCTTTAGAATGGCCATCCCTTACTGCCCAATGGCTGCCTGATGTAACCAAGTAAGTCTTGCTTTTGAAGCATTTATGAAGATGTTACATATGTTTGTTAATCATGATGGAAAAAATTATCCCCCACCGACTTTCTGTATATTGATCTAGAGTAAATACATATGTTTTGCAAAAATACAAACTATATAGTGATTTTGTAGAATGCAAATGTTTGCAAAATACTCAGAATGATTTTATAGATTTTTTCCTCTATATCAACCCTGTGCTTCGATAAAAAGAAAACACTTTCTTCAATGACCAGATGATACTATTGTTATTGCTTATAGGTTGACTAGATTTATCAAAGTAGAAATTTAGTTTTATGATGTGTTAATGGCAGCAAAAATTGTCTTATCTTTTTGAAGATGGTGATGTTTTTTTTTTCTCTTTTCTTTTTATGTACCTGTGAACACAGATATGATCGCATTGAAACCATTGAGGTGTGTTTGTCCACTGCTCTTTGATTGAACATTGTATTTTTATATTTTTCATTTTTTTTTGTCTGGTACAAACATATTGGCACAAATTATTGTGCCAATAATGGTACAATAATATCTTTTTCGTTTTTTTGTGTCTGTCTCTTATTATTTTATATATTATTTTTGTTATTATTACTCAGATAAGGACTACTTTATGCAAAGATTGGGATATGGAAGTTAATATCATAATATCAAGAGGAAATTTTACGTAATTGTCCAATTTCCAAAAAAAAGTAATTAATTCCAAATAGAGTTACTTATGTTTACTCAATAATAATCTGAGCTCTTCCTTAATGAGTAACAACAAGGACTTATTTTATTGGATATAGAATTTTCTGTTTTATGAATCAACCGAACTTAGTGTAAGGATCAAATGCTAGAACTTTTTCAGTTTTTGCGCATTTGGACATATAAATATGCTTTTGTTTTTTTTTTCAAATAACGCTCAAGGCTAGACTGCCTTTTCTTACGCTTTTTGATACTTGAATACATCATTGACAGCATAACCAAGAAGCTAATATTATTTCCTGTGAATTGAAAAACCGTATGAAGGGCCTAACCAAAGAATTTGTCGATATATAAATCAGGGGCTGAAATAATTGCAAATGTGATTCTTGTATTTAACAGATAGGCAATGGTAAGACTTGTTTTTTACTTAAAGATAGCATAAAGTTATGGACGAATTATGAAAAAAGAAAAGAAAAAAAACATGCTTGTGTGCACAATCTCATTGACCTTATACCTGGCATGGACTTTGGCAGATCTGTATGACAAGCATTTATTGAACACAATTTTGACTGCTTGGAAAATGGCTTCTGCTTATTTTCTCCACCGTTTACAGAGGTTGGTGCGATGACAAACCTTGCACATGTGAACACCAACTATTTTGGCTGTTAGGATTACATTTCAGAACATGAAACTCTTAACAACGCTTTTTTTCCGATTTAGATCAAATCATATTCTTTTTATTAAAAAAAAACTCATAAAACCAGTAACATGTCAAAACTTAAGCACAGAAAGTAAGAACTACAAATCTAAAGAGTGGATTTAATATTAAATATTACACTCAACCTTTAGAATTATTAAATTTTTAAAAAAGTGAAATTTGTTTATATCTTACAATCAGCTATAGTTTAGGAAGAGGTGCTGTCAATTGGTGGCAGCAGCTGAGTTCAGGGAGTATTTTAAGACAATCAAGAAGTATGAAAGAGAAACTCTTTTTGATTCCACTTGTGGAACTTATTGTGTCAAGAAATTTGATTTGAAGAAGGCTTAATTTGAAGAAATGAAATGCTTAGAAAAACTTATCCAGGCGTCTTTCAGACTGGGTTGTTTCCAGTCTATAACTGGAAATGGTACAGATGGGTCCATTTTTCCCCTGACACTCTGAAAAATTCTTCTATCATTGTTTAATTTTCGAAACCCATATATATAAGTTCATAAGCCAGATGAAGCAAATCATAAAGCATTACACCCTAACCAAGCAAGTAGCAGGCAGAGGTGGATGTTTAACCTAGTTTCAACATTGCGAAAATGATCCAAACATGTTCAGTATGTCTAATATAATGATTTAGTAGAAATTGTTTTCAAGATATCTGTATTTTTGTAGATCTTTATAGGAATAGCTCGCAATGTTAGCATTGAATTGGATTTTAGTTTTCTTATTTCTCTAGGCTATTTAGGTTTTTCCTGTTACTCCTTGTACAGGATTCTTGAAATTTTGAGATTTATAATTCTACCTTTTTTTAGACCTGAAGGGAAAGATTACTCTATCCACCGACTAATATTGGGAACACATACATCTGATGAGCAAAACCATTTACTTATTGCTAGTGTTCAGCTTCCAAATGAAGATGCCCAGTTTGATGCATCACATTACGATAATGAAAAAGGAGGTAGGAATTGGTTTTTAAGTTGGATTCACACGGGTTTGATGGCTAAATGCCGAAGCAATTTTTATTAATTGGTGTTGGCTAATGAGTCAGTATGAGAAATATGCTTCACGTTAATCTACCAGTTTTTTTCACAAACCGAAAAAACTACGCCACAATAAGGTGGGTTTTTATGGCACTTGGTATCTACCAAGTGACATATAGCGATCGTAAATTCTGTCGGTCGGTCTGTCTGTCTGTCAGTCCCGGTTTTACTACTTTAGGCACTTGCAGGTAAGCTAGGACGATGAAATTTGGGAGGCATATCAGGGACCAGACTAGATTAAATTACAAATTGTCGTTTCCCCGATTCGACCATCTGGGGGGGGGGGGGAGTGGGGGGACGGTTAAATTGGAAAAATTAGAAAAAAGGAGGTATTTTTAACCTATGAACGGGAGATCAGATCTTAATGAAATTTGATATCTGCAAGGATATCGTGTCTCAGAGCTCTTATTTTAAATCCCGACTGTATCAGGTGACGTTGGGGGGAGTTGGGTGAGGAAACCTAAATTCTTCGAAAACGCTGGGAGAGGAGGGATCGGGATGAAACTTTTTTGGAAAAATAAGTACAAGTCCAAGATACGTGACTGACATAACCGGAACGGATCTGCTCTCTTTGAGGGAGTTGGAGGGATGCTTAATTCTGAAAAATTTGAAAAAATGATGTATTTTTAACTTATGAAGGAGTGATCGGATCTTTATTGAAATTTGATGCTTCGAAGGATATCGTGTCTCAGAGCTCTTATTTTAAATCCTGAACGGATCTGGTGACATTGGGGGGGGGGAACCTAAAATTTTGGAAAATGCTTAGAGCGGAGGGATCGGGATGAAACCTGGTGGGTAAAATATTCACAAGTTCTAGATACGTGATTGACATAGCCGGAACGGATCCGCTCTCTTTGGGGGATATGGGGGGTTAATTTGGAAAAATTAGAAAAAAATGAGGTATTTATAACTAATGAACGAGGGTTAAGGGGGTTAATTCTGAAAAAGTAGAAAAAATGACGTATTTTCAACTTACGAAGGAGTGATCGGATCTTAATGATATTTGATATTTTGAAGGATATCGTGTCTCAGAGCTCTTACTTTAAATCCCGACCGGATCCGTGACATTAGGGGGAGTTGGGGCGGGGCCTAAAATATTGGAAAGCACTTAGAGTGGAGGGATCGGGTTGAAACTTGGTGGGAAAAATAAGCACAAGTCCTAGATACGTAATTGACATAACCTGAACGGATTCTCTCTCTTTGGGGGAGCTGGGGGGGGGGGTTAATTCGGAAAAATTAGAAAAAATGATGTATTTGTAACTTGTGAATAGGTGATCAGATCTTAACGAAATTTGATATTTAGAAGGATCTTGTGCCTTAGAACGCTCATTTTTAATCCCGACCAGATCCAGTGACATTGGGGGGAGTTGGAGGGGGAAATCGGAAATCTTCGGAAACGCTTAGAGTGGTGAGATCGGGACGAAACTTGATGGGAAGAATCAGCACAAGTTATAGATACTTGATTGACATATTGGAACAGGTCCGTTCTCTTCGGAGGAGCTGTGGGTTGTTCATTTGGAAAAATTGACGTAATTTTAACTTAAGAACGGATGACCGGATCTTAATTAAATTTGATATTTAGAAGGAACTCATGTCTCATAGCTCTTATTTCAAATCCCGACCAGATCTGTTGACATTGGGGGAGTTGGAGGGGGAAACCGGAAATCTTGGAAAACGCTTATAAATTTCGTAGATTTGTGACTGACGTAGCCGGACTGGATGGGCTGATTGAGGGAGTTGGGGGATGGGGTTGAGTGCTTTGGCAAGTTTGGTGCTTCTGGACGTGCTAGGACGATGAAAATTGGTAGGCGTGTCAGGGAGCTGCACAAATTGACTTGATAAAGTCGTTTTTCCCGATTCGACCATCTGGGGGGCTGAAGGGAGAGGAAAAATTAGAAAAACTGAGGTGTTTTAAACTTACGAGTGGGTGATCGGATCTTAATGAATTTTGATATTTAGAAGGACCTCGTGACTCACAGCTCTTGTTTTAAATTCCGACCGGCATTAAGCCTCTGATGTTCCTTTTAAAGCAATCTATTGATTCTTCGAATTTTGCTTGAGCTCATACCATATGAGCTTTTGGCTCTTGGCTTTTTCGACCTCGTCACAAGTGCCATATGAGCTCTTAGCTCTTGCTCGTACAAGAAATTGGAAGTTGTATCATTGCTGATTTTTAAGAAAAGAGCTGAATTCTATTAGCTAGTTTTTTTCTTGGTGTCTCTATTAAAAAAATGATTTTCTGAATTGGAATTTTCAATTTCTATTTAGTGGTTCTAACAAAAATTTATTTGGGCGCGTGCCTGGTTTCACAAAAAAGGGACGTTGTAAGATAAAGTTTCCAAAAAATTGCCCTGCAACAAGGGTAGAAATACATATTTACTGCTCAAATAGTTTTCTTTTGTTGCCAACTCTTCTTGAAATGATCGACTCAGTTGTCTTAAATAAAAATTTTTTTCTTCTAGTAATTTTACATGTTTGAATTTCTAAGCTCTGTAACTATTTCTAACTGGAAACTTTTTGCTTATTTATTTTTATTATTGACGTTTAAGTATTTGATGTCTTAAAGACAAAATTGGGATTATTTTCATAATACCCTATTACCCCCGATTGTACCACTAAATTATGCTTTTTCAACCGCTGATTATAGCTACTCAGAGAATTAATAATTCAAAAGGAGGGTAAGGCATTAAAAATTCACATGATTATGCCAACAACCTTCACGTATTATTCTTTTGGATTATGTGTAAACAAAAATAAAACGGAAAGTATAAACAAAAATAAAATGGATATGAAGTACAGTGAAATTGGTCTAGCATAAAATGTTGGAGGTGTTCTAGAGGTATTACGTGATAAGAGCCCATATTTTTGAGCTTCATAATAAAATTACATTACTGGTTAAATTCATTTTGGCTGGTGGGATCGTCTGTTCCACAAAATTGCTATAGAAAATTTAATCCATTTTGAGTGTGCAATTGACGTTTTAAAACATAGTTATAAAGAATTCTTGCGTGTCGAGAATCATACAATGTGATGCTAAATGTCCTGCCGCGAAATGATAAAACTGAATTGAAATCTGATTATGCCAGATTGTGTGATAATGAGCTTTCTGCAGGCTGTAACTGTGACCGATAACGTTACACCACCACTACTAGATGTGACTTATAACTTCAATCACTTCTCTATGACGGTCTTCTATCCTTCATAGCAATGTCAGCAATCTCGGAACTACTTCTTAAAAGGAAAGATCTTTACTTGGCTAGAAAAAAAAATTATCAGCTAGAATTGGCTTATATTAAGCTTTAATTAGCTAGAAAAAATAAAAAAGTTTTCGTAGTCAAGAATCAATTTCAACTAAATGACACTTAGTAAACACTGACCTATAGTAGGGTACAAATGAACTTGAAAAGTCTTTTTGGCGTGCAAGAGATGGTTTTGATCCGTCTTGGTTTTTGGTAACATAATTACTAGAACATCAAAGGAAAAAAAACTTTGGGTGTGGTTAGAAATGCCATGTAGGGCTTTTTTTCAGGGGGGGGGGCTATTAATACGATTAATGACGCACTAATGATTAATAAAATACGCTACTATTCACCCTTGGCGAAGAATTTGAATAAATATTTTCTTATCTTATCTTTTTTTTTAGTATTCTATTAAGATTTACATCAATTTGGAATTTTTTTTTTCTATATGTTTTTCCTATGTGAAAGGACAGATTTTCCGTTTGTGCCGAAAATTACTTTTGACGAAATATGCGTCCGATTTTACACTTCCGAGACGCAAAAGGAAGAACCTATCATTTTTGATAGGTCATCATTTTTTACCCATATTTTCAAACTTTCAATGAGAAGCGTTCCATATGAATATGGATAAATAAAAAAAAAGAAGGTTTTTAACTGACAGTAAGGAGCGACATTAAAACTTGAAACGAACAGAAATTATTTCGTATTTGGGGGGAGGGGGGGATGCACTCTTGGAACTCGATTCCTGCGGAGATCCGGCAGTCCTGAACACTTAACTTCATTAAGAAACAGATGATTTTTTTTTTATTAAGAGTAAATTTTAAATAAGTTCAAGTTGATATATGATTTTATTTATTTGTGGGTATTGTTTAGTTAGTGTTGGTTCTTCGCTGTCCTCTCCCAGAGTAATCAACAGGTTATTTGTATCGACTACCTTAAAAGGGCCTAAACTTGAATGGAGAATAGCATACGTTGTTTATTGAAAAGTTAAAGCAGACGTTGTGACATAACACTTTATTTGAAGCGAATGAGATGCGTTGTTGACGTAGACAATGCATCAGCTCCCACCTTGACTTTTTTATGATTAATTAATAATAATGAACTTTAAAAAAAAGTTTTTTAGTGAAAAATAAAGAGCTATATTATAACCAGTGACGATAGAAATGATGTCACACAACTCATGCTTTTCCTGATTTCCTAAAACACTTTTTCAATGGAAAATAAGTAGCTGTGTCAAAACCATAGATGGTTAGAAATAAAAATCTCTTAACTCAAGTTTAAAATAGATAGAAATTACTATCAGTGAATAAACAACACCTAAAACGAAAATAAATTGCAATGGACAACCAGAACGTCACTTTCGTCTTAATGAAAATAAAGTTTATTTTAAAGTTTTTCTGTTATACAATATAAATACATCAAAGATCGCTGAGACTTCAAGGAATGAACATCATTGTATATTAAAAAATCAGTCAACTTTTAACTGATTATTTTCAGAAATTGTTGTTATCATGGTGAATTTGTTGTTATTGTTGTTCTAAATATTTTGATAGATAAAATAACACTGTTCAAAATACAAATCCTTTTCAATACGCATAATAGGGCGCAAATGAATTTGAGAAACGTTTTGTGCATTTCATAGGCAGTTATAATCTATCTTTGTTTTTTATATCACAATTACTTGAACACAAAAAGAACACTTTTAGGTTTGATTAAAAATGGCGCGTAAATCATTTTTTATTTTTTTTTTTTTTTTTGGGGGGGGGGCTACTAGCATTATTAAAGACGCAAGCATTTTTGTTTCTGTGGTCTTGTTGATATTACGGCAAATAAAAGCCACCCTGACCACAGTCATGTTACAACCTTGAATAGAGATGAATATTGATTCTTCACTTTGTCTTTAGAATCTTATTGTGTAATATGTTGGTATAACTACTTTTTTCAGATGTGGTATAACTGTATTTCGAGGTCATTTATTAAAACAAAATAATACATTACCTCTATTAAGAAGAGTATCTCGCGATATTGCGGTTGTTCTCGAGCAATATTAAGCAATTGTCAGTATATTACAGGTATAATATTTCGATGACTTTCAGCAATCCATAGAAGGTAATTCGCTCTCAACTTGCGCTGGCTATGATAAAATTCATGATCTGTTGTTCGGATAGGTGAGCCATTTATCATATTCGCCACATCTAGTCCCTTGGGACTTTTTCCTGGTGTTGATGATTTTTGAATTAAAATCAAGTTGGCGGACTGTGTTGAAGGAGTTAAGAGCCATGGCTAATTGGAGAAAAACTATGACAGATAGTGACAGATTGGAACACTGTATGATAGTGTCATTTTACTGGGGAACTGCTATTTTTGCAACCTAAAGAAATTTGACCTGTGAAGCTGTCTTCCTAATGTGGCACAGGCACAAAATTTGTCATGTCATTGTCTAGTCGAAAGATTCCAAAACTACAGAGACTATTCGATATTCTTACATTATTCGCTAATTCTCTTTTGTTTTTTATTGTTGTTTGTCTGTCCTTTTTTTGTAAAGATTTTTTTTTCAATGTATTATTTTTTGCACATTGTCTTGCAAGGTTTTACTAATAAATCTATCTATATTCCCTAGAATTTGGAGGATTTGGATCAGTCAGTGGAAAGATCGAAATAGAAATAAAAATCAACCACGAAGGGGAAGTGAATCGAGCTCGCTATATGCCTCAGAATCCCTGTGTAATAGCCACAAAAACACCATCTAGTGATGTCCTTGTTTTTGATTATACAAAACACCCAAGCAAACCGGATCCAAGTGGGGAATGTCATCCAGATTTAAGGTATGCTTTATTTCAGGGGTGGTCAATTGGCATGCCATTGTCCGTGTGTTTTTCTCAGTTCTGTCCACCCGGCCTACATTTTATCTTTCACATTAAAAAATATTGAAAGTAAGACGGAAAGTTCAATAATTCAAATCCAGAATTGCCAGAATCGTTTACCTAGTTTAGTAAGTCTGTTTTTTTTTTTTTTTTTTTTTTTTTTTTTTTTTTTTTTTTTTTTTTTTTTTTTTTTTTTTTTTTTTTTTTTTTTTTTTTTTTTTTGCAGTGACCGCCTCTCTGGGGCTTGTTCATCAAAAGGCTCCTGTAGATTGGTGATAGTTCACCAATAAAATTTCATTGACTGGCGAGTTGATAAATAATGTGTTATCCAAAGAGAGTAGGAAACTTACAAGGTTGGAAGCCCGGGTTGACATTGAAAAGAAAATTTCAAATGCCAGCTAGTGTCTCGCTGTTTGGTAATATTGTTGTTAATGCTTTATTTATGGGGTTCGGGATGGTCGCACCCCATGTTGTTCTAGACCTTTGATCATTATTTTGTCTTTAGTTGCAATTGGGCACTGTTCTTCCTTCTGTTGTACTCATCGGTATTAATCCTGTGATTAAAGGACCAGATTTTAGTCTGGTCCTTTAATCATATTGTTTCACACAATTTGAAAGTGTCACCGGTCATACTCTCATCTTATATCTGTGCTGTTTTATACTATCTGTATTGATTGTTTGTTTGGTCTAGTCAGTTAGTCTTTATGTAGACAGCTTTTCCTATTTTCTTTATTCTACAGTCGTGAAAAGGTTAAAGAACAGTCATCAAACCTGGGCTCTTTCTCTCCTCTCTCCCCCCTTAAGAACCTTCAAGCTGTGCTCATTCCTAAGTTATATACTCACCAACCTTCTTGATTTCCAAATCCTTAAAATGTCCCAGAAAACCCTTTCTTCTCTTTCGTTTCTTACCCTTTCTTCTTGCATTGAGTTAATGTTTCCTCCTGAATGCTATTATCCGAATTGTTTTTTAGATACGTTTTTAACATTTTCACATGGCACATCCGAACAGGAAGGAGGCGTTGAACCCTTGCCCGCCTCCAAAATTCCGATATTTTGTTGACTATTTTTCTATAATTAGTGCATTTTTGCTCTATTCTTCGAAATTTTTCCCTTCCTCAGATATTACCTAACCCCAAAAGGAAATAGAAATATGCTCCGGCTGTGTCCAACTCGTATATGTCACCTCATATACAAACAGATTCTAATAATACTAAACAAATTATTAAAAAAATTGTTGGCCTTCAGTTTTTAGTTTGTTTTTTATTACTAGATTAACTGGCACAATTTTTTACTGCTAAAAATAAGTTCTGCAGAAATTGGTTTGATGACCTTTTCTTTCTATTTTTTTTTTAACTCTAGCTTAATACATCCACCCCTGAAAAAAGAACATATAAATTTCATAAAAATCTCAATATTGCCAAGAAATGAATTTTAGCTCATAAACTTCATATTTTCAAAGGGATGCTGGCACTTTCGACATACATTAATATTTAGAGATCGACCCTAAAATGAAACCTAAAACATTGGGAAAGTAAAATGAAAAATCAATTTGTGCTTAAAAAGGACAAAATTACCCCCCCCCCTTCGGTGCAGATTAAATCTATAATTTAAATCACCTTTTCTTAGTAACAGAGAAGCTGTTACCATCTCAGTGCCCATCCTTGATGTCTAATTCAAATATGTCCCTTTGAAAAGTTTATCCCTTAGTCCCTTTCAGAGCTTGGATTTGTAGAAGAATTGGAGTAAAAAGTGTGTTCAGGCTAAGTTATTGATTCATAAGCTGTTATTTGTGATTCAGTATCCTTCATGACAATATCGAAGAAAAGATTCTGTTAAAGGTTTTTATGCTACGTTAATACTTACACAATTTGATATTAGTGTAAAAAAAAAAACAGCTTAAACATGGAGTTTTTACAGTTCGTTGGCCAGGAAGCTTTTGAGCATTTCTTCCTTGTCAGTTAATGTTGAAACGATGTTTTGTATTGTTGAGAAGATTTTGGCTCCCAATATATAAGAATTTTTAGAACCTTGTAATTTGAGGTTACAGTAACAAATTTTCATCATTATAAAAGGTAGTGTTAATTAAATGATAATTGTCTGAAAAAATATGGTGGTTCAATAATTGAATCCTAATGGCTTGAAAATTTAAAGTAAAATTGCTGAGTTCAACTATTCAAGTAAACTTCATCGGCTCACCCATGTCTTTGAAGCTTCGTACCATAGCACCTAGTAAAATATATCTTCATGGAATTTGACTGTACCACCCTTAAATTGGGACATGAACTCTAAAAGCATAAGTGTATTACAAGAGAAAAATGAGATAAGCTAGTTTTTATACACAAGTGACTAGTATTCTTATTATTTCTTCTTGAAGACTCCGGGGACATCAGAAAGAAGGCTATGGTTTATCGTGGAATCCTAATTTGAATGGGAATCTTCTATCAGCTTCAGATGATCACACAATCTGCTTGTGGGATATTAATGCCAACGTCAAGGAAGGAAGAATCGTTGATGCAAAAACTATTTTCACCGGACACACTGCGGTTGTAGAGGTGATTATAATGAGCAACCTTTTCTCTTTTTATTCCAATTATAAGCTCTAGTCTAAATGAGAACTCACTTTTAGTATAAGTTTTTTTTCATTTTCATTTTTAGTCAAAAGGTAGCTTTCGATTTATTCCCACCCCATGCTACTACTACTACTAACAACAACTCACCGCAACACCAAGCAGCCTGAGGCAAACACAGCTACGTACGCTCCTCTTCCATCCCAATCTATTCAAAGCCTCCCACTTTACACCCCTTCCCTCTCCAGGAAGTTCCCATTTCCTTAAAATCTTTCTTTATGACACCCTCCCACCTTAATCACGGACGACCTGCTTTGGATGTCCTTGAAAAGTTAAAGACTGTGTTATTGTTTTTTTTCATGAATTTGATGAATAAGTTTGCCCTCCAGACTTTGAAACAAAAAGAAGTGCTTGATTTCTGAAGCAATATTTCATTGACCGTCCTGGCATTGCTTCTAAGGGAACGTTTAAGCCGTTAAAAAGTCAAATTAATTAGTTCCATGATGGAAGTCACAGAGAAAATCATAGTGAATTATATTTCTCGTTTTCATTTATGGCACTTGGTATCTACCAAGTGGCATATAGCGATCGCTAGTTCTGTTGGTCTGTCTGTCCCGGTTTTGCTACTTTAGGCACTTCCAGGTAAACTAGGACGATGAAATTTAGTAGGCGTATCAGGAAACAGACCAGATTAAATTAGAAATCGTTGTTTCCCCGATTCGACCATATGGGGGGGAGTTGGGGGGGACGGTTGAATTAGAAAAATAAGAAAAAATGAGGTATTCTTAACTTACAAACGGATGATTAGATCTTAATGAAATTTGATCTTTGGAAGGATATCGTGTCTCAGAGCTCTTGTTTTAAATCCCGACCGGATCTGGTGACATTGGGGGGGGGGGGGGTCTAAAATCTTGGAAAACGCTTAGAGTGGAGGGATCGGGACGAAACTTGGTGGGAAAAATAAGCACAAGTACTAGATACGTGATTGACATAATCGGAACGGATCCGCTCTATTTGGAGGAGGAGGGTTAATTGTGAAAAATTAGAAAAAATGATATATTTTTAACTTACGAAGGAGTCATCGGATCTTCATGAAACTTCATATTTGAAAGGACCTCGTAGCTCAGATCTCTTACTTTAAATCCCAACCGTATCCAGCGTCATTGGAGGGGGGGGGAGACCGAAAATCTTAGAAAATACTTAAAGTGGAGAGATCAGGATGAAACTGGGTGGGAAGAATAAAAACAAGTCCACGATACGTGACTGACGTAACTGGGCCGGATCCGCTCTCTTTGGTGGAGTTGGGGGGGGGGGGGAATAATTCGAAAAAATTAGAAAAAATGAGGTATTTGTAACTCACGAATGGGTGATCAGATCTTAATGAAATTTGATATTCAGACGGATCTTGTGCTTTGGAGCTCTTGTTCTAAATTCTGGCGAGATCCTGTGACATTGGAGGGAGTTGGAGGGGGAAACCGGAATTCTTGGAAAACGTGAAAATTGGGGTATCTTTATCTTACGAATAGGTGATCGGATCTTAATGAAAAATGATATATAGAAAGATCTTATGTCTCAGACTTGAATTGGATCTGGGAGACATAGGGGGTTGGAGGGGGGGAAACGGAAATCTTGGAAAACGCTTAGAGTGGAGAGATCGGGATGAAACTTAATGGGAAGAATAAGCACAAGTTCCAGATACGTGATTGACATAATTGGAACGTATCCGTTCTCTTCGGAGGAGCTGGGGGTGTGTGTGTTAATTTTGAAAAATTAGAAAAATTGAGGTATTTTTAACTTAAGAACGGGTGACCAGATCTTAATGAAATTTGATATTTAGAAGAAACTCATGTCTCAGAGCTCTCATTTCAAATCCCGATCAGATCTGTTGACATTGGGGGGATTCGGTGGGGCAAATCGGAAATCTTGGAAGACGCTTAGTGGAGGAATCGGGATGGAGTTTGGCGGGTAGAATAAGCAAATGTCGTAGATACGTGATTGACGTAACCGTACTGGATTCGCTCTCTTTGGGGGAGTTAGGGGGTGGGGTCCATTGCTTTGGCGAGTTTGGTGCTTCTGGACGCGCAAGGACGATGAAAATTGGTAGGCGTGTCAGGTAGCTGCACAAATTGACTTGATAAAGTCGTTTTCCCTGATTCGACCATCTGGGGGGCTGAAGGGAGAGGAAAAATTAGAAAAAATGAGGAATTTATAACTTACGAGTGGGTGATCGGATCTTAATGAATTTTGATATTTAGAAGGATATCGTGACTCAGAGCTCTTATTTTAAATCCCGAACCGGCATTTAGCCTCTGATTTTCCTTTTAAACAATCTATTGTTTCTTAGAATTTTGTTAGAGCTCATACCATATGAGCTTTTGGCTCTTGGCTCTCCTGGCCTCGTCACAAGTGCCATATGAGCTCTTAGCTCTTTTTTTATGAGTAAACAACAGCAGCATTTTAAGAAATTTCTTGTGAATATTTATCTCGATTTATGAGCAGTCAGCCCAACCAATCGTGCGACAAACCATCTTTTGGACCACACTGTGGTGGTTTTTTTGTGGATGGTGAAGACCTCCCTTCACAAGAGTGCAGACGGTCTGGTATTAAAATCTCCTTTTGTTAGTACTAAAGCTTATTCCAGTAGGCAATGCATAGAACACCCCCCTCACTATATCAAAGATCACATGATGGGTCAAATTCAATAGATAACACAATGGTTGAGGTGGGGGCGTTTGTCACTATCCACAATGAAAATTAAAATGACTTTCAAGAGGTTATTTCTAGGAGCTCCAGAAAAAGGAAAAAAATTTCCCCAATCAAAAATAATTCCCCTCCCCTTGCTCCAACTCCTTCAAAAAACCTTGGAATACACTTAAAAATTTCTCCTGATACTCCCTGTGAGATAAATAAGATAACTCTATTAAGGGTTGCAATATTCAAATTGTTAAAATCAATGCTTTCTTTAAACATTAACCGTGATGGATCTTTGCTAATTGCTCTCCAAGATTCTAAATCAGCCGTCATACTACAATTTAAAACCCCTTCTTAACATCCCAATAAAGTCTGTTCTGTGGACCCCAAACCTCTACCCAACTACAATAGTTCTGTATAACATCCCTCCAGAAATATCTGTTCAGGAGCTAAAGGAAGGGCTCTTGACAGAACTGGTAACTCAATCTCGGTTGCAGATGTCACCCAACTGGGCAAACTAGATGGTAATGGCCAAAAGTCAAGTAGGTCTTTCTTATTCACACTCAGAGAAAAAATAATATCCCAGGCTAGATAAACTCTAATTTCTTTAGCAATGAGAGAACCTTTAAAGTCTAAGAGTCACATCCGATACCATTTTTGTATCGGCCTATTTTTAGTTTCTGTGTGTACCTTACTGCTGAAGTTGTCAACCCCTTTAAACTTTCAAACTGATATATCACTTATGAAGGAATTTTTCTTCAAAAAAATGGATGACATATACTTTGATCAGCTCATCAAGAGCTATCGACTGCCGTCAAAAAAATCTATCTGTCTTAATTCAAAAGTTGACTTTTTTGCCGTAGGCCAAGTTTCTAGCGTCAACACATAGAAAGCAGCAAAGGAGGAACTCTAATTTCTTTAGCAATGAGAGAGCTTTTAACGTTTAAGAGGCACATCTGATACCATTTCTCTACCGCAATCCCAAGTGCAAAATACCAAATGATAAACTCAGCTGAAATCATGAACAGAAATGGGTAAAAACAATAGATTTTTGGCCCCAGGCAAGATTTCTACGAAGCTTTTCAAAGTAGAAAGTCTTATTCATCAATCTGACCTAAGGTCCACACTCTCCGTAAAAACCGCAGAGGATAGACCTTTATCACTTTCTAGGAATAAGCTGAAATCGGGGTGCTTAAAAAAAAAAGAAGATGAAATTATAAGTCTCACAAAATATCATTATCACTACAAAAATCACCATCAGCTATATCACTATAGTCCATCTGACTATACCTACATACAGAGCTCAGAAATCAATTATCTTCTTATGTTTATCAAAGACTCCTAGAATCAAAAGATTTACTGAAAGAAATCTGAGCAGATTCAAGATAAATAAGAAGCAACCAATTCAGTACCTCTGCTCATCTTACAGAGTGAATCAAAAGAAAAAGGGCTGAATAGTCTTGACTGAAAAGCCCTCGTTTGCTGAAACAGAAGAAGAAGATTTTACTTAGCGAGCGGAAATTGGCGTTTCAAAACTATCTAAAATTACATAACCGGAATTATTTTTGCCATTTAAATATTAATTCTTGCTTTTTGGAATGTTTCTTTGAAACTTAAATGATTAAGATCATGCTAATGTTCCTGAGCATTTAAAATGTCTCAGAAGTTTTTAAGAGCGGATTTATATAAAACTGTTATTCCGCCTTTATAGGGATCGTTTTTAGATCAATGGTTAAAGTTGTCATTTTCCAGAATAACTTCTTATTTTTTGGGAACATCCTTGTAACCATAAGAGTCAAAAAGTCCTTTAATGCTGCTACGTCATAAACGCAAAAAAATAAAGTCGAACTTCTTGTCGACGGTATCATCGCATCCTTTTATGTTATTTATCTTTTTCTGTGCAGGATGTTGCTTGGCACTTGCTTCATGAATCCCTTTTTGGCTCGGTGGCTGATGACCAGAAGCTTATGATATGGGACACGCGAAGTAATTCTGTCACTAGACCCTCCCATACTGTAGATGCTCACACGGCAGAAGTAAATTGCTTATCTTTCAATCCATATTCAGAATTTATTTTGGCAACTGGTAGTGCAGACAAGACTGTGGCTCTTTGGGATTTGAGGAACCTTAAACTGAAACTACACTCTTTTGAGTCTCATAAAGATGAAATTTTCCAGGTATTCATATTTTCTTTATTTTTGGGCGCCTTGGTCTGATCACATAGCATAATGTTGGAGTCCCGATTGTTTTTGTTTAGAAATAATAAAATGCCATTTGTTTAATGCATAAGATTACTAATCATCTTTCGGGGATTGAGGGTGTCTGTGTTTGTTTGTAGCTTGGTCATGACATCTAAAAATAAAATATATTATATAAATAGTTTTCGTGATTTTGTAGAATGTTCTCTTTTTCATATTTGAGATGAATAGTTATGTGAAATTTTTTAAGAGTAATAAGTTCTGTCCATGGTCTAAAAGCCAATTATCATTAGTTATTTGTTATTTTGTTCAGCCTAAAATGGCTACATACTTAGCCCTTTAAAAGCTCATAGCATGTAAACAGGGATAACATTGTTCTCTATTCTGCATTTGTTATCACACAAATTCATTATAAGTTTGTGTTATCCGTCGTCTTGGAGTAAAAACGATAATGAATTGTGATTAATGATCATGAAAGCTTACAATTAATTTAACTAAGAGGTGCAGAATGGAAGCATCATCAAACGTGTGCCATCTTATCTTATCTGATAAATTAGATTCTTGCATATAATAATCACTAATCGCACAAAACCTAAAGTAGTTATTGTTTTACTATTCCTAATGGGGGGGGGGGAGGACGATATCAATTTAAAGTCTGATTCAAGTAATGTAGTCGTAATGAAGCTGCAATTGAAATATGCATTAAAGAAATTTGTTTTTAAGTCAAAGTTTATTTTGAGAGCTAAGTTTATTTATTTACCTGTGAAATATTATTCAATTTTCAAAGTATCTTAATGTGCAGTGGTCCTTCTAGGTCCAGTGGTCTCCTCACAATGAAACTATTTTGGCTTCATCAGGAACTGATCGTCGCCTACATGTGTGGGACTTGTCTAAGATTGGGGAGGAACAGAGCGCTGAAGACTCAGAGGATGGACCTCCGGAGCTTCTCGTAAGTTCATCTTCTCACTTTTGTCTGAGTTATTTTATTTTAAGTTTATTTGTTTTAAGTTTGTTAAACTATTTATGTTTTCATATTTTAACAGTTGTTATGAATCTTAATGAAACTTTGTCAAACCTCTTTGTTTTCAGAACTCAATTTTTATTATTATTATTTTTTCTATTTTTATTATTATTATTTTTTCTATTTTTATTATTATTATTTTTTCTAAGTGAATTTTGCATAATAGGATACAGGGAAACCAACGGTAACAATTAAGATAAATCATAAAAAAAAAAAAAAAAAAAAAAAAAAAAAAAAAAAAAAAAAAAATGGGTTCAAATTTTTTAAGTCCAGTAAGACTAATTTGAAAATGAACATTAATTTTGTGAGGTTGTAAAAATTCATCCAAATGTTTGCTTTTTGTGTTTGTAAAGAAGGATAATTATGGGTAATTGTAACATCATAAATTATATATATGGGTAATTGTAATAATAGATTGGTTTTTCCAAATCTGATTGGCTATCCAATTTTTCAAGATTTCAAATTTTTAAAGGGGATCCACACAGACCGAAGGAGTCCTAACGTAGATTGGTATTTGATGGAGAATATTCACTGCCTATTGTAGCAATAAAAGAGGAGCCAGATAATGATGGCGTCAGTGTTTTGCGTTGCAGCAGTTGTGAGGGCTAAGCAAAGTCCGAATGTCTATCCTCCAAGGAAACTAGAAGAGATAATCGCTGCATTTGACAAAAAAAAAGAAATTCGAGCGTAGAAATGCACATGCTTGCTATTCAGGACCCTGCTATTTCCATATAAAAACTTCGGCAAAACGCTGAAAGTTCTTTCATTTATGAGAACAAAGCTCTTTTGACCATGCAACTTCGAAGAGAAACCACTTGAAATATTGGGGCGTTAAAATGGGGTTTTAAGTAGTCCCAAAGCCAAGTCGAATGTTAATCCAATGGTGTAGGCGCAATTATGCACGATGAGAAGGTGCCGCCAGTCGATCGGTGTTAGTTCTATTTTTTGCATTTTTTTTTAGTTACCTTTAAAGAATTTTTAAGCCAGAATGTGGACCAATGCTTTTTAGAATTCCCCCTTCCTTGTAGACTAGACTTTGGGATGCGAAATGCCTTCTCAACTTCATTAGCTTGACCAAACCTCGGACAGAGTAAGGACAAGTCATCAAGCTTAATTTCTCTCAAACATTCGCTTAATCTGAATGATCGAAATTCAGGCCTTAAAGTGCCTGATATTTGAATTCTTCTAAAAAGAATAAAAATACATTTCCTTGTACCATGTCTCCACGCCTGCTTTATAAAACCTCAAGGAAATTCAATGACTGTATCTTGGTCTGATTATTAATTTTCTGGTTTTATGGCCTGAATTCCACTTTGACTATCCTGTACCTATGTGGTAATTCCTCGAGGTTTCTTCCTCTCATTCCAAAACTCTGATAAACCATGTTTTGTCTGCTTTATCATTGTTTTTCATTCAAAGGTATCGCGAAAACTTTAGTTTAGCAAACATTAAAATATGACCTATAACCTCTCTTTTAACTTTTGAGTAGCTCTTTTTAGTTTCCTGCTTTTTTTATTGAACCAGAATTAAAAATTCCAGAAACTTACCTAGAAATATGAATTCAAACACTTCCTATAAATAAAAGCTTACACAAGCTTGCAGTTGTCATACATAAAAATAAACGTTTTTACTCGTTTTGGAATCAACATTAAACGCTTAGCAGGAACCTTCGCCATTGAAAATTCTTTCTGGTGCAATAGTTATTGTTGACAAGGAAAGAGCTTTCCTGCCAAAAGCTGTAATGCAAGGCAGCCGAGTCAAATATCTTTTCTGAATACAGTTGTTAGATTGGTTAGATTCATTGCATCAATCAGGGTAGGATCTTTTGATTTCTTTGCGTGGGCTGAGATGAAGAATAATTTTATAGAATTTTTTTTCGCAAGGAAGGAGCAGAGATGAAACTGGAAGAGTGAAAACGAACATAAACTATTGTTGTACTGATTACGTAAGATATATCTACTAGAGTAACTCAAATAAGCAGCACAAATTTTTTTTCAGTAGTGTCCCAGTATCGAAAACGAACCGTAAGATATATCTACTAGTGTAACTCAAATAAGCAGCACAAATTTTTTTTCAGTAGTGTCCCAGTATCGAAAACGAACCGTAAGATATATCTACTAGTGTAACTCAAATAAGCAGCACAAATTTTTTTTTCAGTAGTATCCCAGTATCGAAAACGAACCGTAAGATATATCTACTAGTGTAACTCAAATAAGCAGCACAAATTTTTTTTCAGTAGTGTCCCAGTATCGAAAACGAACCGTAAGATATATCTACTAGTGTAACTCAAATAAGCAGCACAATTTTTTTTTCAGTAGTGTCCCAGTATCGAAAACGAACCGTAAGATATATCTACTAGAGTAACTCAAATAAGCAGCACAAATTTTTTTTCAGTAGTGTGCCAGTATCGAAAACGAACCGTAAGATATATCTACTAGTGTAACTCAAATAAGCAGCACAAATTTTTTTTCAGTAGTGTCCCAGTATCGAAAACGAACCGTAAGATATATCTACTAGAGTAACTCAAATAAGCAGCACAAATGTTTTTTCAGTAGTGTCCCAGTATCGAAAACGAACCGTAAGATATATCTACTAGTGTAACTCAAATAAGCAGCACAAATTTTTTTTCAGTAGTATCCCAGTATCGAAAACGAACCGTAAGATATATCTACTAGTGTAACTCAAATAAGCAGCACAAATTTTTTTTCAGTAGTGTCCCATTATCGAAAACGAACCGTAAGATATATCTACTAGTGTAAATCAAATAAGCAGCACAAATTTTTTTTCAGTAGTGTCCCATTATCGAAAACGAACCGTAAGATATATCTACTAGTGTAACTCAAATAAGCAGCACAAATTTTTTTTCAGTAGTGTCCCAGTATCGAAAACGAACCGTAAGATATATCTACTAGTGTAACTCAAATAAGCAGCACAAATTTTTTTTCAGTAGTGTCCCAGTATCGAAAACGAACCGTAAGATATATCTACTAGTGTAACTCAAATAAGCAGCACAAATTTTTTTTCAGTAGTGTCTCAGTATCGAAAATTTTTAACACACAATTGTAATTTTTGAAAAGTCAAGATGATGCTTTTAAAAGCATTAAATATAGGTTTTGGGTCTAATAACTCTTAAAACATTGCAAAAAATATTTCCGACTTTTCACGTTGTCTTAGGGTTATGCCATTATTGTTATTAGGTGCTTTTTCCTGGAAAAATTCCTCCAATATGCAAAACTGAGGTAGGACCCCGCCATCATTACTATCTTTAAGAATTTTCATCTACAAATTTTAATTAGTTTCCATTAAGAAGAAAATAAATAAACACCATCTTATCCATTATGAATTTTTTTTCACCACATGTTTTTTAGTTGTCACTTAGTAGAGGGGGTGGGGGTAGGGGGTAGGACGCAAGTGGGAGGGATAGTGAAACTTAAGATAAGAATATTCAACTATGGAGATTACAATAGTACCCTCGTTATGGTTCTCAGTCTTTCAACTCAAGAAATGACACCAAAAAGTTTCAAACGGCAGTATGTCACTTGACGGAGGAGTTATGAAGACAAATTCATACTTTAAAAGTACTGCCTTTTTTCAAGTTTGAGGCTCAAAACGTCCTGGTTGTGGTTTTAGATTATAGAAAATCAGTTGGCTTTACTTGATTTTATATTTCTCTTGTATCTTGAACCGCTTTGAGGAAAATTGGGTATTTTGGCTCAGAATTCGTATTTTCGCGTGTTTTGACCTCTCTGGGCAAAAATTAATGTTTTGGGGCGTAAACTGGCAAGACAGCACTCGGGATCTGCTGATCATGATCTGAGGATCTGCTGAGGATGTATCAAAAAGATTAGTAACCACTGCATCATTCATGTCATTATTTGTTGATGATTTATAAATAAACACGGAGCTCAGTGCAGCATTCACATCGGGGTTGCAGCGGTGGTTAGCAACCTCGTAAGATTCGATCACGTCCAATACTAAGAAATATAATAACCCATGACTCCTAATAACTGTATTTTCAGATACTGGATAATGAACGTCGTCATAGCTTTAAAATAAAAATTAAATTTTAGAGTTGTTTTTTGGGAAGGGAGGCTTCTCGAAAAACGAGGGGGTGTTTTTCGAGAAGGATGTCAACGAATCATTTTTGTGGTGTCTAAGGCGCCCCGAAACTAGTCCTCGAAGCTGCACCAAAAACCAGGGGTACACAGCCGAAAATATTCCAGTGACCCATCATTGCGAACGCTTCGGCACGCCACCAATATGGTCGGCGACAGCGACCTGCCTTGAATTTCTGGTGCCGAATTACTTTTTGAGATTAATTGCTGAGCTAAAAGATAAATACAAGGCGTATTTCTCCCAAAATTTTACTTTCCGCCATCACAGACTGAATCTGAAAATTTTTCTCTTTTATGCATTTCTATTTTCTTTTCTACTTTTTTTCTAATTTTTCTCTCAAGCAAAATAAATCATCATTAAATGTTAATTGAAATCCAGTGTCCGCCATCTTCGACTACATTTCTTTATTGTAGTCCCATAATATATTTTTTTATCTCTCTTAGTTTTGTTTTCTTTTTTGTATTGAATAAATTGTCCGTAAATGGTAATTGAAGTCTTAAACTGTAGTTTCGCTTTTCATCTTTTCTCTCTCTTTCAAAAAAAGAATTGAATTGCCATATTTGGTTTTTCATATTGGACCAGAATTTCTCGAACTTTCCGCGGAGATGCGCGCAATAAATTGGTTTTCGTTTTTCTCTGGCACATTGATATTTGGCACATTGTATATTTGTTTTGAAGATTGCTGTTTTCTAAAATGTTTCCCGAAAAATCAATTTTATGCGTTTCATTTTCTATATAAGTTGGCCTAGCCCCTTTCGTCCCCCTCCGTCATAGAAGTCGTTTCTAGGGATAGGAGATTCTTGATATCTCCAAATCCTTTCTTATGACAACGTTGAGTGCAAGAGTTGGTACTAAGTCTATCTTTATTGATTTTCTCTGGACCGTACCGTCTTTTTTGTACTTTCTGCTCTAACCTAAGCTTCCATAATAATATAATGTTGTGCCTATAGTTTATCTCAGCTCAATTGATTAGATCGGTTCGCATATAAGTTTGGTCACTGCAAGAATTATTTATAATTTCTGTTCAATTTTCCGTGTATATTGCTCGATTCTGCAAACTCATCATTTTTTTTCTTTACTATTGGTCATAGCCCAAGTTTTTATTTTGTAAGTTACTTTCTCATCTCTATTGGGGAAATTTTGTAGTAAAATACACTAACGAATATATTTTATCCGCTTATTATTATTTCGAACTGGAAATCAAGAATTTGTTTTTTAGACAAGGCTGCTTTGTCTTCCATTTTGGCTTATTTGTCGTTCTACCTACCCCCCTAGTCAACAAAGTCACATGTTTTTCCGCCTTAGAATTCAAGATTCAGTGCGTCGCTTTTCCTTGGAATCAATCAGTAGAAAAATTATTCTGAGTATCCGATGGCCTATATATTGCTTGTGATACAAGATCACCCGGAATTCCCCAGCGGTCTTCCATGGTTTTATAAACTCTTGGCCACTTTTGTTTTCACCTGCCTCTCTTTCTTCCCTTTCTTTCCTGTCTGCTTCTCTGTGGGCCTCTCTTCTTTCGTCTGCCTCCTTTCTCTTTTCCATTTCCTGCATAAACCATTCGAAGGTAAATTTAAGTTTATCACGTCTTGGGTGGAAAGTTGTGCATTTTGATGCTCAATTGCCATTATCCCCGAATGCGAAAATCAGTACGATATTTGTCGGTAATATCGCTTAATTAAGCAATGGATAGTGACAAATTCAATAATTGCCACACAGCAAAAATCACGATGTATAAATACTATTACGAATTATCGGCGATATGCAGCACAATAGTCCAGCAACCTCTGAAATAACCAGACTATCCACACTTAATTAACGCTACATCCACCAAAACGTTACCCTTAACTGAGATACTGGTGAAACCTATCTAGGCCCCATTTTTTAATGAACTTATTAGTTCCGATCGTTTCTATATCTGTCTATCAATTCATATTTCGCAAACTATCTCTGTTAACACCATGCCTGGTAAGCGATTAGACTTCTAAAAAGCTTTGTACAAAATGAAAGTTCGAGATGCCAGTATCGTATCGTATTCAGTATCGTATTTTTGTTCAGTTACCCTTTCAGCGTTACCTAGAAAGGATCATCTTTTAGTTCTAGTGTTTGTTTTAAGGTTTGGTTTTTATATTGTCCTTAGGACTTTTATTTTACACTGAGAACGGTCGAGTGGAGGTTTTGATCGAAGTATTTGCATAGCTTTCTCCTATATTCTACTGGCTGTTTACCCTCGTTTTTCTCTTCTTTGCATTTTTTTTTTTTTCGTTTCGATGCGGACCCACGAACAATTCTCTGACGAGTGATATAAATCTATGAAAAGCAAAATTACAAGGGTCATAGCGGGCGATAAAGTAAACTGATTAAAGATGGGAATGGGGGGGGATACTGATGGATTAACTGACCCCACACAGGGAAAACCAACCTGTGACACAAACCACGAATCCAACCCAGATACTGGTTGCTCTAAATGTAATTTCCTCCTGCAGATTAGACCAAAAAGGAAAAATAAGATATCACATGTGGAGAGCGCTAATTAGCTAGATCTTAACTTGGATGCAAAACGGTCTGTCTGTGCTGCACTTAATTCTTATCACTCCCAGACTGCTTAAGAGAGGCATTCGGCACCATGTTTTCATCAAAATTACCATTTGAAATTTGTCAGCAATTGATATTACAATGTTAAAAAGTGTTTCTTGATTTTCAGTTCATTCACGGCGGTCATACTGCGAAGATATCTGATTTTTCATGGAATCCCACCGAGCCTTGGGTGATATGCTCCGTCTCTGAAGATAACATTATGCAAGTTTGGCAAATGGCAGAAAATATCTATAATGATGAAGAGCCAGAAACTGTCGCTTCGGAATTGGAAGCTTCTAATCAGTAGGGGACGGAAAATATTTTATACTATTTTTTGCTATTAAAAAAAACTTTTTCGATTTTTTGCTGTATCTTTTTTTTTGTGAAATAAGAGGTATCCAGTAAAAGTGGCTATCTCCACAAAATAGGCTGTTTAGAAGATTCACGAAGAATTTAAATTGTGGATTTGTATACTGTATCAAGGCTGCTAACATGTTTGACTGGGCAGTTCCATAGGATTCTATTTTGAATAAGAAGGCAGTTCGAAAAACATGTGGAAGAAAGCAGTTTTGTAATATGGGAAATATATGAAAAGACAAATTGCAAATACGCTATAGAAAAATCTCTTCGTCTGAGGGGAGGAGGAATGGCTATAGAGTAAAATGACGTGTGGCATTCCCCCCCCCCTCTTAGAGCTGACATTTTCTTGCTATTATTTTTTTTTATTGCAACGTCTAGAGTATGAATTTATCCAGTTAACATAAGGGTAGGTATGTGGGTTGCATCCTTTTTATCCTTGGTTGTTCTTTTATCTTTCAAAATGAAGGAAGGCTGTAGTCAACAGAATTCATAATCCTTAATGGGAACTATTGCGTGACCATGTGGCGTTTAGCTGATCTGCGAGCAGTAAAATATGGTCTAACTGATAGAATATGGTGGCACTAAGTATTTGATCGAAGGTTGCTCGCTTACTGATTTCAAAAAAACTAAGTGTATTTTTTTTGCTGTAAAAAAATCTTTAAAACTAAAGTTTCTCCAAGGATTTAGCTGCTGACGGATATCAATGCCACTAGTAATAGGTATTACCGACGTCTACCCTGCAATTACTGTGTAACTGTCAATTTTAAAGTTGAGATTCACCTTAGAATATTTTGTCCTATTGTTCCAGGATATGCCTGGTCATACCATCGTCATAGGATATGCAATTATTTTATGCTCTCAAACTGGAAAATGCCCTTATTATCGCTATTGCAAACAATCATTCAAACAATAAGTAATTTGTGCATATGAACTTGAAGGTAAATTTGCTTTTACATTGAAACAAATCTTGATATTTAATAGTGACTAGCTCCAACTTCCTGGCTTTTGAGCATTTATATAAAGCGTATTGGTGTTTGTGCTAATTCTGATATATCCGTTTTCTAAGCCTTGGTTCGTTTTATATCTAAGTCTTTGAGCGAAATTTGTTGAATTTTTTCATCATGATTTCCTTGCTGGTTCTGAATTTCGATATAGTCCCTCTGCTAAATTCCAGCAAATCTCTTTTGCCGATATCCGGTAAATTTGCTTTGCCAAGTTATTTTTTTATGATAGATTTCCTTAAAAATCATTGTTTCAAATTTAATAAATGTTTACTGGCGGAGTCTCAACACCATTAAAAACTTGCTGTATTAGTTACCTTCTTAAATGTCTAATTAACACACTAGGATAATTGTCATTTTATTCTTGAGTTTTGGGTCATAGGGTCTGAAATCAGCAATTTTTATTGAATTAATAAGTTCTGGCGCCAGTTGAAGTCCTCCTTCCTATTTATCCTTGACAGAGTTATAATAATTATAGGATTTGTAGTCCCCTGGAAGGTGATCGCCAGTCTCGGCATTAATTTCACTTACTTTTTTGCTGAGCAGCGCTAAAATAACCCGCTTCTTTATTCAATTGCTATTTCTATTTGCTAAGCTGTTTCCAAATACTTTTTCTATAAGGTAAATACTGTCAATTATATCCTTAGGTATTTGATTTCATTAGATTCGTAATCCTCATTATCCATTTCATTATCCTCAGTAATCTTTTTTTTTCGGAATTAGCAAACGCAAGCCCACGGACAAGTAGCATTCGAGGGGGTTTAATCGTTTACGTCATACGCATCTCATAAAACGTTTGGATTAGTCGGATAAGTAACCGGACAAGTAAAGAACACGGGATATTAAAGAATGAAATAATAAGTTTAGTGAATTCTTGTCATCTCAGAAAGGGGTTAGGTTAGGAAAATGATACTTTCACAAATGAGTCTACAGGCTAAAGTAGTATAATTGGGACATACCTGTGTCCCAGAAAGGTATTTTCAAGTACCCACCTCCACTCCTCCCCCTAGAGGGTCCTGACCTTTGATGACCATTAAAAGTATGTTTGTTATAAAAGCGAAACCTTGCAAAATGGATCTTCTGCTTGAATAAAATACAACAAAATTGTTTTCAGCTTCACAACTTTACTCAATCCTAAGTTAGACAAAATTCTAGTTAATTGACTTCTTGGTATCTCAGAAAGGGTTTAGGTTAGAAAAATGAAACTTTCGGGGATGAATCTACAGACTAAAGTATGTCCCTGGAAGGTAAGCAACTAGGCCTACTTCCACTCCTTCTCCCATTAGAGGGCTCCAACCTTTGATGACCTTTAAAAATGTTTGTGTTATAAAAATGAAACCTTGCAAAATGGATCTTCTGCTTATTGAAGTACAACAAAATTGTTTTCAGCTTCATAACTTGGCTCAATTCGATTTTATATGGTTTTAAGGATATGCAAATACATGGCCTAAATTTTGGAAAAAAAAACATTAATATGGCTCAAAATTCTACTCAAATAACAGGAATTGCATTTTCAGAACTAGAGGCAGAGAAAAAGCAACTAGTAACTGAAAATTAAGGTAAAATGTTGTTTTGTCAAAATTTCAATAAATATAGACCTGTCATGTACACAAATTTCAGGGCCCTCTAGAGGGAAAGGAATAAAGGTGAGTACTTTAAAATGCCTACCCAGGACATACTTTAGTGTGTAGATTTATCCATGAAAGTTTCATTTTCCTAACCTAAACTGTTTCTAAGATAGCAAGAAGTCAATTAACTAGAATTTTACCAAATCAAAAGTCATAAGTTGCCTTATGCCTGGAAGATTGCTCAGGTGTTTGCAGCTTTAAAACCTTCTTACTCATCTACTGATCTTAAGTCTTACCATCTTATATTGGTATTACCTGTGTTTAGTAAAGTTCTTTAAAGGCTTGTCTTATCAAGAGTTGAGTGGTTTGCTGAAGTCAACAATCTCTTTCCTAGTGAACAAACAGGTTTCAGAAAAGGACATAGCTTTTTAGACAACATTACCCAGCTAGAAATTAATGTTTGTAATTCTCTTAAAATAAGACATGCCACAATGGCTGTTCTGTTTGACTGGTTGGATGCCTATTGACTTCCTTTATTCTTTTATAAGTTTTATGAAGTCCTTTCTAACTGATAGATGTTTTTACATTCAAGTAAATCAGTCTAGATTTACTGGAGTAATGTACCATTACAAGAGGTCTTCCTCAAGATGTAATATTGAGCCCTCTTCTATTCAACTTGTATGTTTCTGAATTTCAAGTATTTCATCCATAATTTGGCCTCTATGCAGATGATTTGATTATTTGGAAGTTGGGAAGGGATATTGGCCTTCTTCAAAGTCTTGTTCAATAGGATATAAGTTTAGTCCAGATTTTCTCTTTAGCATTTGGCTTCCCAATCTCAGTCAGTAAAACTAAAGCCATTATATTTACTAAAGGTACTACAGATCCTCCTAATCCACTAACAATTTTCTCAAGGGAGATCCCATATTGCAATTCAGTGAAGTTACTTGGTTTATTAATGAATTCTAAAATGCAGTGGCATGAACATATTAATTCTTTGAAATCTCTGATTATTTGGAGACTTTGTATTCTACAGAGGCTTGCTGGAAGTAAATGGGGATGTCGCCCAAAAATTATTTTGGATTTTTACAAATTATGTATTTGTTCAAATATAGATTATCTAGTAGCAAATATCTAGTATCTAGTAGCAATAGATTACTCTAGTAGCAAAGGCTTGCATGTTAATTCCTAGTCCTTCCTCTAACCTCAATTCACAAGATATTATCAGGCGAAGATCCAATATTAATCACAGTAAATTCACTTTATCTCCATTTCATACAAGATTAAATATGGTGCTATATTACCAGCTGAAATCAGGTGCCCTACTTCTAAATAGCTTGTTATTTGATTGGAAGCTACATCATTCCCCTTTATGCCAAGTCTGCTTTTCAGCAGATGAACCAATCCAGCATATTTTATTTGATTGCCAGGCTCAGAGTGAGGAGACTAGTGCTCATAAGCGTTTCTGCTCCTTGGCTAAGATTCCAAATACTTATACAGCTATCCTGGATTCTAACCTGCTATGGGAAATTGATTGTAATATATTTAAAGCAGCAATTGATATCTTAAAGAAGAGGAATATTGTTTAATAATGATTAAAGCTTGAAGAAGTCAATTTTTAAAAGGATGTGATTTATCTATAGTTTTTGATTGTGCTGAAGATAGCAGGAATGAGTAGGAAGAGCTGTGTTGGTATTGGCCAGCCTAGTGACCTTAAACTGCTGGGGACAGGTAGCTCAGGTACTCACACTTCCCACAATCAATAACAGTGTATTATTGTTCATAATTGCATATATTCATTGTTTGCTGACTGGAGGAGAATAGTGCTTCCAGTGGCCAGTTTTTCTAAAGAAGAAGTCAAAGAGGTGAAAGGACTTGTTGTTAGTCCATATACCTCCCTACAATTTTTGGAACTGGAACTAGAAAGCTAAAGCAAACTGTCAAACTCTATGTGTTTAATATCAGGTATTTGTCATATGGATAGCTGTCCTTGCGAAGTGGATTGGTGTGCTGGACTCAGGATCTTTTACCTGAGAGGGCAAGGGTTTAAATCTGAGTGTATCCATTTATTTAGTTTGGGATAGGGGTTGTGGCAAGACTCTATAGCTCAGCTGGAGTCTACCCAACTCTAGATGGGTACCTAGAAAAATCTAAGGAAGGTAAACAAGAAGGGTGTGTGGTTGGCCCCCAACCCCATTTCCCTGGATGAAGGGCCAAGAAATGGAGATCAGCACTGCTGGTAGGGACTGTAAAGTCTAATGCCATATTCTTTATTGATTCTTTTTTATTTACTTGTTGTATGCTGATGACTTAAGTATCTATTTCCAGTTTATTGGATAACCTTGCTAAGATTTTTGAGTTTTATATGTTTGTTGGCCTTGCTTTAATTGTATCTAAAACAGAGTTTTTCATGAGGCCTGAGGCCTAGGCATTGACTATGGTTCTATGGCATCTATTATTGGGCTTATTAAAGAAATATATCTTGGTCTCCAGGATACTTAAGCTCTACAGTTTAAATCCATTTGATAATGGCCATCCTTTAGACATATGATATTTATCAAGTGGGATGATCTGCATAGCTTACATTGTCTGAGCCCTTAACCTTACTTAACCCTCAAACATTCCTTGCTGATGAAGTGTTTTTTTGTACTCAATTGTCCTGTATATGCATAAAAAGTGATGATTTGCAAATGAATTGTGGAACAAGCTTTGTCTGAGCCATATCAATGATGTTTTTTTTTTTACAATTTAAAAAATGTATTTGCATATCTTTAAAACCTTATAAATTGGGATTGAGAAAGTTGTGAAGCTGAAAACAATTGTGTTGTACTTCATTCAAGCAGAAGATCTATTTTGCATGAAATTCACTTTTACAACACATATTTTTATAAGGTTTACTGATGTAGAAAATTATTCATAAAATTTGCTCTGCATTTTTTTTTCAATATTTGCTGAAAACATGAGACATCAAGACCATTTTTATGCAAGTTCAGAATGTTCTCTAAGATAAATGCCATGGAATATCACTGTTGTGGCTTGGTGAAAGGATAGATCTGTAATAAATTATTCTAATGATATAAGTATATCATCTTGTCGGTTGGATTTACAGCTGTAGGCTTGTTGCAAAATCACCTGTTTTACCTGAATCATTTAACATCACTTATGTCCTGAGGCCCCATTTTGTATCAGGATATAAAATGTAAAATGCAAGCTGCAGTTTTTTACGTTGAACTATTCCAAAACACAGTTTTGTAGTTTGAGGTATTCTAATTTTACAGGAAGAATATCAAATTTGCATCTCCTGCTTGCTTTCTGTTTCATAATTTATTTATTTTTAATTTTGTTTGCTTTGTAATGTTTTATTTTAAATCTGTTAAAACAAAAAGTTGTATTACTACCCAATCAAATTAGGTTCATAAGCAGTTAATTTCTTCATTCTTTTTACAAAAAGAAACTTTTTCATCCAAATTAGACTCAAGTATCTTATATAAGGCAACGATTGACCCAAAAATTAGGAAGCAATGTTTATAAACTAGTAACAGCGTGTTTTTGTGACAATTACTAGGTAACATTTGATTTTTTTTGTAATTGACATATTCTTGAAATAAGACCTTCCCCTAATTAATTTTGGTATTAGAAATATTGAAACTTTCTACATTTTTTGTTTTTCTTTCATATTTCTGTTTCATAAGAATTCAGCATTTATTCCAGGGCCTGTTGACAACTTGGAGTATCAAAAGATTCTCAAAGCTGCTGCTGGTTTTGCCCATTCTTTGGCTCTTGATCAGCAGGGACAAATTTTCAGCTGGGGATTGGATTCCTCTGGACAATTAGGTAAGTTGCAAGCACGTTTTTGGTGTTATAATTTGTATTTCAGCTCACTCGCTTGGATTTCAACCCTTATAATTATGTTCTGTTGAGGAACTTAATTGAGCTGTAAAGTAAATTAAGTTGCATTTACACCTGGATACTGCAGTGTGTGGCAGAAAACTGGGTGTAGTTTTGTCTCTCCACCATTGATTAAACACTTTAGTTTTTCACCCTTCAAAACTTTAAAGTAGTTTGTCCCAAGAAGAATCTCTCTTTCTCTCTCTCTCTCTCTCTCCCTCTCTCTCTCTCTCTCTCTCTCTCTCTCTCTCTCTCTCTCTCTCTCTCTCTCTCTCTCTCTCTCTCTCTCTCTCTCCCTTTCAGGCTCTGGGGTCCAATTTGAGAATAATTTTAGAATATTTTTAACTGAATCCATAAATCATTCCTCCAGGGGGAAAAGACGCATACAAGAGAAGAAAAATAAAAGGGAATGACAAGTTTTCAATTGTTAATTGAAATATTGTTATTTTTAAAGCACAATTTTTAAGAAATTTACTGGATGGACAAATTTTTACAAAGGTATCAGCAATGTGAATTGCAGCAATGCAAAGTTGGAATGACGAGCATGCCACTTCGTCAAAAAGAAAAAATATAACCTAGAAGAACTGACAAATCACTATTTTTATTTTTTTAAATGTATCTAATAATCTTTTTCAGCAATTGCTAGATATGGGTTCTGTGCATTTACTTAAATGTTGTCTCCAGTTACATATAAATTATTATATTAATACTGATAAGGGGAAATGCCAAACTATTCTGTCATCACCAAGTCAAAATTCAAGTAAGGAGTTGCAATTTATTTCTCCATTTGTTGTTGTACTCTTGATATGGATTTCACTTATTTTTGTGTGCAGCCTTATACTTTTCTTTTTGCCACCGTACTTTCCAGATTGGCTTCTATGCTGGGGTCACATCAAAGCCCATAAATTGTCGATTTTTTCTTTGTTTGAAAAATTTTGAATCTTTGAAATGTTTATCAAGACCCAGAAGAAAAATCTTTCTTGGATTTTTAAAAACATTTTAAATGAAAAGCATAAGAATTCGGCTTAATAAATAGAGTATAAAGTAAAGCTCACCTGTGCTTCCAAACTTTAGTCTCCAGATCGCGCATGAAAAATGCAAGATCAAAATTCCGTCGGCAATCCTTCAATTTGTTGCAATCCAAGTTTTTACTACCACTCACGATCTGGTAGGGCAACGGGGAAGAAGCTACAGGGTTCTGCTCTGCCTCAAGGTTTGTTGCTTGACCTAAATCTATTGACTTGTCTAGTTCTTTGGTGTACTGCATTATTAGGTATTTTGGATATTTGCATTGACCAAGCTCCAAATACTTTTTACAAAGGCGCTGTCTATGTGTGGTAACACTTTTAAGATGTAAACCTTGCTTTGATTCAATTTTCCCCATGATTTCGGCTTTGTGTGCTCAAATTTACTGAAGGCTCCTGACTACTTCTCATTTCTAGGTTTCTGCATTGCATTGAAATAATTTATGAAAATTTTACACTCTATTAACAAGCAGCTGACTATACCAGCTTGTCATTCTGGTCTCTAGGGGGTATTATTGGCAATCTGAAATGATTCTCTCTGGCAACCGACTTCTAAAAATTTTAGGTAGCTGAAAATATTCTCTGTGACTGTTAAAAAACAGGAAAATACATCGAAAAATGGTTCCAATCATCTTACAGGTTATTGTCTTCTGCTCATGATAGTACCGATTTTGTTCTGAAAGCAATATCCTTCATAGAGTACACTTGTGAAAAAGACCTAGACATTTTCTAAGATTTCTAAGCAATTAGAGGAAATAGAGCAAAATCCTTGCAAACATTTTATACCATCTTCAAGAAGCTATGGCCTGATATTAAAAGCAGTATCTTCTGCCAACAAATACTTTAGTACTTTTTAAATATAAATTTTCAATTTAACATGGGATTTTCGAGTTCCATCAGTTCACTTAATCACGGCCATAAGGAGGTAAATGTTTTTTTTTTTCATATAGACCTCTTTCAAACTGAATATTTGTTTTGTTGTTTGCCCACCATGTTCCATTTTTGTCTCTCCATTCATATAGCCTTTCTATTTTAATTTTTCTGATTATATTTTCGATTGTGCCAATTTTTTTTGGTGTTGTTCCTATTATTGGTAGCCCTGCCACTATTGCTTTTTTTTTAGCAGCAATATCAGCTTCTTCATTCTCTTATGTTTTTGTGTCCAGGTACCCACATAATGGTTACTGATGTGTTTGTGGATGTTGCCAGTTCATCCATTACTAACTGAGTAGTCGCTATCTCTCTTGAGGTTTGTTTTGGTGATTGCAATGCTTTAATTGTACTTTTTGAGTCAGAACAAATTACTATCTTCTGAAGAAATTGACATTAAGTAATTGTCTGCTTTCCCAATAGTAACAAGTTCAGGTTCAAATATGGAGTGTGAGGGATCCAGCTTGAATATTTCTGTCTTATTCAATATTGGTATGTCAAAAGCAGCTCCTACATCATTATTTTTGGATCCGTCCATATTCCGTATATACCTTTATGTTATATATAGTCTGTCACCATTAAATGGTTGAGTTTGATATAGTTAAATGGATCTTCTTTTTCAAATTTGTTTGTTAAATATTTGATGCTACTACTTGTCCATGGGGGTATTAGTGGTAAGTCTTGCAGGTGTTACATTTCACTAAAATTGAATATTATATCCTTTGTCTTCAATAAACTCTACTTTTTCTATCATCCATTCTTTATTCCGCTTTCGTTTTTTGTTAAATGTACGGGTAAGTCCTCTTTTAATAATTAGAGCTTTGCATGGGTGGGATGATGGGGGTAGCCATATCTTTTTCAGGTACTTCAGCATCTGTTGTTCTCTTCTGGTTTGCAGGTCTGCATTTCCACTTTCAATTAATAAGAAGGAGATGGGCGTTGTACTTCTTGCCCAAAAGGCTATTCCTAATGCGCCATTTTGGATGACTTCCACTTTGTTTAGTGTGATTTCTGATGCAATATTGTAAAAAAGTGAGGTACAATCAATCTTTGCTCTAATGTATTTACAGTAGAACTCAAGCATAAATACTGTATTTGCTCCCCAAGTTTTCTCGGATAGTATTTTCATGATGTTCAGTCGTCTTATGCATGACTGTTTTATATGTTCCACCATTGGTTGGAGGGTCATCTTTTGATCTATCAAACATCCAAGATAAGACTGCCTAGAGACTCTTTCTATTGTTCGATTTTTCAACATCATATCTGGGATATTAGTTATATGTCTATTTGTGAAGACCATCATTTTCGTCTTTGTGGTTGAAAATTCTGTGTCTAGATCCTCAACCCAAAATGTCAGCTGATTGATCATTTGTTGTAGTTTTGTTATTATTTCTGTCTCTTTGTGCCCTGTTAGTCAGAAGCAAATATCGTCAGCAAATACTGAGGACTTTATTTCATCATCATTCAGTGGGCTGTTGTATTGACTTATATTGTAGAAATCTGGACCCAGTGCTGAGCCCTGTGGGACTCCTCTTTTTGATGTTACATGAATATGGGAAAGGCAATTTCCTGATTTAACTTGGACAGTTCTTTCTTTTTGATATTCATGGCAGACTGATATTAGGGGACCCCTTATTCCCAAGCTAATCGGTCCATCCAAAATCTGTCTGTGGGATACAACATCAAATACTGACTTAATGTCCATGAAGACGGTTATCATGATCTTTTGGTTCTTCAGGGAATATAGGGCATCTCGTTAGAGCAATGCAAGATTGTCAGTGGTACTTAAACTTTTACGAAATCCACATTGAAATGCAGGTAGAAAATGGTTGGTTTCCACAATCAAGTTTATTCTATTCTTTATTAATCGTTCATAAAGCTTCCCCATTATAGGTAATAGGGCTATAAATCTATGATTTTCTAGTTTCGTTGGATCTTTATGGAACTTGGGTAACATGATTGCTTCTCCCTTTTTCCATATTTTAGGGAATTTCCCTGATTCCCAGCAATTGTTAATTATTTGAACAAGCATTTTTATCCATTTTGAAGGAAGTCTTTTTTAACTAATATGGATATATTTGGTCATTGTCTGGTGCTGTCACCGGTAGGTTTTTAATTCTAATTTCTAACTCATTTATAGTAAAAGGTTGATTGTAGGGTGCGTCAATAGATGTGTCTCTAGCTCCTTTTATTTTCCAGAGGTTTTTTCTTACTGCTGATTTATTTCTTCTTTGTCTATAACTGATTTGAGATATTTTGCACCTTCATTGGCTGTTTCCTGATTATCTATAATTTCTTTTCCATCTGATTGAATTTGCATGTTTACCTGGGGTTGTTCATTATAAAAGCCATTCATTTTCTTTATAAACTTAGATCTTTGTTGAGGGATGTCTAAAATCAAGTTTTTCCAGGTATTGCTTCCAGCTTTTACATTTTTCTTCCTTTACTGTTTTTTTTTTTTAATATGGCTTTAGTTTTCTGTAAGTGTAGATAATTTTTAAGGGTGAACATTACTTCATATTGTCTTGGAATGTCTTGTCTTGGTATTGTTTTTGGTCTTGGTATTGTTTTGGAATGTTTCAATTGTTTCTTAAGTATTGTTTGAGCTTGCAAAAGTATTTTCTAGATCTTGCACTTCTAAGATTTCTTGGTATTTGTCCCACTTCACTTGTTTGATGTTTATTTGTTTTCTGCAGCTCTCTTTTTCATACTTTGTGGGTTGATCTCTTATTTCATGCATTACTGGTAGGTGATCACTCAACAAATAGATTTCACTTGCTGACCAAATCGTCCATTTAGAAGCTATATTAGCTGATGTAATTGATAGATCTATTGTAGTGTATGTGTTTGTTATTTTGCAGTGACGTGTTTTCAGATTTTTTGGCGTGATTAGACATGCATCTAAGTTGTCTTGTAGAAATACTTCCACTGAAATTCCAGCACTATTCGAGATACCACAATCACGCCAAATATTATTGTGTGCATTTAGGTCTCCAAGGATTATGTATTTTTCACAGGACGGGATAGTTTTCACTATTTCCTCAATAAACTTGTCAATTTTCTTATTTTCCCCCTTTGGGTTGTAAATATTGATCATGTTGAGTTTTTGACTATTTTAAAGATATACTGTGCATCCTACTGCCTCTATCATTTGGTAATTTTTATCTTGTGAGATTTCTGTATTTAAAAGCTTGAAATGGTACTTTTTACTTATGGCTATTAGAGTGCCTCCTCCACTGCCTTCTATTATATTTTGTCTTCTGATATTAAATCCAGTGAGTTTAAATTTTTCATATAGGACTAGCCATGTTTCTTGTAGGCATATTATGTCTACTTTGTAATCGACTGCAAATTTTTTTAACATATCTGTTTTTGTGCTTGTCAGTGATTGTGAGTTCCATGAGACAACTACCAGAGTGTACTTTCATTTGTAACTTTGAATGTTCTGTCTAATTCTGGTTCATTGATTTCTCTTGGGCTTATTTTAATATTTCTGATTTGTTCAATAACCTTGTATAGGCTATTGATTTTTTCTTCAACTGGAATTGAGCTTATGTCAAATATTCTTGGGTTTCGGGGAAACTGGTGTACCTTGAAGAATAAGGGAAGGATATGGTTTATGGGAGCCGAGGCACCTTAAAGAATCAGATTTATCTGAGCAACTTTCACTACCTTGTAAATTAAATTTTAACTTGAAGTTCCTTTTCTGCATTTAAAATCCCCATTAATTGTCTTATTACAATCTTTCTTTTTCTCATTATAGGAGCTGTTTTTGGATGGGGGAGAAACGATAATGGACAATTAGGGCTCGGGGATCGCTATTATCGTGCAACACCTTATTTGTTGAGTTCCTTAGAAGATAAAAAAATCGTCTATATGTGCTGCGGAAGAGATCAAAGTGTCGCTCTTAATAAGGTTTCTAATTTTCTTTTTTAAATACTTGTATTTAGTTTCAAGTTTATCCCCCCCCCCACTTCTGTGGCACTTAAGATAACAAAAACAATGCACTGTTCTGTTAAAATGGTCAAGATTAAGTGGTGTAAAGGTAAAAAAAAAATCCTTCTCTATAGTCTTACCCTTCCTCTATATTCAATACCTGGGTGAAGTCTAGGTAAGTTGTGATAATAAGATTTTAACTTGATATTATTGTTTTGCATCTTTTAAAAAACTTAATCAATGGTCATATATCGTCACTCGACGGAGAACACCCATTTTTTCTCTTGCATTATCCCGCCAGCCATAGAGCTGATATTTTATATAATAACGAGGTTGAGGTAGTCTAGATTGTAAAAATGTAATTGTTAGATTAATGTTATAACAAACTTGATGTAGAAAAACGAAGTGTAAAATAAAATAAAGAAAAGGAAAACATAGAGGTATAAAAACGAAGATAGTATTTCAAGCTTAATACTTTCATTTTCTTACAGAAATTAATTTCCTGCGAGATACCAAATTTCTGTTATTTGATTTCTCTAGAAACTATCATGTGAGCCTAATTTGACTTCAAGAGATCGTGTTTTACGAGCCTATCACATGGATGAAAGCTAAATGATTTGTTCCAAATAATATGTTTAATGAACACTAAGAAAGTCTATGCAAATTAAACTAAAGGAAACTTGAACTTCTGTTTGAGATATGTCCTTCCTCCTTTTATATGCTTGTGTCATCATCAAACCATTGGTTAATATTTAGATTTCTTATTACTTTTTGAATAAACTTACTGTGTTTATTTACCAATACAATATAAAAAGCCACATAAATTTGCAGTAATGCAGTAATTTGCCGTGTTTCACCTTGTTAAATGAAGTGATGCGTTTATCTACGATATAAACAGCCACATGCTCTTTGTGGTAAATTACAATATTGTCTTACATTTAACTAAGATTTTGTTTTTATTTATTTATTTGTTGTTTTCTTAGATAAATTTAAAATATATATTGTAAGGCTTAATTCATTTTTTTTATATATGCTTTGTTTATTTATAACGAAAAGAACCGTATCAAATTTGCAGCTAGGGTGCTATCTCATAAAACTATTTGTTATAAAGGGGGGCATGAAGTCCTTCATGAATTTTTGTTTTCTGTTTATGGTACATTCAAAGGCAAAGGATGTTGACGGCTTTTTTTGTAGCTTAAAAAAACAGTTCCTTCAAAATTTTTCTACAATCCGTATAGGATTTTGTGAAAATGCTCTACGTCTGACTGAACTTTCTTCACATGCAAAGGAAAACAATGGCACCGTACAAAAAGAATTTTGTCAGGCTTTTATAAAATACGTTGATATTTTGTGCTTGTTCTTTTATAGTCTATTGCTCTTTTCAAACGGTACCATAACTGGTTTTGATTTCATCTCCTCTTGCCGAGGAAAATGGTGCATATCTTAATGAGAATAGCCCTAAATACTGTGCTATACTCGATAAATGGGTACCTGGAGAAATCTGGGGAAGGTAAACAGGAAGGGTGTGCTAAAGCACAGGATGGTTGGCCCCTAACCTCCCATTACACTTTCTGGCTGAAGTGCCAAGAAACGGAGATCAGCACCGCCGGTAGGGACTGTAAAGTCCAATGCCGTATTATTTACCTTTACCTTTTATTGTAGTGGTTCTATTATGGTTTGTTTTCTGTTTTTTAGCCGAAATAAGTCTCTCATTAGGCTGTTCTATGCCCTTAGGATAACTAGTCGACACTTGACCTATTACTAGTGACTTTTGGTCTAATTTAGATGGTACAAGTACAAGACATGTAGCACTATGCATTTGAATTGACTTTGAGTCCTCTTCCATCCCCAAAACCATTTTTTTGCCAATCTATGTTTAAAGATGGTTATTTGTTTCGTGGTATTTGTTTTTTCTTTTTCTTTTGGAAATAGATACTTATCGGGTAGACTGGCATGACTGGAAAACAGTAAAAAGTACGATGTAGTCTATAAAACATAATATAAACCATTCTGAGCTTCTAATGAAGTTGTTAATCTGTATCATTGATTTAACCCTTTGTTTTGGCGCATCATTCGTCTCAAACTCGGGACCTGAAAAACTACCGAACTTTGCAGTTTTGTGTCACTTTTGTCATTTTTCTGTATCGTAAAATTAAGGATACTTCTTCTTCTTTGTTATAGGCACCATGTCATAATGAGAATTTATGTCTATCGCTTGAAGTTCTTAAAAAATTCCATGCCATCAGTCAAAAGCGCTTGAAGACAATAGGATTTGAAAATTTCTACGTCCCTGAACTCACGAGGAAAGTCGATATTCTTTATTTTTTTTCACTGTCTAAATAAATGGATTTATCCCTCTTGAAAATTTGTTTGTTCTTCATAGAACGGCTGTGTGGTGTTAGACAAGAATACCTAATTTAAAGTGTTATGTCAAAAATAGTCCAAGAACCTTTTGAATGTAAGAGTAAAAAACATTTCATGTAATTTCAGTAAAAATTACCATCATTTAAACAGAAAAAAAGAAATTTGAATAATTAGTCGTTACTTTTGTTTTTGACCCGTTTGTGACCATGCTTGTGTTTGTGACCCATATACAAATACATACAAGAAAATATCCATCTATTTTACCTTTATCATTATATTCAGGGAAGTTTTCCAAATACATTTGGATTCAAAAAGCTGATTTTATCTCCATTTCTATCTTCTGTTTCCAATCGATTAACGTCCTTGCTCTTTTCTAGGTTTAGAGCTGAGCTGTAAGCTGAGCAGTAAGCTGAGCAGTAAATTTCGAAATTAAATCTGTAAGGTCTGTATATCTGTTGCCGTCTTTTTGTGTGATAGCATTTATTTTCACAGAAAAAGGCGTTGCAGCAGATGTGGCCCCTTATAATTTTAAAGTTTAAATAAAAACCAAGGGTTCTCAACCTTAAGTAAAGTTTATTTTCACTAAAACTGTTGTTTATTCTTTTTTATCTCCCCTTTTCATGTTTTAAAAGAAATGGAACCCTTAATATTTTCAAATCTATTATATTTTTTGCTCATCCCTTGCTAAACGAATTTACTGCTCATCTAAGCTCTTCTACTCCTTGTGTGGCCTCTCCTCCTCAGCCAAGGAGCCGCATCCTGAGTCAAGAAACCATCAAAAAAAAAAAGAATCGTATATTTTATTTTCTTCATCTTAATAAAAAAATTAGCTTTTTTAAGTGAAACTTTCTTATGTTTTATACTACTAGATTATCATGTACTTGCAACTTGCCGATCCTAAAGAAAGGAATTATTTAATTAACCCTGATAAAAATGATTGAGTGAATTGGAAAGGTGACCTTGCTCAAAATCATGCTCCTGGAATTTTTTTTTTTATTATTACAAAAAGAAGTATCGCACCTTTGTGCTAAATTAATAGAATGATAATTACAAAATGGTAAAATTGACCAATACTTCAAATATAATTCTTGAGGCAATCAATTGGTGAAGTGATTCTTTCAGTTTTAAGTTTGATAACTTAGAGGAGTAGATTTATGCTCCGGAAGTGAGTTCAAAGCTGGAAAACCGGTCACTTCTAATTGGAATATTTGTGAAAATCTAAGAATATTCTAAAACTTACTCTTGGATATTGCTAAAAAAAAGACCATTAAAACAGGGTGTTGTTAAAAGTTTGGCATCAAAAGAGTAAGACAATTTAATGACTAAAAATAGGGTCAAACAAACATGTATTGTAACATTAGTTAGCTTTACCAAATAATAACAAAGATGTGAAATATCATTTTTGGGAATATGAAGTAAATCGATAACTTGCTTGTAAGCCATCAGCCAACAATGACCCATGTTCAATGTTGACTGACGAAGCTGAAAACTTGGACTGTGAGAGAGGGGAGAGGGGTGTAATTATTACAGTACTAATTTTAGCATTATCAATGGCTGTAAAATTTTTCTTTGTAATGTATATGAATTTTTTTATTAATTTCTTTAAGCCTTTTTTTTTTTAGTAACATTTGTAAAAATTAGTTTCGGAATGGGCGACAGTAATACAGAAGATGACCCAATAAATTATGTATAAGTGTTTTGGAGTAATAAGTATAAGAGTGTCCTTGGGAGGGGTATATTTTCACATGTATTATGTATTGTTATATGTATATTTTTATTTGTTATTGGTAACAAATAAGAATTTTTAACATCTTGGTACTTCGACGTTACATGGTCCCAAAGAACCTCTCCCCCTGCATGCATACATTCCTGATTTAAAACTCATCGCCTTGAGACAATCGATTACACCACATAGAGTAAATTAAAAGATTAGATACACTTTAAATTAGAAAGGTCATCAAAACAGAAATACTTTTTTGTCCGTTTAACCCATCTTAGCTGGCTGAGAACAAGGATTTTCTTGTATTTTCTTTTGGTCGAGTCAGGCTATGAAGTTTTTAGGACAATAAATTTTTGTCTATGTACCCACATTGAGCCAAATAAATGAATAAGTGAAGCTATTTAGTTAAATTTTGTAAAGCTTTTCGTCTGAAAAAAAACTCAAACATTACAAATTTATTGATCCCCAAAGGTGACAATTAACGATTATAAAATTGTCAGACAAAGCCGTATCCAAGGTGGAAGGGGTCTCTGTGCACTTTACTCGTAGTTCACAAAAGATTTTTTTTTCACAAGGGGGAAACCCTTTCTTTCCCTTGGAAAACTGAAAATCACCAATTCCATATAAACTTTGGTGATTGACCGCTTGTCTTATCTTGGATACATTAAATGTTAGAGAGAGTAAAGGAAGCGGAATAATGTCAGGAATGAAATTGCTTGTTCAAAGTTGAATAGCCTACTTAGACCTGCCAAGATTTTTCCACACTAATCCAGGCCTAGGCTTTAATATTGCTTAAGATGAACCTAAAGGTTTCCCCTTTCGTTTTTTTAGCAAAGAAATACTGGGAAAATTACCAAAGATTTCTTGTTTTGTATATGGGATGCCTAGTGGTGCCAATTGAGGGGGGAGGTATGGTATTTTGCCCTTCTCCATAGATTTATGAAAAACGGCTTTTATTGGTGTTTTTATCCAAGGATGTTTTTATTTTATGCTAGTTGACCCCTGCCATACGTTGCTGGGCTGCTGCATGCCCCAGCAACACATGGAGTATCAGCTATCCCCCCTAAAACTCAACTGTTTTTAGTTTTTTCTCTCTCTTTTTCTGTGTTGTTTGTTTTTAGGTTTTCTGGTGTTTTCTATTTTTTTTTAGTTTTTTTTTGTAAAAAACCAACAGTATTTTTTTATATAGATAGATAGAATTTCATTGAAAAATTTGAAATAAATCCCTCATCCCTAGATATTAATAGATACATTTTTGTCTTCCTCCCAATGTCTATAAATTGACGCCACTGAAGATGTCTGTACTGGCTGGGTGTTCTTACGGTAGTCATAGATGGTTGTTGGATTTTCTTTTTTGGTGTTATAATTTATTATTTGTTTTCCTTTTCTTTCTCCCACGATTCTGGCCATAGAGCCTTGCAGGGAGCTATTTAATGTTAAATGTTTTTGCTGATGTCATTGTATGTATGTTTTTTTTTCTTGTTTGGTTTTCTTTTTCTTTTTCTTCTCTCTGAATTCTCCACCAGAGTCTTGCGGGTGGGTTGGGGGATATTTGATGTTGGTTGTTTCTGCTGGTTATTAATATTGATTTTTCTGATTTATTGATATATTTAAAGTATTTTTAGTAATTTCTAAAAAGCTGTTTGCTCTAATTAATCAGCCTCTGTAATACAAGGGTCACTCTTAAAGAATTGGAACAAAATTCAAACTTTAGCGAAAAGAGTGAATTATTAAAGAGGGGTTGAACCCGCTCATACTACGCATACGAGAGAAGTTATCCCCTTCGTTAATACCTTGCTGTTTACTCTAAAGTTCAAAATTTGTTGAAAATTGGCCGATATAAGCAACAATTTGTTTGTTTTATTTTCTGGCAAATCTTAGCATTTAATTTTATCTTAAGCAGCTTCATAACTATGATTTTTATATGATAATAAACCAAAGATATTGTCTTTCTTTGGCTTGCGGTTGTTATTAAATAAAAAAAACAAGTTTTTTTCCAACTAAAAATAAGGAATAATATTAAAACTTCAAACGACCATAAATTATTACGCATATCAATAAGTTCATGGTAACGAACTGTAGTAAGGAGCGACCCGGGTCAATAGTAATCGAAACTCTAAAACACGGAATTTTAATATCAATAGTTACACTAAAAGAATTGCATTTTAATGTTGATTTTAAATATCTAAGTTTCATCAAGTTTAGTCTTACCCATCAAAAGTTACGAGTTTTTGTTTTGAAACGCAGATGAAAACTTTAGCTCAAATCCACGATTCTAAGTTAAGAATGTTTCCAAGAAGCCATGAGTTGAAAGAGCTCATGTAGCTTCTTGAGCTTCTGTAGTCAAGGCAATGTTTTTCTCGTTGTTGTGTATTGCTTACTGTTCTTCTTTGGCAAAAAAAAAAAGATGACAAATCAAACCAACACAAAAATAGTAAATTTGGGAAGACAATAAATTATTTTCGGTCAGAAGCAGATTTAACTCTCTTAGTTTAAATTGAGCCGATTTGGTGAAACTACGACAGAGAGAGAAAGAGAGGGAGGGATAAAAAAATATTGCTAAAAATAACCTTTACATTATTTTTCAACAATCATCAGGAGAAACCCATTAAGTTGTATAGGAGAGTTTTTTTCCATCCTTATAATCTTTTAGTATATATTTATGCTTCACATGTAAATAAAAAATCTCAAAACGGAAAAAATAATCTAGATTATTAACAACTTCCCGGAAGGTAACATTTCAACTCACTAACAATATTTGCTACCCTTTTACCCTCTGGGAGAGACTTCAACTATTGTGGTCCTGTGAAATATGGAAATAAAAATCTTCTTTGAGCACTCCAAGCCTCAGACACAGTCTTTTTATCATAAAAATGATTAAAAGAGTAAGATTAAAAAATGTCACAAAAGAACACCAGTGAAGAACGGTTCAAACATGGATATAAAAAATAAGTAGTTGATAATCTCTTAACTTGTGAACATTTAAAATTTTTAGTTCAGAAAAGTAAGTCAAGTTGCTATTTTCAAATATCATATAATCTCCTAAAACACCAACACCATTATTTTGTGAAATTTGAACTATCTTAGAACTTGATACTAGAGAACTATTCCATAGGAAACTACCATAAGACCTAGATACTGATTGATAAAAGAGTGATACAGGAGCATTAGAATTCTTGGCGCAAGCTCACTCCCTATGAGTTATGAGTTGCAGAGTAAAATAAAATATGTGAGATGGTGAACTGAATGTAGTATCGAATAGCCGTTCCTGAGTCCAAATTATGCTTCTGCAAGAAATCCGTACAGATTAAGGTGATTGTACAGTTTTATACAGGTGATTGTACATTTTTATACATACAATTTTATATAGTTTTCAAATAATAGCAGTTTCCGAGGGAATAAAAGTTTCCCTCGGACCACTCGCTAAGTCAGACCACAACATTCTCTGGTGGAAACCAAAGAGCAGAAATAATATACCGAAACCAAAAACGTTTAAAATAGTTTCTAGACCCCTCAGTGAAAGCTCCATCCAAGCATTTGGCAGGTGGATCGCTAACTTTGACTTTGATCCAATTTGTGTTATAACAAATATTGATGAAAAGGTTTATACTCGATTCTGCAGCAAATATACCATGAATTTTTTCCAGTTAAAGAACGCACGATATGTGAGACGGATAAGCCGTGGTTAGATACTAATATAAAAAAAAATGATCAAAGAACGATGTAAACTCCATGCTGCAGAAGACATACTGAATGCAAACAAAATAAGAAACAAAGTCGTCTCAGCCCTCCGAGCTTCCAGAAAAAGATATGTACGGGAAAAAATAGCACCACTCTTCAAGTCAGATTCTCATAAGTGGCATGACGCAGTAAAACGGCTTAGTGGGAAAAAGAAAGGAAACGAAATACGAATCAATAACCCAGACGATAGTCTGATAAAAGCCTCGGAAGTCAACGAATTCTTTACTCAGATTTGCACTACCCACCCAACCGTAAGTGATGAACAAATGTGTGACATCATTAACAGCAATAGTTCTGATGAAATCGTAGAGGTGTCAGAAATGGCAGTTCACTGTGCAATTGGACGACTACGTAACAACTGTGCCTCATACCCAGGTGAACTCCCCGTGAAATTACTGAAAGAGTACTCACCTTTCTTAGCCAAGCCTATTGCATCAGTGATAAACCAATGTTTCTCAGAACAATCATTTCCGAAGATGTGGAAAGCTGCATATGTCCGTGTTATACCGAAAGTCAAGACACCCGAGTCCTGTGACCAACTGAGACCAATATCGATAACTCCTAACTTAGCAAAAGTAGCTGAGGGTTTTATCTACCATTCTTTGTTAGGAAAAATTGCTCCTGTGATCGATCCGTACCAATATGGTTGCATACGAGGCAGTAGCACTTCAATATATCTAGTGCGAATGTATCACTTAATCGTCCAGTGGTTGGACACTTCTAATAGTACTGTCGACTTATTTCTGGCGGACTACCGAAAAGCATTCGACCTTATCAAACACAAGACTGCATTAACTAATCTGAAAGAAACGGGAGCTAAAACACAAATACTACTATTAGTAAGAGAATTTTTACAAGCGAGACGGCAATCAGTTTACCCTTTGTTTGCAGAAGATACCTGCTCTGAGTGGTCAGAATTAACCTGTGGATGCCCCCAAGGAACGAAATTAGCTGCTCTTTTATTTCTTGCCGTTATCAACCCTATCCTTGCAGAATTTGAAGAGCGTTTCAAGTTTGTTGATGACTTATCTGCATTTCTCAAATATATAGTCGAAAATAAAGTGACAAAGCAGCAGTCTGACCCGACTTTCTTCACAGACTTCATCAACCAGTGTAAGTCGAATAGTCTACAAGTGAATGAACATAAATCAAAAGTTTTACGATTTAATCCACTCAAGCGAGATATCACTATCCCAGATGCTCTGTTTCCAATTGTTTCCTCTGCAACAATCCTAGGCGTAACATTTACAAGTGACTGCTCGTTTAAGCTGCATGTAGACAATATTGTGCACAAGGGTCACTATTCAATCCAGAGTTTAACAAGTATGCGCAGGTTAGGCTTCTCTGATCGTCAGCTCCTGCTGGCGTATACAACCTACATCAGGCCTTTCCTCGAGTATTGCTGTCTCGTTTGGGGTCCCCAAACTCAGAACATAGCTTACATGGCAGATGAACTAGAACATGTCCAAAAACACGCTACTAGAATAATACTTGGACCCAGTTTCAGCAGCTACGAAAGTGCCCCTGAGCTCTTGAATTTGCCCACCTTATTCGACCGAAGACATGAGCTAATAATGAAATTTGGGAAATCACTATTAACAAACGAGAAGTACCGATCCATACTTCCACCATCCGCATCAATCAGCAGATATACTAGGCATTACAACAAACTAGAACCTGTCAAGTGCCGTACGAACAGATTCGCAAATTCCTTTGTACCATATTTCGTAAGAGCATTTAACAAGTGTTAATTATGCAAAAAAGTGTACGTCTAATATGCCAGGAATAGCTATCTAACTTGCTGTGTAACTGTCAATTTTAAGGTTGACATTCACCTTAAAATATTTTGTGATATTGTTCCAGGATAAGCCAGGTCATATCATCGTCATAAGATATGCAATTATTTATGCTGTCAAACTGGAAAATGCCCTTGTTATCGCTATTGCAAACAATCACTCAAACACTAAGCAATTTGTGCACATGACCTTGAAGATAAATTTATTTTTACCTTGAAACAAATCTTGATATTTAATGGTGACTAGCTCCAACTACGTAGTTTTTAAGCATTTATATAAAGCGGTATTGTCTGTTTGCGCTAATTCTGGTCTATCCGTGTTCTAAGCCCTGGTTCGTTTCATATCTAAGTTTTTGAGCGAAATTTGTCGCATTTTTTCGATTTTAAGAGTCTTAACACTATTAAAAACTCGCTGTGTCAGTCATGATATTTTGCACGATGTCTTTGTGGGTCTGAGGGGGGAAGATGTGTAATACTTAGTGCATTAGCCTAAACTGTAAAATGTTGATACTTATGTACCTCGAATTATCAGTAGAGTTATCCTCCATTGAATAATGTTCTTGTATGCAGACATTATGATTGTTGTCGCACAGGATTTACAGGCTTGGTAGTTTATTTAGAATTCCTCCGATGATATTCCATGACTCTATGGAAAACATATTACTCATATTTGGTTGCTCATCAACTTACTCTGATCAAGTGCAAGAGACCATTTTTTTTTTATTTGCCGTAATGTATGGCTAGCTCGTAATGTATGGCGAATGAAATTTTCTTATTAGTAACACATCCAATGAGAGTTTGAGAGATCTCGTAATGTCATTCAATATTTATTCGTTTTCTTACGGTAATACTATTGTACTGGAGGACCAAGCTTAGTTCTGTCTCTGGTGCTTAGCGTGCAGCAGGTCTGTATATATTTGGTTGTCGATGTTGCTTGTCTTCTATCCATAGGTTAATGAGAACTTCTTTTCCAACTTTTTTTTATCAGTATTTATTCTGGCTATAACAAGTTTGTTACATAGTTAAGTTACAGCCTTGCTTGTTCCATTGTATATGCCTTCTTAAATGTCTAATTGACGCACTAGGATAATTGTCGTTTTATTCTTGAGTTTTGTGTCATAGGGTATGACATCAGCAAATTTTAATTGAATTAAAAAGTTCTGGCGTCAGTTGAATTCCTCACTCCTATTTATCCTTGACAGAGTCAGGATAATTACAGGATTTGTAGTCCCTTGGAAGGCGATCGTCAGTCTCGGCATTAATATCACTTACTTTTTTTGTTCAGCAATGCTAATATAACCCGCTCCTTCATTCAATTGTTATTTCTATTTGCTAAGCTGTTTCCAAATACTTCTTCCATAAGGTTACTGCTTTCGATTATATAATCAGGTACGATTTCATTAAATTCATTTCGTGTTATTCTTTAGTTTTGAGTAATGGGGTGGAAAATCAACAATTTCAATTAAATTAAGGGATTCTGGCGTTAATTTAATTCCTCATTCTTGTTTATCCTTGACAAAATCATAATATTTATGTGATTTTTATTCTCTTTGGAGGCGATCGATAGTCTCAGCATTAATTTTGCTTACTTATTTGTTGAGCGGCGCTAAAATATCGCTTTCCTTCATTCCATTGTAATTTCGATTTGGCTATTTCCAATTACTTCTTCCGTAAAATCAACTCTGGAGATTACATGCTCAGGTAATTTGATTTCATTGAAGTCATTTTATGGTTGATTTCTATTTTCCAGTTACAAGGCATACTTTATCAATGCTTCCTGTTCAGTATCGGTGACTCCGTAATTTAGACAATAAGCAAGGTGTTCGTCAGCAGCATCGTCAGAGTCTAAAATATACATATAGCAGCTATATGGAGGTGGTTAAAATCACCTTGAGTAGTTTGTGTTCGATGTGCTGCTATATACATTTCGTAAAAAAGGGATGCCAGTTCATTTGAAGCTTTGGAGGTGGCATACAATTCGACCATGTAAGCAACAACCTCCAAATGAATTACGTTCGCTACGCCGTCTTCAAGGGAACTGTGAACCTCACATTAAATAAATATGACGTCAAAGAGTCCCAATGACTTGTAATAGTTTACCAATACTATGCAAATGTCCCAATCACTTGCATAGTTTATGGCTTTTTTGTAGGCTAGTACTGGATTCTGTGCCATAGCCCGTTGTCGTCATACATCGTCACGGCGTGGATCTTTTAATTGTAAACTTGTTTTGAATTATGACCGTTTCTGACACGTGATTCTTGCTGTCATTTGTCTTCGAACCACAGATTTCATTGTGCATCATTTTCATTTGCGATTCGTTGTGGTGCTTACTGTAGCGTTTCGCCTGATGTCATAGATAGTGAAAGACATTAATACCATCACCCATGGAGAAAAAGAATTTTTTTGAATTCGAGACTTATCAAGATCATCTTTTCAAGCAAAATAAAGTTGGTTTGCCAGTTATCAGAAAAAGTCATTTAGCGGTTTTCAGGAAAGAGCATACACACATGCAGCTATTGCTCTCGAGCAGTAACTGTGTCTTTGTGTATTTATTTACAATATATATATATATATTTTTTTTTTTAATCGGAATTTTGGTTGTTCTGGCCTGGAAAAAAATATCGAGGTAGTTCTAGTTTGGGAACAATCGTTTAAAGCTTTAATTTTGGGAAAAATTATATGAGTGACGCCATGTTTATGGGCACATTCCAAGAGTAAAATTACATTATTTCCGCCCCGGGAGTCATCGTATTGTTTTTATTATCTACTAACTGTTGGTGTCGCGCCACAAAAACACCTAGTTGGTGGGGGGGGCTTCGCACCCCCCCCCCCAAATCCCACGCGCGCGTAAGTCGTTACGCGCCGTATTAGTTACACGCCACTGTAGTTGTGTCCCTGTGTCCCACCTGTGAATATAGATAGATATGTATGTATATGTTTTTAACTACGTAAAACTTGCGAATATACAACATTCTTCGCTGTCCCATTGTCTGTGCATATAAATATATTGACAGGTTTACCGACTTTTGAACATGGAACATATAATTGTCCATGGGAAAAATAATCCGTATTCAGATCTATACCGCATTTTTCTAATGATTGCCCTTGAGCTTTGTTGATGGTGATTGCTAATCATATATACCCTGTGTTCCTGTCGTCATTTATATATCCCCATGTGCCCCCCCCCGGAGTCCCCGTTGTAGTTGTGTCCTGGTCGTCATTTTTATTCCCTGTGTCCCGGTCGTCATTTGTGCCGCGGCTCTTTGAGTGTCCTGGTCGTCATTTATATTCCCTGTTTCCCGGTGTCCCGGTCGTCATTTGTGTCCCGCTGTCCCGGTCTGTAGTTTCTCTTTGAGTGTCCCAGTCATCATTTATATTCCCTGTGTCCCGGTGTCCAAGTCGTAATTTGTGTCCCAGTGTCCTGGTCTGTAACGTCATATTATAATGACGTCATATGCAAACCCTCTTTTTACAAAAAACATACAAAAAAACACACACGCATACAACTTATTTTTATGTATATAGATGACACATGCAAAATTGCACAAGATGACAAACAGATTTGCAAACAAAAAATTAAATAAAGAACGTGTTATTTTAGCTTCAGTAAAGAATGGGAAGAAGAATTATTGCTGTGTATAAATGACACGTGAAAAATTACAAAAAAATGACAATGACTGAACATTTAAAGGTGAAATATGGAGTAAGAAACGGCAACAAATCACATAGAATTGCAATTGAAAAATTGGCTTAAAACTAAAAAATAACACGATAGCTATGCTATTGCAGAGTTCAGACATTTCAGAAAACTACGATTGAATTAGGAACGTGTCATTTTTAACATTACATGTGTATTTATGGGTTTATTTATAAATTATTTCTCGAAAACGGTTTCATTTTTTTTTGGGATCCATTCGTCATCTTGTATAATTTTACATGATGTTAGAAATACCAAATCATATTCGATAAGATCACTTCGGGGGAACAAAAACTTCAAACAGGAGTTTGGCAACTGTCCCCCTTCCCGTTTCTTAACTGTAAAAGTCTAAAGCCTACTGCGTTATTTGCTTTTTATTGCAAACAAATTGTATTACAAACATTTCCTTTGGTACATACAACACTGAAAATCAAGATAAAAATGGTAGTGAAATAAAATCTTGAATTACAGAGCTTTTAGCAATTAGTCCAAATATTCAGTTTATTTTACTAGTTCCCTCCAATGGCTGTTCTAAACTCATATAGTTTTCAATAAAAAGGAGAAAAGATGCGGTAAGTTTTGGACTTCTACAGTTAGGGTAGGGAAAAAGGTTTTTGTTTATTTGCTGTGATTGTCTATTCAATTTTGTGTTTTGGGTTTCATTTATTTTTTAGTGGCAATTTCTTGTTATTTTAAGTTTGAATTATTAAAGAAATTTAATTCTTCTCGTCTTAAGTTTAATATGGTTCTTTTCTTTGAAAAACTTCTCTTTTGGAAATGTATTTTTTTAATTAATCCCTCAAAAGAAAGGGGAGAGTCATCCATCAACGGTCATCCGTCTGCGGCAAGGGGCACTTATCCTATAAATCGGTACTAGGAAGAGTGTTTTTATCCCCCATCCCAAATTTTCCTCGAGGGATTTTCTAGTGCCACGGTTGCGCATGTCCAGGGACTCACTGTCCACCCTTCTCTGCCTCAGCTTTTTTTTTGGTAGCGGTTACTGGCTTTAATTCATGCAATCGGGGAAACGTATTTCATAAGATTTCCAGCCTTATGATCAGACGCTGGGCAGGACTTTTAGAGGTTGGACATTGAGTGAAATTAACAGTAGCAGTGTCCTATTCGTGTCTAGTATTCTTAAAAACGCCACGAGGTGGTTTTCCATCATATCCTCTACTTGGTGTAATGGACGAAATTGAAATTTAGTCTCGAAAAATTTCTTTAAATGATTTGTTTTCTGTTTTTCCCATACATTAGTTGAAAATCCTCGCTTTGGATAAGTAATTTTGTGACTTGTTTTAGAAAAGTCCAAAAGCTTCAGAATGAAGCTGTGGATTCAACAGTAGAATTTGAAAATTCTAATGGTCCTGCTCGTGTGCATTTTAAAAAGAATGAATTTACTGGATTTATCCAAAACATGCAATTACCAATTTTTTTTTCAAAATAAATATTTTTAATCAGCTAATATCTTTGCTAGTGATCCTGCTAATGAAATGTATTTTTTTTCTGTTTTTAAACATTTGGATCACATAATCTGCACTTTGACTCGTTGCTGTCTTTCAAATCTGCTTCACATTCTTCACAGAGCATTCTTTGACAAGTTTTACATTTTTTCATTTTACTCTTCTCTTTGAAGCACAAACTGCATTCTTCTGTCCTGTCGTTTTTTGTAAGTTCAGACCTCAAAACATAAGCGGCTAAATGCATCCTATATGTGTTGCATTGAACTCTTGAATTTTTTTCTGTTTCGAAGTACTGCCCTAGAGGGAATCTGCTTGCTAAATAATCCCTAGCATATTTTATTACGTATAGGCCACAGTTATACCCATCATTTTGTGGAATAGCATTTATTCTTACATGCTTCAAATTGGTATATCTTTCCTGAGAGGAGGTTAAATATTCAAACTTTTTTATAGGGTAGTTTCGGGAGGAAAAACTTTGAGTGTAAGCTTGTGAGAGTAAACTATCCAGTAAGCACAATCTAGATTCCTTCAAATCGCAAATCAACAGCTGAAAATGCCGGCCGCGACTCAAAAGAGGGAGGAATATTACCTCGATATCTGTAGGAAGATCCAGTAGCCTCAACTTAAGCTTCTCTTCTGATATCCCTTCAAAATGAGAACCCAGCAATTCACTTGCCAAAGTGCAATGTATCACTACGTTTTTCCTTAATCTTGTACTTTTAGTTAAATAGCTCATTATATAGGAAACAGCATTGGACTCGAGGTAGCCTTCAACACCGTTTTTAAGAAATGGCTCAAAGTCTTGAAATGTTAATCTAAAATTTTCGTTTTGACCGATTAAAAACCAAGGAATTTCCTTTCTAAAGAAAATCAATTTTTTCATGTTTGAAATAGCCATTGTCTCTTCGTTGATGATCAAGCCCAAACTTTTGTATAGTAAACGCTGTAATTTTATGGCAAGAACTGTGTTTGTCTGACTCCAGTTGAAATAATCATGGACCCTGATATCATTGCAAGTCAGCCCGTGCATCTCTGAATGAAAATTTTTGATTCTATTGATGGGCAGACCTTCTTCCATATTTATCTCTACTCTGGTAAGGGCATTCCATATCTTTGAAAATACCATGCTCCCTTTTTTGCTGAAAGTCAGTTTTTCCTCACGTGTTTTTGATAAAGTACAATTTTTTGGATCTTCACCATGCTGGTCAAGAGTAGGGCAATCAATATTTGAAAGATTATTGTATTCTGAGAGAACCATTTAAAAAAAATGATTTAATAATAACCACTGGGATTCAGCCTTATAATGGATTGCTTAAAAATACAATCAGAACTTTATTTAAAACAAAAAACTTTAAGAGTAGAGTTATAATTGAAAATAGTTTGTATCCGCAATAATTTTGCAATAGCATTTTTTTATAACTTTTTTTATAACTTTTTTTATAACATTGTTAGAAAATTTGGCCTCTCATAACTTTGGTGTTTGGACGTGTTAGCATGAACGAACCTGTCTCAGTTGAATTTGACTTTGACTAAGCACTAGAGGCTTTTCTCCCGGTTAACTAGTTCATTGTTCTTGAGTAACCAATCTGAATTTTTACTTTCTACATTGTTTTTACTTTCAACAAGTAAAGATACAAATGTGTTGAACTAATCCGCTGGTATAAGTGCTATTCTAGTTTTTTGAAAACTGGAAACTGAATTGAATGAAATGGTAACATTTATTGGTAGGATTCTTTTAGTAACTAGTCGGCAATATGTATCTTTTAAGTTTTGGTTTCAGAGCAGGAAATTTTCTGTCAGAGCAGATGATTAACATGTAAAAGAAAAACACTTTATTATCAGCTAACGGTTTACATGAACACTGAATTTACTGCAGCATTTATGTTAGACTATAGAATTTGATCTGTATGCTGTAGAACTGGTTTTAAGATTGGGGGTTCCAAACCTCTTGGATATGGTTTTGGACAAAAAGAAACTGATTGGCTATCTTATAATTTTCATTCCTATGTATTTTATACTCTCTTTAAGAGGGAGCACTATTCCGGAAGTTTTTTTTTTCTCAAAATTGAATCGACTTTAAAAAGGGCACTAAAACCTTCAGTTTCTATCAAATGAGCCATTTTATATTTTTCTGTACGACCATCCTTTCTATACGAAAAGATGGTAAAAGAAATGCATAGAGGCAAGAGACTTCTTTACTAAGTGTCCCTACTGAGTGGTATTTGATACCTCGTCATCAAGGGGATTTTCAAGCTAACCATGGTATGAAAATGAATCACCCACAGAGTTGTCATCAAGTTCTAACCGTCGTGTTAAAATCTTGACGTCATATCTTAACGACATGTATCAAAGGTTGTCAAAAGGGTGTATCTGTGAGACCTCAGGAAAGGCAAAAATAATTAATGTGAAACTTTAAGGGCAATTTTAGGGTATGGTTGATTAACATAAGTCTATAATCAAGGTTGTAGAATGATGGGGTAAGAATTTCTATAGCTTTGTTTTTAGATAGTTTAGGGTTTCTGTTCTGTCATAAGCTCATTCCTCCGTCTCTATCCCGGAAGGGACATCCTGCTTGTTTCGCTTCATAATGGCGCCAAGGTAGAACTTTCACTGTTTGCCGAACCAGAACCTTAACTGAAAACTATATTACAAGGTGACCTTGAGAAGCGGTGCTTCTCAAAGAAATTATAGCCTCGTAAACGACACAACGTTTGCACGGATCTCGATCGATGAATAGTTTTCTGAGCGTTATTCCTTTTTCTGCTTCTTTTGAGAAACCACTTCCTAGAAAAGTAATCTATTATGGGGTGTCTTTCCATTAAAATATATTGTTGTAGAAATATATAATAAGGCAATGGTAATAGGTTTAAGATTGCCCTTGCAGGATTTTGACTCTTATGGATTGAAGATCCATGTGTGGGAGATCCATCGCCAATATGGGAAACTATGTTGTAACCAAGATTGGACCGGGATTTGTCAAAGCCTCTCTATTCATACAGAAGGTCCCAGAAACTTCTTGCTGTGCGGTTCTAGGCCAGCTTAAGGACTTGGTTTAGAATTGAAAAGATATACTGGTTCCTGTCCTACACCGGATTAGGACCCATTACTTTTACTGAGGCCATAATAATGTCACTGATCCATGAAGATTGCATCAGGAGAAAGAGTGAGAGAGACCGAGAGTGAGAGAGACTGAGAGTGAGAGAGAGAGAGAGACCAAGAGCGAAAGAGGGTGAAAGAGACCGAGAATGAGAACATGAGAGAATTAGAGCGAGAGAGGTCGAGAGTGAGAGAGACCAAGAGCAAGAGAGACCAGGGTCGAGAGAGACCAAAGGTGAGAGAGAGAGAGCAAAAGAAACCGTGAACAGGTGAGACAAATACCAATAGCGAGAGAGACCGAGACCTAGAGAAACCAAAGTCGAAAGGGAGAGAGACTGGGAGTTAGAGAGACCCAAAGCTAGAGAGAGTGAGGGACACCAAGAGCGAGAGATACTGAGAGTAAGAGAAGCAAAGATTGAGCTTGAGAGACAGAGAGTGAGAGAGACTGAGAGCGAGAGAGACTGAGACCTAAAGCAACAGAGTCCGAGATGGAGAGCGAGAGACTAGGAATTAAAGGGAGAGAGACCATGACTGAGAGTGAAAGACGCCAACTAGTGGCAGCGACACTGACTGAAGCAAGAGAGACTGAGAGCGAAAGAGACCGAGAATGAGAAAGCGGGAGAGACCGAAAGCGAGAGGGGCTAAGAGCAAGGTAGACCTGTGATGCAAAGACCTGTAGTAGGATCCCATACTTCAAAAATATCTCTTATCCCCACAAGTGATACCGTTGGGAGATTTCTTGAGTTAATGGTAATCAATTAGATCAGGATCGAAATTTTGCTATTTTTTAGGATTGTAGTTTTCCGTTTAGGCTTTTGAGAAAAGTTTGAACATAATTAATTGCTTTGCATTACTAAAATTTTGCTGTTTCTTAGAATTGGAGTGTTCCTTTTAGACTTGAAAAAAGTCTAAACTTAATTAATCAATTCACGTTACCACCATTCTACTGTTGTTTTTGTTTTGTTTTTATTTTTACAATTTGAGTTCCCTTTATATACTTTTGCCAATATTCTATACTTTCCATTTGATTATAGTTTGAAACCTGGGTACTGATATTTCTGTTTTGCTTTTCTTCTACAAAATGGGATTAAAATTAAATCTTTGAACCTTGTAAGTTTAGAAAGCAAAAAGGGTTCATGATCCACATCGATTTTAGAATTTGGGTCCTTATTGCTGATACCGGTGGTAAAACGTGTTACATTTAGTGTCAGGCGGGATAAGATCCCTGAATTTTGAGATACATTGAATGGTGGAACTGGAATATAGGCAAATTATCTAAACCTGCAAGTGATCCTGTTTGAAGAGTTTCTGAGTTAAAGGTAATCAATTAGATTACGATACCAATTTTTTTTTACTTTTTAGAACTACAGCTTGCCGTTTAGGCTTTTAAGAAAAGTCTGATCCTAACGAATTATCTAAAGTTACAGAAATGTTGCTGATATGTTAAATGCTGCTTCTCGTTTAGACTCTAGTAGTATAGCCATAATGCTTTTAAAATGATCCATAGCCAATACTATTTCCCTTTAGATCGTTAATCACGGAGAAATTTTGCAGCAATGCCCTCAAGACGCAAGTTTTATTAGTTTTGTTCAAGATGTGGTTGCTTTACATAAACATAAAGGATAGTTTTTTTTAACTGAAAGTAAGGAGCGACATTAAAACTTAAAACGAACAGAAATTACTCCGTATAGGAAATGGGTTGTCCCCTCCGCAATCCCTCGCTCTTTACGCTAAAGCTTTTAATTGTTTTAAAAAGCAGAATTGAGGCAAAGAGTCAAACTTTAGCGTAAAGAGCGAGGGATTGCGGAGGGGACAACCCATTTCATATACAGAGTAATTTCTGTTCGTTTTAAGTTTTAATGTCGCTCCTTACTTTCAGTTAAAAAAACCAGTTTTTTTTATGTAATTTCTGAACGTTTTTGAATTAATGCATGTTTGATTTTGGCTCTCCATACATAAATTATTAAAATGAATTTTGCATATTCATTCCTTTTTAGGCTAAATGGCTTTCTCTTAGTTTTGATCAGACGATTTTGAGAAATAAGGGATGGGGAGGGAGGCCTAGTTGCAATGCAATTTTTCGGTTACATAAAAAGGCAACTATAAATTTTAATTTTTAACGAATTTTTTTATTAGTAAAAAATATAAGTAACTTAAGAATTAACTTACGTAACAAACTTTTATATTCTTTATTTTTTATTATGTATATGAGGGGGTTTGTACCCTCGTTAATACCTCGTTCTTTCATTAAATCGTAAGTTTTGTCCCAAATCTTTAAGAATGACCACTGAATCAGAAAGGCCTTAGAATAAATAGTTGAAATTACTAAAAATACTATAGCATAAAGAGCGAGGTACTCCTCCTAAATACTTCGCTCTTTATGCTAAAGTATTTTTAGAACCCCTCAAATTCGTAATAATCTCTGTTCGTTTTAAGTTTCAATGCTACTCTTTACTTTCAATTGAAAAAACTTTTCCATGTTTATTTTTTCATTGTTTTGTATAGTAATTTTAGAAAATCCTGCGCCCTTTTCATTGAATTTCTGTTCCCCCATGACATATCTCCCCAAGAAAAGATCTTCCAACATAGGCCCTTCCCCTCAACCACATCCCCAAAACCAAAAAAAAAAATCCCCTGAAAAAGACTGTACACTTCCCAGTAACCATTATTATATGTAAACACTGGTCGAAGTTTGTAAATTGCAGCTCCTCCCCCAGGGACTGTGGGGGAGTAAGTCATTCCCAAAGACATAGTTATTATGGTTTTTGACTATGCGGAACAAAATGGCTATTTCAAAATTTTGATCTGTTGACTTTGGAGAAAAAATGAGCGTGGGAGGGGGCCTAGGTGCCCTCCAATTTTTTGGTCACTTAAAAAGGACACTAGAACTTTTCATTTCCGTTAGAATGAGCCCTTTTGCGACATTCTAGGACCAATTGGTCGATACGATGACCCTTGGAAAAAAACAAACAAACAAATAAACACGCACCCGTGATTTGTCTTCTGGCAAAAAATACGAAATTCCACATTTTTGTAGATAGGAGCTTGAAAATTTTGCTTTAGGGTTCTCTGATACGCCGAATGCGATGGTGTGATTTTCGTTAAGATTCTGTGACTTTTACGGGGTGTTTTCCCCTATTTTCTAAAATAAGGCAAATTTTTTCAGGCTCGTAACTTTTGATGACAAAGACTAAATTTGATGTAACTTATATATTTAACATCAGAATGAAAATCTGATTCTTTTGATGTATATTTTAGCATCAAAATTCTGTTTTTTAGAGTTTCGTTTACTATTGAGCCGGGTCGCTCCTTGCTACAGTTCGTTACCACGAACTGTTTGATAGGGATTGTTTTCTTCAAGATGCAGATGTTTGTTACGTAATCGGGAGTGTTTTTTCATTAATTGTTATGTTAATGACTTAAAAAATCTACAAGTCAGGTGGAAAAAACCTTCAGGACCCACCATTCATAATGCGAAACTAGACGTTACGTCACTGTTTTTTAGTTGATTCTTCAAAAACCTAAGGGTCAAGGGAAAAACTTTATGGCCCGCCAATCAAGATGTTGGTATTATCATGCAAACGTAGGCATTACGTTATGTTTTTTTTCTTTGATTGCTTCAAAAAACCTAGGACGGCCAGGGGAAAAACCTACAGGATTGCCGGGGAGGCCCCGGTTGTAAAAAGATATTATAGCCCTAATATTTACTAATGAAGTTTACGTAATTTTCCGTGACTTGTTTTGTTCCAGTAGACCTTTATAATCTGGCAGAAACAGGTTTTGAAGGTCGACGAAAAGTGACTTGTTAAATCTAACAGTTTATTTACCTCAGCATTGAAAACAGTTCAATGTGTCAGCATCAAGAATGTCATTCTTGGCATATTTTGTAGTAATGGATACTTTTCAACTATTGGAACTTGAAGACACTAGCAATGGCGACATAAAGCCAAGAGTAATTAACGTAGCAGTAAAAATTATACGGGGTTGTCAGCTACCCTAGAATGGTATGAGATGTTTGCAACACATGTAATATCATTGTGCAAATACAAGTTGGAAGAGCAGTTATGTTTTGCAGCAAAAGTGAATACAATGCATATACAAAGATAACAAGATGGATTAAATGCATGTGAAATATATTGAAGACGATGATCTGAATCGATCTAGAAAAAAAGAGTGAGTTTATTACTATTTTATTAGGGAGAAAGAATCTTCATTCTTTGTTAGTCTGTAATCGAAAGTGAGAGTGTCAAGATTAAAAATGATTGGATTTGAAAAACAAAAAATCATACGGAATCTAGTGACTTGATTCTAAATGTTTGGTTCTAAATGAGGATTTTCAAGAGTTATCAGTTCAAAAAAATTCTCTCAAAGAATGCTTAACAATATATTTAATATGAGTCTCCATAATTGGACTATTGCATGAAACTTTGCGTCGTAGGCCAGATTCATTAACTCAAAATATTTACAGACTAATCGAATCAAAACAAAATGACATTGTGGATATGATTTTGAACACTACCTAGATTCAAACAAAAAGTAAGATTATTGTGTTATGTATAAGATTATGTGTTACATCACTCGAATACTCCTCCTCCTAGAAGACATTTATTTTATAGATCGCAATTCAGTTTTCTTGGAAGTGAAACAGTCAACACTGAAAGACAAATTTACAACAGTCCATTATGTTTGTACACATTGGGAAGCTTGTCATCCTGTGAGAATTGTAATATTGTTGATGTCTATACTGAAAAGTGTAGATTATGTAATCCATATAAATTTCATAGAGGATATGCAGTGCAAATTAAAGACTGTAATTCCTCTCTAGAAGATATTGTGACTCTCACACAAGAGGTTTCCTCTGCTCCAATTGTCACTATGATAAATGTGATCATTGGGAAAGTACTTACCCTGGTATGATTGGAAAAAATCCTAAACATGATTTCAGTTCATTTTTACGAGACTGATATTGTATTGGTTCTAAATTATTTTGGGGGGTAAGAACCTGGTCTACGCTTCAGCTACTGAAATAATAAGAGAGTCTGGTTTGTGAGACATTTCTTTCAAGATACTGGCTACATTGATTATAAACCTTCTGCCTTTTATTTCGCTGTTACCCAAAGTAATTCTTCATATGAGAATATCGTTTGTGACATTACTTCAAATAAGCAACTTGAAACAATTAAATTTTACAATGTGAATCAAATAATATTATTGACTTTACAAGGAAATATAATAAAAATGAGGTTACATTTTAAATATAAAATTGAAAGAGTGGCCCTGACTTTGCCTGCCACGATGAGTACAAGCTGAATCAGGACGAGCTGTCGTTACTTATCGTTGCCGATGGTTACCTATATGTGAAAGAATAAATATAAGGAATGAAACTGTGTACATACACGTTTTATTAATAAACAAATTCACATACATTTATAAAGTACTATACTTTTGGGGCTCTGAAATTTATATCATACAGGTAGGAGAGGGTATTTTCAACTAAAAAGTCATTCAATCGCGGATTGTCTACATAAATACTGAGAAATTTACTATAAGTATATACATGACATCGAAGATTAAAATATAATACCGCATGTAAACCGCAGTTTTGGTTGATAAATCTTTTACTCGCATGCGATTTTGAATAATACATTTTCTACTTTGTTCAACAAAGATTTTTGTGTGAGGCGTGTAGAATGCCTATGGCAGGCTGAGACGATCCAAAAATTCAATATACTTTGCTATTTGACAAATGCATAGCCAGTGTCCCTTCTTTACAGTTGACAGACTACTATTAACGATGATAAGAGTATTGTTAACACTTTAAATATGGTCTAGGGAATTTGAGGCTATGCAATAGGATTTGTTTTTGGACATGCAGGGATCTAAGGTGAAAATTTTTATTATTTAATTTACGTTCATGGTGCCAAATCTAATAGAAAACTACCATCAGGGTTAATTTCCGAATATGTTCCAAATTGATTAAAATAGCATAATTCCGTATTCTCCGCCAACCGTTTGGCAAAGGTAAACTATAAAAGTAATGTGCCCTTTCGGACAAAACTTATATTTTGAGTACCAGACAATTCCAGTACAATGATGCCATGAAGTTTTTGCAAATATTTCATCGGTTATACCATTTTCAAACAGTTGTAAATCTTGATCTAGGGATTTCATTGTCAATTCATATAGTACCTTGCAGGATTTGTCAAAGCATAAATTGTAAAGCGGAATTCCATTAGTTTAGATAGAAGAGATGAAGTTCCAAACATTGCAAATTTGTGTGGGGAATTTGTCCATTATCCAATTACACTAACACTTTTCACAAAAGTAAGAGCAAGTTTTGATGGAATTTCACCATTAATAAATGATGAATCGGTATAGGCACGGGAACCAGTAGCACAATGTCGTTGATTCGTCATTTTATGCAGAATGAGCAGTGTGATGTTATTTTCACAAGTTCTTAATTTTTCAATTACCAAAGCAACAGAACTCATAACCTGTTGTTTTCGTACATGGAGTATTGCCAAGTTTAGAGAGACTGTTGCATCAGGTTCAGCGGCAAGTAGTTTTTGCGAAGTAAAATTGGACGAGCAAGTTGTAGCAAGTATATTGGTAATTTCAGTGTTTATTTTATATTCTTATCCAATAGCTAAATCTCTCAATAGCTTGTAGAACTTTAGAGTCATCAGCATGAACTATATAAAACTTCCATAGTTTGATAGATTGTTGCCTGTGCTCACCAGCATTCCATTTATGTAGACACCCACTTGTCTAAACAAATTATGTAGTACACACTTTTCATATGAAAGCCTCTCGGCAATGCTTGCTTTTTCATTTTTAGGTTTTTTGACCATCACAGGCAATTTTTAAATATGGATATTAAATCTATGAAATAGTCTTCTCTGGAATAAATTTGAAAACAAACGATTTCCCAGAGGAGTTTCTGCAGAGAAAATTATTTACTGCAGAGTAAACATTAATTACACTCACATCAACATTTTCTGCATTGAAAAAATTCAATGATGAAGTGACTGAGGGATAACATTCTTTATGTTGTAGATATGCCATTTCTAGGGAAAGAAATCCTTTTTCGACCTAAAAAATTCCATTCTTGGTTTCTTTTTCTTATTTTACAAGTAATGTTTTTCACGCCTGACCTTCGTTAAGACTGCTGAGCGTTGAGGTGTTTCTAACTCCTTTAATACCTTTTCCAATTTGTCATGATTTCAATCGCTCACTGAGGGATCGTGGACAAGACTTTCCATAGCCTCAATCACGTAGTGTACAGGATGTAAAATCAGGAGCAACCGGTAAAATGTATTTTTAGCCAAGAGAAATACAGAGCGAAACAACCTAGCAAAGCAATTGCCGAGGCTGGAACATGGACAAAGAATCCCTTTAATGAAAAATACCACGACCCAATTGTCGTGGTTTATGAGTAACAATATAGCAATCAATATCAGGACAAACAAAAGTATTTTTTTTCTATTAGCCTTCTCACTGAATGTGTCGAAAATGATATGGAATCACAGACAAACCCTTTGTTATCGCTAAAGGATCCCCTAATTTGCTAATTAAGGTTAAATGAGAGAGTTCCAAATACGAAGTGTTTACTAGAATATATTGAAGCTACTTTATATTGTAATGGTGAATGTGTTCGTGAAAGTTTTGCGTTCAAGAAAACGTAGGAGGGGGACATTGGTATTATTGGTATATTTGTTTGTTTAAATTTATGAGAGAACTTGAATCGCGAACAACGCTGTAAATAATATAGTAAGTAAAATTCAAAGCAAGTGTTTTCATATATTTGTGCTGATGAAAGAGATAGTGGAGAACAACGATCATAGAATTTTTTCTGATGAGATCGGATCGTGAATAAAAGTGACATCTCCTGATACCATTCTTCAATGGATTTAGCTGAATCATCAATAATCAATCACGAGTATGGTTCAATATATCAAACATCTCCCGTCCCCGTATGAGTTTTATAACTGGTGCAAAAGCCTTTGTTTTATCATAGAACTCTTGCCACACGCTATAGCAATAATGGATGTTTTTGGGTTTTCTAAAAACATTTCTCGCGATTTTGCATTATTTTCGTTAAATGTGTTTTTTGCCAGACGTTGATGGCCGGCAAATGAATGATTTGAACAGTCTTAAATTGATACGTATTACTCTTCTCATTGTCAAAATGTAAATAACCTAACCTAACTATAATCCGTTAAATAAATACCTTAGGAGACAAAAATTAAAACGCCTGTTTTGCTTTAATTATAATACATGCACAACTTACTTACATAAGTAACTGGAAAAGAACATAAAATAGGCGCTTAAACTTATTTACATAGGCAATTGGATATTAAAAAAGCACTTGGAAATTTTAAAAGCACAAGGACATACTTCCATTTGAAAGGCGGGGCCCTGAAAACGTGGTGGTCGGAGCAGTGGCTGAATGCCGAGGCTGGGCCAGGTTGATGAAGGTAAATAAAGATAGTGAAATATCAAACACTTTTTAAAACACGATGATTCCGCCTTGCACCAGAAAATAAAACATATAAAACACTATAAAAAACACACTGCAGAGATAGAAACTGTTGGGATAGAGACTGAAAAAAATTGGAATAGCAAAACGGATCCCCTCTCACTAACGATTGAACTTTTTCCACAACGGGAAGCTGTCTATACTCTAAACATTCATGCGATCTGAAGTTAAGTAATGGCCATGTGGTAGTACCCCAACATCTGCCATACGCACATAGACTTTGTCCGTTAAGGCTGACATACCATTTTTCCTCTTTAACTGTGTAGTTTTTAAAATTCAAAGAGGAAATGGCCATAACAGTCACTCTTGAAATTGAATTATTTTCCGCATAGTCTCTATAAAAATTTATGTTGCAATTTTTCTTTACATACTGAGTATGAACCCCCTTGCACGACTTTTTTGATAAACTCATTCTGGGTTTGCACACAGTACAACACCTATGGACCTGCAAGCATACCATGGGAAATAAATTCGCTCCCTGTCTACGATTTTAAAAACAAAAACGTATTTGAGGCTTTGCACTCCACTAACTCCGGGTAAATGGACTCGTCTCAGTTGGCACAGTCAATTCGAGAGCTAATGTACTCGCCTTTTTCCAAATATTTTAATAAATTTTCCGTTTTAACTTTTAATAGTAGCGAATCTGTGTCAGCGTAAACTTTTCCCTCCCCCAGCCATTGGAGCTTTCACAAATTGTAATAAAATTCCAAATTCCAATTGAGTCGGTTACAACTTCAAAACGACTCCTATTGCACACAACCTCACACATTTTACCGAAGGCTGAATTTAAAATGAATTTAACGATTTTTTTTAACCTTCGTTTTTCCCTTTGAATGTTTACTGACAAAAGGGTCAATAATCCTCTTTATATATGGATTTTGAAAAAACAGGAAGGCTCTATGTATATTTTTGACCTTGAAATCATCGGCTAGCATCTCCATCGGCCCATGTCCTTGTAAAAGCGTTCCGTACTCACTTTGTACTGATGTCCTCGGAGATGATTTTTATTGAACTGCACGATTCTCTGGGCTGGTACGTTATCATAGGCTCCATTGCAGAGCTTGTACATTTCAATAAGATCACCACGATGGAAGCTATAGGCGAGGATTGGGATTTCAAGCTTTCTAAGCCGCTCTTCGCAGGGAAGGGAGCGTCACCTGGGAGAGAATTTAGTTATCCTCCTCTTAACATTTTCGAGAGCATCTATGTCCTTGTTGTAGTATGGTCTTGTAGAACAATGTCCATACTCAAGAATCGGGCGGACAAGTGACTTATAGAACGTAGCAAGTATTTTGTCGTCCTCGCACGAGAAGTTTCTTCTGATCATAACGGCAACTTTGGAAGCCTTCTTGACGACAGCTTCATAGTGGCTACTGAAGTTCAGTTCAGAATCCAGAAAGATGCCTAGGTCTCTTTCTTCTTTACTAAGAGTGAGTGCCGCAGAACCAAGAGAGTACGAGGACGAAAAGTTTTGTGGACCCAGAGTGAGGATATGACTTTTCTGGGTATTGATTTCCATGATCCACTTCTTCAGCCAGTCATCGATTCGTTGGAGATCCGCCTGCAGGTGGTGAATGTCTTCACATGACGAGATGACACGATAGAGCTTTGTGTCGTCTGCATAGAGAAGGATGTCAGATTCGATGCCTTCAACTAGGTCGTTGATGTGGAGGTTAAACAGAAGAGGGCCGAGGATTGTACCCCTGGGTTACTCCACTAAGAACTTCCTCTTCGGTATTGCTGAGACAAACTTCTACGCACACAACTTGCTTTTTGCCAGTTAAGAAGTCCGTAATCCATTGAAGAAGACTCGATGAGGACCCAGATGAGGAGAGACCGTATTTCCTGAGCTTCTGGACGAGACGCTTATGGGGAACTTTGTCAAAGGCTTTCTTGAGATCCAAGTATATGAGATCAATCTGGAACCCCTTGTCGATGTTTTTCTTCCAATCATCTGTGGCACAAAGTAGTTGGATTTCTGCAGATCGTTCCTTAAGAAAACCAAACTGCTTTTCGGTAAGTGTTTTTTCTCGTTTTAAGTGTTCTAGGGTGTGGTTTGCAATAAGAGACTCAAGTACTTTACACGTGATACAAGTGAGGCTTATCGATCTGTAGTTTGATGGGTCTTCTCGTTTCCCACCTTTGGATATTGGGACGACAATAGCTTTTTTCCAAATAGCGGGAAGCTTACCGAGTTCAAGAGACTTTCTGCAAATGTAGACTAGTGGCTCTGTTATTACCGTTGCAAGTTCTTTGAGCAGTTTTGGATGTAGATTGTCTTGGCCTGTGGATTTGCTTGGGTTAAGTTCTCTGAGTTTCTTTAGAACATCGATATGGTTGATCTCTATCGGTCTTATGGAGTCGCTTAGACCCTGAATTGGTTCCTCGCGGCTAAATTGGGCTTCGTTCTCAGGTTCCTGAGTAAAAACAGAAGAGAACTGGCTGTTGAGAGTATTTGGCTTGTCCGTTGGGTCGTGTACCAGCTTTTGTTTCACGGGATCGTAAAGAGATGAGACTCCACTTTTTTTTCCTTTTGCTGTTCACGTGTTTCCAGAAACTTTTTGGGTTTTCTTTCAAGGAGAAAGCTAATTTACATTCTCTAAGCTTTCCTTCTCTTCTTGTTGCTTTCCGAACCCTGTTGCGAAGCCTCTTGAATGTTTTCTCTCGGTCGTTACTTTGTCGATTGCTTTTGTAGTCTTTCCATGCTTTTTGTTTTGCTTTAATCAGTTCAATATTGGCTTTAGGTAATGCAACACAGGTGTATTTCTTGTGCATAGGAATAAATTGTTCTTCCATTGAGGCTACAATCGTAGTGAACCTTGTGTAAATGGTGTCTAACGACTCCAACCCACTGAATTCTTCAATCCAGCTGACATCCGAAAGCTCTCTTCTAATAGCAACGTAATCTCGTTGTTTCCCATGTTATTGTTATGACATGGTTATAGTTATTATAATATGGTTATATAGTTTAACCATGTTATAGTTATTATAAACTAAAGTTTATAATGTTAGTTTCCCATTAAATTCAACGTGAATAAATCATTCCATTTGTACTCATACCACTCGGGACTGCTTACTTTCCTTTTTTTCTATATGAATGTTTTGAATCATTCCCTTTGTACTCATACCCCTCGGGACTGGTTACTTTCCCTCTTTTTTGATATCAATGTTTCGAAGCATTCTTAAAAAAGATAAACATGGAAATTATGAATGAAAAGATAAGTTTCTCAAAGGAAATTAAAGGGCTCCGTTAAACCAAAAATAAGAAAAATAGAATAAAAGAGTCTGCCTAAGTGAAGGTGAATGGAAAACCCAAAAATAGAATATTTGACAGAAACTTTCATGAGTTTTAATGAGAATTAACGAGTATCGTCGACCCTAAGTATCTATATTCTGCGATAAAAAATCAGATTTTATTCTCTCTATAATAAGCAATAGTAGAGGAAAATCATTCTATTAATCATACCTATTTTGTACTTGAGCTATAAAAGTTTTATACAAAGCTGTTTAAATGAAAAAAAATAAATTCGAATCAAATAAGCTGGGCGTAACCAAAAAGGAGTGGAGAGCCCCTCTTTGGGGAGGGGCTTACACAATAATTCATTATTATATATAAAACAACGCTTGTTTGCCTATTTTTTTTTACTATAAGGAAATGATATTATCTGGCCTACCATTTAATACGAGTATAATATAAAATATTTCATGCAATGATTCAAAATGTTTAGGTAGACAAATTACCATACAATACAGGTGTTAAAAGCAACCTTTTTTGGCAATTAACTAGTGGGTAATAGGTCATGTTTGCCCTCTTCCCATTTAGGTAATTTCTAGTTCCATTGGAACTAGTCATATTTTCAAAATAAAATAAGCCACCCCTTCTCGCAAATCAAAGATTTATTGTAGAAAATAACTCATCAATTTGATCAGAAAAAACATCTTTGTTTGTGATTTGAATTTCTGGATTAAGCAATAATATAGAATTTGATTTAGCAGAGACTGGAATTGTTCCCCTATGTAATTGAGTAACGGTGTCTGATCAATATCATTAAGGTTTACAACCCATGTAACTGTTTATGACAGGTTTACTCAACTGTTGGAATAAGCTTCAATGCGGTTTAATAGAGAACGTGAATTTCACGGTAAAGCATATATCGATGTGAATAAATAAGATCAATTAATCAGCGACTGGGCTTTATTATGAGGGAGGGGTTAGGGTTTTAGTTGATGATTTCATATAGAGAATCATACTAGCTCTTAATTCACTATAATCTCACCGCCTTTTCTGGTGGGGGGAAGAGTATCCTTAATAAACATAGAGGCCTATCTGTTGGTATCTTTGGTTAATATCCATTTTTTGGAATTGACTTGCACTGTTCATCTCTAAAGTAAAACTAATAAAATTTCCCCTCTAGGGTTTTATAGTCCCCAGAGAACAAGGGAAATTACCCGGTCCTGATATGCAAGTAAACAAACTCTTGCATAATGACTCACCTTTGTTCCTGGAAAATCAAAACAAGGCCATGCAATAATATTTTTTTGAATGCCTTTGTTCTTGAAAATAACGAGGAATTTCTTTGTCTGCTAGTAACAACGAAATTAAATGGCCCTTGTAACGCAGAGAAAATCTATGTGAATATTAAGGCTACGATCAATTTTGACTATGTACCAACATGGGGTTTCTGAAAATTTTCCCCTACATCCTTTGGTCTTAAAAGAATGAAAAAAACAACTATGATATCAGAGTCTGTATCTTGATTGGTGGGCCCTGAAGGTTTTTCCCTACATTCTTCGGTTTTTAAGGAATCAAAAATACTCCCAGTTTTGTCGTAAACACTTGCATCTTGAAGACAACAATCTCTATTATGTTACAATCGAAGAAAAAATTTCCTATTACGTAACAAACACCTGCATTTTGAAGAAAATTAATAAAAACCTACGTCTTGAGTGAATTGCTGTTAGACTTCTGCGTAGTTAAAGATCTAGAAGAAAAGACACCTTTTAATTAATTCACCTTACCATTATTTTGTCGTTTTTCAAAAATTTCAGTTTTTCTTTTAGACTTTTTGTATATAAGTAATATCCTTCTTGTAACATGTGGGTGAAGTCGTTTGTGCGAGAATCCTATTGAATCTCTGGGATAGATAAGATTTAGTTTACTGGGTCGGGTTCATGTAAAATTTCTCGATAGTCTAAACAACGGAAGATCAGCGATTCCCGTGAGGAGGTCTAAAGTAGGCCTTATTAAAGAGTTTATCTCTAAAAAGGAAGAGCAAGTTCAGTCAGGTATAACAGAGGCTTTAGGTGGAGATGAGAATTCTAAGAAGGGGATCAGTAGTTTAGTAATCAAGGAGGACGACAAAGTATGAAGCTTTATCCGAGGCTATCTTTGTCATAAAAGATAGTAAGGCAAATACAGAGGAAGTGGAAGGGGAGGTCAGCATATATGTAGCTTCAGAAGTTTCAGCAATTATTCAAGCATAGAGTAATAGAAATACAATTCCATTGGATGCATTACATTTTAACCAGGTTACATTTAACCACTCAATACCTAACAACAAGCTTGATGGGTCAACATACGGTAAATTGGCAGCAGTCTATATCAACACAAGCTCTAATTAGGTCCAAGCTAATGAAATTTACAGATAGTGACTACAAAGAATCATTTTTAAGCATGTTGGAGAGTACTGCAATACCAAGTGTCTAGGGAACAATGGGCAGCCAGTTATTTCCAGTTGTATCCAGTTATGTTCGGTCCCACGTTGTAGGGGCTGTCAAGCTTATCAGTGGATATATTCTCTGATTATGATGCGGTTAAGACAGAAATACTTCTTTCACAAATGAAACATATTACACATGCTTCCAAATTGGAAGAAAGAAAGAAAATAAGTCTTACAGAGAATTTGAAAGGAAGCTGGTAACCAACTTCAATAGATGGCTTAATCTACCCTCCTATCCTGCGCTTGCAGAGAGACTTGGTAGAGGCGAAAACCCGGTTAGCCAGAAAGTGTGCACAATTGAACAATAGCAGACGGAATTTTTTAGTTTTTACAAGTTTATCAGTTTACGGAAGCAGTACCGTACCACATGCAGGTAGCCCTTCGTGAGAGATAGTTAAAACTCTTAAGGAGCCTATTTCTTTTCCTGAAGCTAGTGTGATAGCTCGTAAAATAACAAAATATTGTTTGAAGACTGGTGGTGCAAACCGAGACCAGTGTCAGGACAGGGAAGGAAGAAAACAGAACCTATAACGGCAAGCACTAAGGAGGATAGAATAGTCATCAAGCGAGAGCTGAGTCCAAGGAAGGGAGCTCACAGGAGTGTCACTGAGCACGAAACAGAAGAGTCTGCTTTGTGTGTGATGATACATACAACTGTGCAAAAGAATATCAAAGGAAAAGACAAGACCCAGAGAATACACGACAGGGTTTTCTAGCTAAGAGCCTGAAAAGACCTAATTACCAGAAGAGGGCAGGGGCAGTGGAAGTGCTTCACTGTAAAGTAGACGGTAAACATATCGAAATGCTATTGGAAACTGGGGCGGATATAATAGATCTGCACTCTGAACTGGTACCAGAAGAATGTAGTACCGGGAGGAGCTTAAAGGCTTAAAATACGGACATGATGACATACATTAATAACCTATGGCAACAGTAGAGACACGGGTGGAACAAGAAGATGCATTGCTTGTTGAGCTTCCAGTGAAGGTTGCAGTCCCATGTTGTATCCAAAAGAAGTTCCTGATAGGGAAAAATATTACCGGGTTCTCGTGGCTGGTAGATTCGAAAGCTGAGCTGTTTGTGACAATGTGAGGCAGAGTAAGCAAACAGATTGAGTCATTAATGGATATTTCGGAGGCATAGCAATTTTATCTCGACTAATCAGTGTTCATGAGAAGGAAAGCACAGAATAGTTGGGGGCAAAAGCGTAAAAAAGGAAGGTCGCTTTTCAGAGTAAGTTAAACGGAGAGGAGTCTCCAATTGAGCTTGTACAGAAAGGAAAATATTTTCATGAGTTGAGAGGATGGATGAAACCTAGCAATAATTTTGGGTGAAGATGAAGGCTAAACCTACAGAGGAAAGAGATTTCGTGGTAAAGGATGAGACCCTTTAACGAGTTGTAAATGATAAAGATGAGGACAAGCAAAAGTGGAAACTAATGATTCCTTCAGCCTACAAAACGGACGTTTTAAAATTGACCCATAATTCACCTATGGGAGGTCATATTAATAGGCAACGAACTACTGATAGGGTAATGAAGAGATGATTTTTTTTGAATATTTATTTGAACTTGACATAACATTGGAAAATGTCCTGACTGCCAGACGGTGGCCAGAAAACGCCAGATAGAGATGGTACCACTGCAACCACTACCGATCATTGAAACTGCTTTCCACAAAAAAAAAACGAACAGACCTGGTGAAATCTCTAGAGCTTAGTAAAACTGTTTCTAATTGAATACTAGCGATAAGCCACTATTCAGCCAGATGATATCCAGAGGCAATACTGCTTTGCTCGACCCATTCACAAAAGATAGCTGACAAATTGATCAAATTTTTCTCTCGAATTTCTCCTCGAATACCTCCAGAGATCCTTACCAACAACTGAAGTAACCTCATTTCTCAAGCCATTCAAAAGCTATATGTGGTCCCTGGCATTAAACCCTTCGTACCAGTGTTTACCATCTGGAGACGGAAGCACTGGTTTTAGGGTAAGCGAGACTATAGCGCAAACGCTAAGGAAATTTGTCAGAGTTAAGCAAAAACCTGGGATCAGTATTTTAATATGTTTTATTTGCCTACAGGGCAACTAAAAATGCTTCCACGATTTTTTTTTGTCAATCAAGAAAAGCATCAAGTCAAAATACCACTAGATGTATTTTGAGAGGAGTGGGAAAAGAAGAAGAAAGGTATGTCTGAATAGGTAGTCAGTCCTCTATTCAATTTGTGGGAATGACTTAGCAAATGGACCGAGACAGCAATGCTAAACTTATTGTCTAGTCAGAAGTGACAGAATACCTGGTATGATCATAGCTGGAAGCCAAGAAAACTTGAGGTGGGAGAATTGGAGTGGGAAGTTTGAGGTTGAGAGAGTACGAGAGAATTACTGGTTCTCTTTCTGTGTGGAAACATACAACATGAAGTAAAGTGGGAAAGCCCGTACAAGATCTTAAAGAATCAGAGAGCTATGATTGCGAAATTGAATTTGCCAGAGGAAAAAATAAGATCCTGAAGTACCAGATCGCCAGGAAATCCGAGAGCTTGGATTGTGTAGTGGCATTTCCCAAGGGAAAAAGAATTCAAAACTTTTCCACGTAAACCTTCTTAGAAAGAACCACAGGGCAAACACAATCGAAATCTGATTTATTCAAGTAGATAACTATGAGGAAACAAGTCTGGAAGAGATTTTGTACTGCAATGATGAAGGAAATGATGGAGACTCTGAAGAAGCCGTCCAGACATTCATGAATGAAATTTTGAGTCATAATTTGAAAAGGGAATCGGCTTAAGTCCTGAGAAGATACAGAACAAACCTCCTCGAACACACCTGTGAAAACCAATCTCGTGATGCACGACATTGAGACTTAAAGTAAGCCACCAGTGCTGAAGAATTCCTTACCAAGTTCTAGTAGTGAAATAGATGAGTGATTATACTTCACCGATAGTACTGGTATCAAAGCCAGATAAGACGGTGCTGTTGTGTACCGAGTAAATTAAATTTCAAGGCAGAATTGTTACACACTACCTCGCACGGGTGAGATCCTTGAGGGAATGGGAATGACTAAATTTATACATAAAGTAGAATTTGTGATGCCAAATGGTCTATTCGAATCTTCGTATTGCCATTTGGGATTCAAAAAGCAAGTAAACGATTCCGAAAGCTAATTGATCGTGTTCTCAGAGGTTTCAAGTTCGATCGCTGATTTATCAATGATATTGTCGTCTTTAGTGATACTTTTGAAGATATTGGCAGATAAAAGTACACCCTAATAGCACACACTAGTTACCATTTGTGATGCCAAATGGTCTATTTGAATGTTTGTATTGCCATTTGGGATTCAAGGAGCAGAGGTTTGAAATTTGATCAATGCTATACCGATGATATTTTCATCTTTATTGGTACTTTTGAATATCACCTGGACACATCGAGATGATGCTATAAAGATTGCAGTCAGCTGGGCAGACAGCCAGAGCAAGGAAGTGCAGACTCAGTGATACTAGAGTAGAGTTCTGAAGTAGAGTTCATCGACAATCAAGGTCCTGGAGATTGTCATATAGGCAAGACTCATCTCGATAAAGTATTTTTGAAATTTTATTGGATTAGATAGATACTATGGCCACTTTTATGACCAATATTCCGCAGCTTTGGCCTGACCACTCCGTTGGATGACAGCCATGAAGGCTCCTGCATGGTGTCCTAATCCAGAATTGGTCTTTAATCCCCTGAAGGAGATGTTGTGTGCAGCTGTGGTTTTTACAAGATCCAAATTATAACGAACCCTTTATGCTACAAACGGAAATTAGTGGCAAAGGACTGGGGGTAGTGACTCAGCAGCCTGACCCAGCAGACTGGTGGGAGGAAAACCCTATCTGCTTCATCGGCACAAAACTTGCACCAGCTGAGAGTTTATGCTCTAAGATTGAGAAGAAGGAAACTCTAACAATAAAATGGGCAATATCTAAGTTCCATTAATTCCTGATGACTTGGCATTTTTATGTTCAAACCACTCATGATCTGTTACGGTGGCTTTATGTGATATCAAACCAGAACGAAAAATTTTCTTATTGGACCCTCACGTAAATTATACAATCACACCGTTATTAGTCATCAAAGGGTCGCAAACACCGACGATGGGGCCCTGTCAAAAAATTACGAATAGATGACCCCTCCTCGTTTGGGAGGCTAAATATTGTATATAAATTTTTCGCTAAAGGATCAGGAGCGAATCGTCACCGCGGAGAATATAAATAAACTGGAACAAACGTGTGGGTTTGTCTACGGTGAAGTAATCCGTTTGCCGTGTCACGTTGAGTTGGTAGAGTCTGAGATGACTGATGCAAGTGGCGTGAAATCAGTCTATAGTTACACATGTGTCATCGGGCTAAACCAAGGTGCTGCCATCTTGTAAATAATGTTCAAAGTTGCGTTACCTCTTCCTCATTAAAAATGAGACCTTGAAGGAAGAACTCATGAAACAACGCTAAAAGGGGAAGGGTTGTGATGATTTTTCTCAGTTTTCCTTTTTGTTATTTTCACTTTGTGATATTCATTTCCTCTGATCGTACTTTGTTAATCTCTGGCTTAAAATAAGATAATTACCTGTTTTGGCAGAGAGTGGAGACACGAAGTATTTTCGTTTTGTATGAATGCTTTGATATAAATTTTTTGTTAAATGAGTCTGACTTTTCCTGAGCATTGAGTAATAAACATCTCTGCTGGAGACATCGAGAGCGAGTAAAACCGAGAGCGAAAGAGACCAAGAGCAAGAGAGAGCTATAGATTCCAAAAGTGATAGAGACTAAAAGTGAGAGAGAGAGATCAAGAGAGTGAGAGAGATCAAGAGAAACTGAAAGCGAGAGAGACCAGTATCGAGAGACACCGAGACTGGAAGTGAGGGGACCGAGAGCGAGAGAAACCGAGACCAAAAGTGAGAAACTGAGAGATAAAGAGAGAAACTGAGACGAAGGGAAAGTGAGGCCGAGAGTCAGAGAGACTGTGAGCAAAGGAGACCGAGAGAGAGAAAGAGAGAGAGAGAGAGAGGAGAGAGAGAGAGAGAGAGGAGAGAGAGAGAGAGAGAGAGAGAGAGAGAGAGAGAGAGAGAGAGAGAGAGAGAGAGAGAGAGAGGAGAGAGAGAGAGAGAGAGAGAGAGAGGAGAGAGAGAGAGAGAGAGAGAGAGAGAGAGAGAGAGAGAGAGAGAGAGAGAGAGAGAGAGAGAGAGAGAGAGAGAGAGAGAGAGAGCAAGAGAGACCAAGAGCGAGAGAGAACGACATGGAAAGTGAAAAAATATAAATTTATCAGAAGTAGAAAAGTAAAACTATAAATTTTTCAACTGTTGGTAAAATTTTCTACCCCATATAGTGAAATGTCTGCCAGTGGTAGCCATTTGGGTGAAAGAAAAAAATCTACATAATTTGGTAACAAAGTGACATAGTAAAGCTTCCGGTTTATTTCAGTTTCAAGAGTGAATTCAACTATATTAGAAAGATGAAGGAAGAATTCAAGTTCGTAACTTTTTTTGGCATAATTCCTTCTTTCAGTTTCGATAGCCAGTTTAAGGACTTGTTATTTTAATCACGCTCGGCCATGACAGAACTTCTGAAATATTACTATTTTGGTAAATTCATCGTTTTGAAATACAGCTATCAAGTTTGGGAAGTTTTTTTACACTGTACTTTGAATAGCCTTTGTAATCCAAGTTTGAACAACTCTTCGTTTTTATTCTTTCCTTGAGCCTAAAAGAAAAAAAAAAGAAAAATATTAAAATAGTTTGCTTAGAATCCCGCAAGAGGAATAAGAGTCAACAAGTTCACTTTTGTATATATTATGCCAATTTAAATGCAATAATGTTTTCAGTGATGGAAGTAGCTCTGTACGGGAATGGGTAAATTCCTACCTATACCAGCCTGTTGGGGATGCAGAGAGTTTCAAACGTACTAATTTTTCATTTAGTTTCGTAATTACTATTGAGTATCGAAAACCCGTTTCGGTATTAGATAAATATTCTTTCCCCTTTTCTATAAATCTGACTTCCGTTGTTCTTCAAGTGCCTTGAAATTAAATTCTTTCAAATATATTTCAAGAAGTATCGTTTGATTTTCCATCTGATATTTCGTAATCAAGATATTTTAGCCTGACTACCTGATTCATTTTTATTACCATCACTAATTGGCTACTGTCGTGTGACAATTTAAGCGATTTTTTTTTCAATCTGCTATACTAATGATTTTCTCCTAGCTCACGAAGTGGATTGAAGGGTAAAAACCGGATTTTAAAGGCTTGTGACATTAGGCTATGGTAGGAAATACATTTTAAGCTAGTTTTAAGCGTGGGCTAACTTCGCTAGTTTCCTAAGGATAATATTCCAATAGTATGGAATATTGGTTTGAATGTGCTCCCTCTACATTTCCCAAGTGGGAGAACACTATTCCCTGTGAATCTGTACTAAAAAACCTTTAGTGGCACACTTTTACGTATCTGGGCAAGGGAGTTGTTGAGAGCAATAAATTTAAATAGAGTAGCTGTCAGCAGTTGAGATTTTCCAATACGAACCCACCTTTTTTCAAGAATATATCCTTTTGACCTCTTTCCATCCCTTTTGAGGATCATTAATAGCCTTGAATGAGCTAAATATGGCAAGCTTAATTTTATCCCATTAATCTTTAGGGCTAAAAAGCTAGACTAGACAAAAAAAAGACTAGAAATTAAGTCAAATAGTTTTCTAAGCGTAGAACCTGTAACAAATCACCACCAATGAATAAATAAAACCCAAAATGAACAGAAACTACAATAAATAACCTATTCAAACCCAAAACTAGGAGAAACTAATATGTATGGGCTGACACCATCCATGCCTTCTGAACACCAAAATATAAATTGTACCTTCCTAAAAACAATCTAATTTCTATCTAAATGTTTCTATTTTTTCAACAAAAAAAAACCACTATAACCAAGATTACTGAAAACACAACAAATTAATGTGGATTGACAGTTTATTCTGCAAAGTTGAAAAGTGAAAATATCTAAAATATTGTTTTTCAATAAAGTGCAAATTATATTTTGGTCTTAAAAATGCATGGGGTTATTTCAGCACTGCTTATCTTAGTTTCTTGGTCTCGTTTTGAATTTGACTCGGTTATTTTTTATTCGTTTATCTATTGCGATTTGTGATAGTTTTGCACTCGGAATATTATTTGACTCTATTTCAGCTCATTTTGGTATATTCACTAAAATCTATTAAGCCGACAATTAACTTCTGTTCGATTTTTATTTATATGATCTTTTTCATTCGAAAATAAAATAATATTTTTAATATTTTGGAAGTTTTTTTTCTATAAGAATCCATAATTAAACTTACTATGTATGTGTTCGACAAAATTTTTTGAGTAATTTTTTATAGAAATTTTCTCTTGAAAATGTGGGCACGCACAGTATTGTTTAATTTAGTCTATACCTCTTTAAAATTTCTTGAAAAATAAGCTTAATACCATTCCCAAAACATTGTATCTATACCTTTATGACAGCCTAGATGGACTTGCACTCTTTTGATTTAATTCAATTGTAAGAACAAATATAGTAATAATAGTCGCACTCTTTTGATTTAATTCAATTGTAAGAACAAATATAGTAATAATAGCAACCTTGACAGGCTCCGACCCATCTAACAAAAATTTTTAATCTTGAGACCTATCTTTTTGCTGTCTTAGAGAAGAGAGGTAGAATATATTATTCTCTACAATTAGATGAGTCTACCGACGTGTAAGGCCTATCTCAAGTGCTTGTTTTTGTGCAATATATATGGCAGAACGACGTGTACGAAGATATCTTGTTCTGCAAGCCAATAAGTCGTGAAACTGCTAAGGCTCCACGGTCGGTAAACCCCAAGCATTATCAGTGACTCGTGAACAGCTCAGAGTTATAAAAGAATACGCAGATTATGTAGGTGTAGGTCGTTAAGAGGTCGAACGCGTAAGAGCAAGTATAATTATTTTCGTATGAAATCTAATCTGAAACCTACTACTTCCAGATGGAGTTACCAGTGTTTATTTTCATTTCTGTTTTGTTTCACAAGACTTATGCCGAGTATAGGGTTGTCAAAGGAGTTGTCTTTCGGAAGCTGAATAACATACGACCAACCGAAGGTGAATGGCAAGTAGCAATTCGTTTTGATGCATTACCTCTGTACTTGCTTCAGGGTAAAGTAAGTCTTTTGTCTAAGAACCTAGAATCCACAAAGCAAGATATGGTGTCTACATTTCAGAAACCTGAAATGTCAAATTCACCTAGCGCAAGATTTTCCAAGGAAATTTTACCCCCGGAAACTTCCCTCCCAATGAAACATTCTCCCCGTAGAAAACTGCTCTTCCCACACATAAAAATGTTAGTATACTTCCCAATAAAATAATATGTGATTACAATGGGCAAATTTCCAAACTTCTAGCTCTTTCCCAAGAGGCTGTGGAGGGTCATGGTGTCTCCAAAGGCATAGTTACTAGATCTGGCAAAAATTCTTTAATCAAATCTCAAAATTCTCGTTTGACGACGTTAAGGAAAAGGGGGCTTTGGAAGAAGAGTAGTAACAATCCAATCTTTTTATTCACTTAAAAAGCACAGTAGAGCTTTTAATTTCTATTCAAATCATTCCACTTCCAATCTTCTAAAACCACTGGGTCAACAAAATCACCTCTGGGAAAAATAAATAGTAAAACTAACACACTCATTGGATTGGAAATTGAAAGGTCTAATGTCTTTTTAAATAGTCAAAAGTGAATGGAGGACAACAAGCTCCCCCCACACCCATTATTCCCCAAAAACTTACATTAAGACTACTACAAATGCGTCAGCTCTTTCTATAGCTTTGTTTTTTGGTTTAATGAGGCTCTTTACTTTTCTTTAAAAAAACTTGTTCTGTATGTTTCCCATTAACAAATCCTATGTATAAGTAATTAAAGAAAATAAACAACAAGTTTTTCAACCAAAATAAGAAGCAACATCAAACCTTAAAACGAACTAAAAATATTACCTATATGAAAAGGGTTTGCCTCTTCTTCATTACTTTGCTCATTACGTTAAAGTTTCTTTATGGAATTTTAAAATAATATTTATTGTTCCAATTAAACGGCCATTGTGTTTCAGGAATCGTTCGTAAGGAATTGGGACAAAAAGTCAAAACTTTAGCGTAAAGAGTAAGGTCTTGTGGAAGGGGGAACTCCTTTCATATACGTAATAATTTCTGTTCATTTTAAGTTCTGATGTTGCTCATAACTTCCAGTTGGCAAAACTCGTTTTTTTTAAATTTAATTTCTGATCGTTTTAAATAATACCCGAAAATCCAGCTCTGTGTCCTTAAAAAAATTCGGTAATTGTGGATTATAAGCCAGTCACTCAAGTTTATGATGTGTAAAATACTAGAACAATTCTCTTTTTATTTTATTATCTTTTTAGGGGAGGGGTAAACGACAGGGGACAGGACGCTGGACGCCAGTATTATTAGTAGGCTATACATATAGTGACTTTTAACTAGTTCAAAATCCACCACAACATACTCTGAAAGTTCCAACTTAATAATGTAAGTCGTTTCTGAGATATTGCTAGTACACCCTTTTGACAATCAACATACTCGTAGTTCGCTTTGATAGTTAAACATTCACCTAAACATTCCGTGAAAAGCTTAGCTTATGCAGTAGCAATAGTTGTAGTAGTAGTAGCAATAACAACTGTTCTCACCCTCACCTTTGTAGCCTTAGCCATAGTTTTAATAGCACTCACAGTAGAAGTACTAGTTGCCCTAGTAGTAGGACTAGTACAAGCATTAACAGCAATAGCGCCAGCACAGTGGCAGCAATAATATTAACATATTGCCTTTTGTTTAGTTGAATATTCACCTCGTCAAGTCCTGACAGTTGCAACTTAGTGCAAAAAGCTGTTACTATGAATATTGTCGAGATGCACTTTTTTATAACCCGTGTGTCCATAGTGTGTTTTAATTTTGCTCAACTTTCCCCTCAACACTACCTGAAATTTACATTTTTAATGCTTTTAGCCTTATTAGTGGTTGTAATAGAAGCTGTAGCTGAAGTGGTAGTATTAGTAGTAGCGTGGACTTATGCTTTTAGCCTTATTAGTGGTTGCAATAGAAGTTGTAGCAGAAGTGGTAGTATTAGTAGTAGCGTCGACTTATGCTTTTAGCCTTATTAGTGGTTGTAATAGAAGCTGTAGCTGAAGTGGTAGCATTGGTAGTAGCGTGGACTTATGCTTTTAGCCATATTAGTGGTTTTAATAGAAGCTGTAGCTGAAGTGGTAGTATTAGTAGTAGCGGTGGACTTATACTTTTAGCCTTCTTAGTGGTTGCAATAGAAGCTGTAGCAGAAGTGGTAGTATTAGCAGTAGCGTGGACTTTTGATTTTAGCCTTATTAGTGGTTGTAATAGAAGCTGTAGCTGAAGTGGTAGCATTAGTAGTAGCGTGGACTTGTACTTTTAGCATTATTAGTGGTTGTAATAAAAGCTGTAGCTGAAGTGGTGGTATTAGTAGTAGCGTGGACTTATGCTTTTAGCCTTATTAGTGGTTGCAATAGAAGCTGTAGCAGAAGTGGTATTAGCAGTAGCGTGGACTTTTGATTTTAGCCTTATTAGTGGTTGTAATAGAAGCTGTAGCTGAAGTGGTAGTATTAGTAATAGCGTGGACTTATGCTTTTAGCCTTATTAGTGGTTGTAATAGAAGCTGTAGCTGAAGTGGTAGTATTAGTAGTAGCGTGGACTTATGCTTTTAGCCTTATTAGTGGTTGTAATAGAAGCTGTAGCTGAAGTGGTAGCATTGGTAGTAGCATGGACTTATTGAGTTTTGGTCAAAATATCTTCCCCTTCAAGTATTCCCTGAAAATTCAAACTTAATGCCCTATTTCACTCCCTAGATATGCCATTTTGACTATCTGCATGCATGAAGCGTGTTTTGATTTAGTTCCATCTTTCCCTTAATGTTCTCTCAATAATTTTCCACTTCATACCCTTAACTTAATAGGGCTAGTAACATAGTAGTAGTGGCAGTAGTAGGAACAGCAGTAGCAGCAATTGCAGTTGCAGTGATAACAGTGGTACTAGCAGCCGTTATGAAGGTAGTACTGATACCCCCTTGGACAATATGCATGCACGTAGTATATTTGGATTTAGCTCAAAACTCCAATCAACATTTCATTAAATTTAAATTTCTCCTCCTTGGTAGATCTCTTTAAAGATGCAGTAGTAGTAGTAGTAATAGTAGTAGTAGTAGTAGTAGTAGTAGTAGTAGTAGTAGTAGTAGTAGTAGTAGCAGTAGTAGTAGTAGTAGTAGTAGTAATAGTAGTAGTAATAGTAGTAGTAGTAGTAGTAGTAGTAGTAGTAGTAGTAGTAGTAGTAGTAGTAGTAGTAGTAGTAGTAGTAGTAGTAGTAGTAGTAGTAGTAGTAGTAGTAGTAATTGTACTAGTAGTGGTGGTACTAATAGTAATTGTAGTAGCAGTAGGATTAGTAGTAGTAGCAGTAGCAGTAGCGTGAAGTTATTGCCTTTTCGGTCAATTGGTCATGCCCTTCATCATTTCCTGAAAGTTCAAAGTTAATACACTCAGTCAATGTTGAGTTACCCCCTTTTGACAACCCGTGTGTACATAGTTATTTTAATTTATTTCTACACTCCCCTCAAAATTCACTGAGAAGTTTACCTGAATGCCTTTCGTCTTTTTCGACACTAAAGGTCAAACCTACCCACTTGTCTCAATAACAATACTATATGTAAACAATGGATAAATTGTTTGACTTATAGCCCGTGCCCTAAGGGATGTGAGGAATTGACACTACTAAAGACATACTTATTAGACCGTTCAATTATGCTGAGCAAGATGGCCTATTCAGAATTTTACTTGGATGTGTCCAATTAACTCTTGACTCTTTAAACGGGCACTAAAACTTTCATTTCCAATCGAATGAGCTCCTTCTGAACAAAGTTTGTACAACAACTCCTTTTATGCAAAGTGGTATGATGAAAAAAAAAAAAATAAATAAGTGACTAATAGCCCATATTGTTGCCACACCGCTTTTTACTTAGGCGGAATTATGGTGCTGCCTATGATAACAATTTTTGGCAAATTTTCCAATTTTTATGATTTTTATCCCATATTATACATAACTGTCCACTTTCTGAGACTATAATAATTCTTCCGAATATTTTAAAATAAATTATGAACCTTTAGGTAATATACTTGTAGCCAAATTTCTGCAATTCCAATATCTAACTCATTTCATAAATAGACATACACATAAAGAAAAATATTGGTAGTGGCAACCTATTTCATCTTAAGATAAAGACGCACTTCTTTCTAAAGTTCTTAATTATATATGATGCAGGAGTTAAAACAGATTTAGAAATAAGAATGGTACATACTCTCCCCTCTTAAAAAGCTTGATCATATTTGTTTTCAATTCTAATTACATTTATAAATTGTACCTCACCATTCAATTTCCTATATGTTTTAAATGTTAATGATAGCCCATACCTGGGATCCTGAGCTAAAACTGAGAAAATTGTGTTTTTCAGCTATGGAGCAAACAATACTTTTATTTTGACATTCCTGGTATTTAAAGTGAAATCATAAGATCTTGATGTTTCGAGGGCTAAAAATCAAACCGCAACCCCTGTTTGTCAGGCGAAGGATACAATACGAGACTGTTTTTGGATTTGCTAATGAGGAACTGTCGACATATTTTCAAGGTGTAATAAATTTCTTGTTAGTGATAAAGGGCACACAGCTAAGCAGATGTAAATATAATTTTGTTATTTAATTATGTAAATGTAAATTTTTATGTAATTGCATGTTTCTTTTAGCTCAATTTACTTTTAATTAGTGAATCGAGTTTTCCCAAGACCCCAAATAGCAGTAAATTGAGCTTCTTTCATTCTTCAATCATAAACTACAGCTTTTATTACTATTTTGTTTGATTATTAATGAGAAGTTATCCACCAAGAATCCTCATCACAGTAGTTTACGCTTCACCTCCCCTAGTGGCACCCCGCCACAAAAAATATCTACATACCCTCCATAGCCTGTTTATAGTCCTTTGCAAATCAAATAATGATAGCTCATTGTTGGGGCTCTTGACCCTGTATATCGGAAAAATGCCTTTTTTTGTAAATTTAATTTAATTTCTTATTAGTTTCAATATTTGAAACCTGAGCCTACTTGTTAATAGTCCTTTCACCCTATTAATACTTTTTCTTGGTTAACCCAATACAAGACGGCATGAAAGAATCTGCTAATTAGCAAGCCTCTAAGAAATACAGGGAACTGATAACTCATATAGGCATAAATTTAGCGTTCAAAATCCAGGTGTAATTTTTTACTTCGATAAGAAGTAATTAAATTTTTTGGCATTCATTTCTCTGGTTGGAGCTTCACGAACCTCCAAACGAGAGGCAGGTCGCAAAGTTTGTTATTTGCTTTTGTCCTTAGCTTGTATTGTAAGGTTTATTTGAGAATTAGTCAGCTTTTTTCTACTTTTACTTTTGACTGCTTTTTGATCTGGCAAAGCCAGTATAGTTTTGGAATAGGAATAGGGCTCTATATTAAGTGAGATAGATTTCCCGAAGGATAGTAGGATTTAGAAGAAAGAATTTTAGGCTTGAGGCCATGGGCCTATAGCAGGGTAGATATATAACACGGAAAGTAAACTTATCGCATCTCTACTGGTTTTTAGAAATCAGCAAGGATAGAACTCATAAAATCCGTGGCGCATCAGGTCAATCTTGTCATCGTGGTACCAGAGGTCTAACACTAGTGGTTTCAGGACTGACCCTGGAAGCTCATTAGATTACAAATATTGGTCGCGAAATAGTCCACAAATGACCGTGGGCCATGATACCATTCTCCCGTACCATTAGTAGTGTAGCTGGGGCATTGTGCCATGTACACAGGGGGCACTAGGTAATTGCACCGGTGGTGCTCGGAAATTTAGTTATACTAGTGACAATGACTTAGTGGAATAATCAAAATAATGATTTCGATAAAAAAAAAGACTGGATTAGAAAAGATATCCAATGTGTGGTTCCCAGATATTAATTTCTCATACTTTTGATGGATCACCTTAAATTTTTTCTTACTATCATGTAATTAAACTCTATGAAATAAAATAAAATATGAAATAGATTTTTTTCATATTGCGTTTATTGCATAATATCTTCCGACATCAGGGTTCATTAAACGTCTTACCTTAGTACTTAAGAGATCTTCCTTAGTAGGTCGCAGGATAATTTCTCTCGTAGCATTCTGCATTCTCAAAAAACCTTCATACGAAACAGGATCAGTCACCTAAAAAATCGCGCTGTTTGCTGAACACAAAAACCATTATATTTCGGGATAATACACATTAGCACTGTTATAAGACATTTATCACTTTGAAAAAAACTCTATTCTAATTAAACGGCACTTGTCTTCCAGGAGTCGTTCTTAAAAAACTATGACAAGCACTCTAAGTTTAGTGTAAAGAGCAACGTATTGAGGGGGTGGGGGGTGTATGTGAAATACAAAGTGATTTCCGTTAGTTTTGAGTTTTAATGTCGCCCCTTACTTTCAGTTGAAAAAATTGTTAGTTCTATCTAATTTCTGATCGTTTTTCAAATATTACTTGCAAATATACCCAATCCTCCATTAAAAATCCGCTCTTCTCTCGGCAAAATCCTCCATGGTAAGTTGCACCAGCGTCAAATATATCTCCAGCCCGTAAGATATCTCCTGGACAATTCCATCCCTACTGAAAATCCCCCACTCTTTAAAACTTCTTACTGAAGATTCAGCCTGAAAAATCCTCATTAGCATACTTTCATTTGAAAAAGACCAAGTTCCAATCATTTTTCTGATTATCCTGAAAATCTCCCCATTCGTCAAAATTATTTCTCGGAAATCTAAACACCCTGAAAATTTCCCATGGACAATTCTCACGGAACATGACATGCAAAATTGAGTTTACAAAGAGAAAGTAAGACAAATAAAATAATTTCGTACAGGAATTCTGTCAGATTCCCCTATTGTAAAATATCCCCTGGATATTTTGCCCCCAAAATGACCCTCTATGCAGAATTGTATCCTCAGGGAAACCCATCCTAACCACAACAACACTCTTCCCAGAAATGTCTTTATACTTTCCAATAAAAATGGTACAAGTAGTGAGGGGGATTCAGTTTTGAACGGCCAGATAGAGGATACTGTTGGAGTTACCAATCCCTCAAGATAATGTTGCGTGAGCTTGGGTCTTACGTAATACTCTAGTACACTTGCAGGTTAAGTAATAAGAATTGTTTATTTACTTATGGAAATATTTTCCTGAAGATGCAGGTGTTTGTTACGTAAACCTGCGTGACTTCTTAGAGCTGAAGACTCATCAGTCAAGTGGAAAACCCCTGGCTTTAGCTGAGGACGGTGCACACGTCGGTGCTTGCGTATTGATGGTGCAAACATGTGTATTACGTAATGATGACGCACACGTGAATATTACGTAATAGTGGGGATCACCTGGGTGTAACGTAATGACGGCGCACACGTGGGTGTTACGTAGTATTGCATAAGATGTTTTTTCTTCAAGGAGTTTTTTTCTTCAATAATTTTTTCCTTGAAAATTTTTTCTTCAAGATTTATTCCTCAGAAAACTTTATAACCCGTTATGGAAGATGTTTTACCCGATGTAGGATTCAAATATAAGACCAGAAATTTCCACAGTAGAACGGTACCTTATACACTTGGACCATATTGTTATGATAATACTTTCTGGTAGAAATAACTCGATAAAGCTACGGATTGCATGTTTCCTATCGCCGGGACAAGTCATATGCGGGGCGAAAATCAATTACAACAATTGGGCTACATTTGACGCACGCCTGTTTGTTAAGTAATGGTTTAGATGGTATTATCAGGAGTATTTTAGGTTGTTTTTAGCACATTTTCTTAGTAATAGAGTCTTTTACTCCATTGGAACTTGAACACATTATCAGAGGTGAAATAAAAACAAGAGTATCCTTATGATTAGAATATAGCATACTTTCATATACGTTCAAAAGTCTATTTTTCCCCTTCGCTACACAGAATGTTACTCTCATATTAAGAGCAATCTTGAACGAGCACACCTATGTACATAGGCTATAAGATGAAAAATTTGCATTAGTGATTTATATTAAACATTAATCCGTGAGCAATGGATCTAAAAGACATAGACTTTTTATTATGCATACAAGTTTCATTAATATACAAAAATTCTGAAAACACATTATTATTAGTAAACTTATATTATACAGTAAGAAAAGAGATATTTTCAACTAGAGAGTCGCTAGTCGAGGATTGCTAACATATATGCTGAGAAATTCGCGATAAGCATATCCACAACATCAAAATATAATACTGATTGAAAACAGTTTCTTTTAATCAACAAATATTGTACTCGCTTCCCAATTTGGCCTGAAAACCTTTGTAGTCTAATAAGAACATGTATAAATCATATACCGTATTCATCATTTTCTGAAATAAAACTTTTTCTTATTCTCTTTAACCAGTAGTTTTGTACGTTTCCCCTGTAAAATTAAATACATCTAAAATATAGAGAAATCGTCTTCTAAGAACAGAGCAACAACCTTAGGTTTCAACATCGCTGCTTACCCTTAGCAAAACATTTGATTTTATGTTTCATCTTTAAAGGCATTCTCAGAATTTTCTTCTTAAAAATCATGCTTTAAAACCATTGGTTTGTGTATTCGTAAGTCAACCCTCCGTGATGCCCTTTATGATGATTCCCGACCAATATCATTCTATGACTAGTCTGTGGCAACCCTCTGGTGAACATTATCACACCTAAGCCTTTTTCAGACATTTCCTACAAAAACAACCGTATACACAAAACAACCGTCTACGAAAACTGCCTTATCCAATCCCATTTTCAAATCTAACTCTGGTTCTGTCAGTTCCAAATCACCCTATCTGCCCCTTCCAATTCCAGACTTCAAATTCCACCAATTGTGTTCTTTAAAAGACCTTTACGAGGCTGTTTCAATAAGTGCAACCATGGCCATGCCCCCGAAATCTTTCCCACCTCGTTTCTTTTCTTATTCCTTTGTTTCGAACAGTATTGTTTAGCTTTTTTCCAAATAATATCTCTATCAAAGTTGAACTGCTTTGTTTTCTTTCCCGTTCTTGTGTTCCAACAAGGTTTCTTCGACTTTTCCCCAAAACACCAGTACCAAAAAAGAATTACTCTATTTTCCTTTTCTTATTATTTTGTTTCTACCCTGGTTGTTTGACCTTTTTCAAAAAAAAATTAACAAAGAAGAATTGCTTTGTTTCTTTTCTAATTCTATTGTTTCAACCAAAGTTATTCTACTTTTTCCCCAAAAAATCAATACCCAAGCAGAGTTGCTTTGTTTTTTTCTAATTCTTATTTTCCAACCAGGGTTATTTGACTTCTTTTCCAAAAAATGGCAATAACAAAGTAGAACTGCTTTGTTTCCGTTCTCATTCTATTTTTTTCAACCAGAATGTTAAAATTTTTTCACAGAAACAAAAATACCCAAGTAGAGTAGAAGTATGATTTAGGATGTTTAGTTGTGCTCTTTTGTGGTTAAGCTTGTCTGTATTAGCCATATTAGTGTTTCTTGGTGTTTGTGGTGTTGGAATTCTTTGTTGGAGTATGTTTGTGTTTTGGAAGAAATAGGCTAGTTGTACTGTTCCGAGCCTAAGAACCGCTTTTACGGTTTTTACAAATGTGTTTTGGAAGTTTTTCGTTTGAAACATAGGATTTAGGATGTTTAGGTTTGCTGTATAGTGGTTTAGCTTGTCTTTAGCTTGTCAATTTTATCGTTGTTAGTCATTCCAAGTGTATTTTAGAAGTTTCTCGTTTGAAGCTTAGAATGTTTAGTTCTATTGCTTAGTAGTTTAGCTTTTCTTTGTCAGCTCTATTAGTATTTCAAAGAGTATTTTGGAAGAAGTTGTTTGGTTCTACTTCTCGTGGTTTAGCTAATCTGTGTTAGCTTTCTTATTGTTTCGAAGTGTATTTTGGAAATTTTCGTTTGAAACATATGATTTAGAATGTTTACTTTTGCTGTTTGATTGTTTAGCTGGTATTTGTTAGCTTTTTGGTCTCTTTAGGTGTAATTTGGAAGATTTTCGTTTGAAATGTAAGATTTAGGATGTCTAGTTATGTTATTTCGTCATTCAGCTTGTTTGTGTTAGCTTTGTTGGTGTTTCCATGTGTATTTCGGAAGTTTTTGTTTGAAATGTGTGATTTAGGATGTCTACTTCTGCTGTTTTGTGACCTAGCTTGTCTGCGTTAGGATTGGTGGTGATTGCAACTGTGCTTTGGAAGTTTTTCTCTTGAAAAGAATGATTTTGGACAATTAATTTTGCTGTTTTATGATTTAGCTTGTCAGTCTAAGCATTGATTCCTGTGTATGCTTCCAAGTGTATTCTGAAAGTGTTTTATTTGAAACATATGATTTAGGATGTTTTGTTTCGCTGTTTTATCTTTTAGCTTGTCTGTATTAGCTTTGCTGCTGTTTCTAGATCATTTTGGAAGTATTTCGTTTGAAAAATAATGATTGAGGGTGTCCTGTTGTACTGTTTAACGATTCAGCTTGTTCCTGTTAGATTTTTGTTGCAGTTTCCATGTGCATTTTGGAAGTTTTCATTTGAAATTATGATTTAGGATGTTTGGTTGTGTTTTTTTTATAGTTATCTTATCTGTGGTAGCTTTGTTTGTGTTTCTAAGAGAATTTTGAAAGAAATTGTTTAGTTTTGCTCTTCGTGGATTAGCCTGTCTGTGTTAGAGTTGTTTGTGCTTCTAAGTGTGTTTTGGAAGTTTACACTTCAAACTTAAGATTTAGGGTGATTAGTTTTTTTTTGTGGTTTAGTCTGTCTCTGTTAGCTTTGTTGGTTGTTTCAAGTTACTTTGAAAGTTTTCCTCTGAAATAATATGATTTAGGATGTTTACATGTCCTGTTTCGTAGTTTAGCAAGTATGCGCCAGCTTTATTGAAGTTTCAAAGATTATTTTGGGAAAAGTTGTTTAGTTCTGCTGTATTGTTGTTTATCTTGTCTGCTTTAGCTTTGTTGGTGTTCTTACGTATATTTTGAAAGATTTTGTTTTGAAAGTTTTATTGAGGATGTCCACTTGTCCTCTTTTGTGATCTAGCTTGTCAGGTTGGCTTTGTTGGTGTCTCCAAGTGCCTTTCGGAAATTTTTTGTTTGAAAAGAATGATTTAGGATGTTTAGTTTTGCTGTTTTGGGCTTTTAGCTTGTCTGGTTTAGCGTTTGTTGTTTCCAAGTATATTTTGAAATTTTGTCGTTTCAAACACATGATTTTGGATATTTTGGTGTGCTTTTTCAAGGTTAAGCTTGTCTATTTTAGCTTTGTTGATTTTACCAAGTGTATTTTGGAATTTTTTTGTTTGAAACGTACGATTAAGGATATTTTGTTGTGCTATTTTATGATTTAGTTTGTTTGTGTTGGTGTTTTCAAATGTATTTTGGAAGTGTACGTTTGAAACATATGTTTTAGGATGTTTAATTGTGTTGTTTCGTAGTTTAGCTTGTCTGTGTTAGCTCTCGTGGTGCTTCAAAGAATATTTTCGAAAAAGTTGTTTAGCTTTGCTGTTTCGTGGTTTAGCTTGTCTCTGTTACCGTTGTTTGTGTTTCCAATTGCATTTTGGAAGTTTTCTCCAGAACATAAGATTTAGGATGTTTACTTGACCTGTTTCATGGTTTAGATTGCCTGTTGTAGGTTTGTTGATGCTTCCGAATATATTTTGGAAGTTCTTCGTTTGAGACGTAATATTTAGGATGTTTAACATAACCTACACACGGTAGGTTAGATGATGCACCATCTAACATAACTTAAAGTACCGTGTGTAGGTTAGGCTGTCTCTACTGACCAAAGGTCGTCATCTAGAAAAAAGGGTTTGGTAAAGTTGAAGACTACCAAATATTTAAAAGAGAATACACTTGAATAAGTAATTATGGCTCGAATCTGTGGTATTAGTCCCTTTTAATCAAAATTTCAAATAAGACAAATTCTGCTAATTACGTTAGAGATGGCGGCACTACTATAACAGGTTTATTTTGTCAGTCAACGTATTTCAAATAGGATACGAGAAGGTCAATTAAAGACTTTTAAGGTGAGCTAAGAACTTTGAGTAATCACAAATTAGACATAAATGTATTAGTTAAACTGAACATAAGGTGTTTACTATTTATTTCTCCTAGTAATAATAAATGTTCCTTAGAACTTAGGCAAATTTTAACTTCAAAAGTCAGAACTCTGACTGAATTTCCCTGGACCGTGAAAGAGCTTTTGAATTCCTAGCTTGACTAATAAAACTTTCCTCTCCCTAGCCTCTTTGAATATACATAATGGCTAGTCTAGCTGTATGGGCAGCAGAGAAAGGATCGGGAAGGTAAAAGAGCAAGCTGGAAGGGAACCTACCTCTTCTCAGGATTCAGACTCTACTGTATAGACACTAGAAAGCTAATCTAGGAGATAAATACAGCTAGAGTCTAGGGTATTCCAAATTCTGTGTCTGAGATCTATTAGCATAATTTCCTTGTTACGAGTTGAACCACATTAACACCTGATTATGCCAAGTTCGTTTTCACTCCTGCACAATTAATAGTAATTTGGGAAAGTGACAAATCTTAAGATTAATCAATCTTTATGTCGAGTTATATTTCAATAATGGCGATTTTAGACTAACCTGGCCTTAACTAAGAAAAGAGACAAGAGAAAATTATAAGACCCGTAACCAAATCAAAGAAAAATCTAAGAAGGATGTTAAGCTAGTTAAAAGAAAATCACAGCTTCCCACAGTGGTTTCAATAAAGCTTACTATAATGTTTTAATTAAAGGAATTAATTAAATAATACCCAAAAGATGTGGTCCTCTAAGAGGAAGACACGGCTCTAACTAAAGTTGGAGCTAAAACCCAAAGGAATTTCAAAAGATTTAATTGATAACTTAATTCAACACAAAACTAGAATATTTCGGTTTAAACAAAGCAACGAAAATTTTTTATGCTAATATTTTATATTTACATTAAAAGAAGTTGAGACAAGGCAGGTGGTTGCTATAATTAGTTAATGAAAGGTTACTTACCAAAGTTTACGTCCTTCCGAATCTGATCCCCTCACAAGACAAACCCTAGTTATATTAGATCCTTATGTCTTATTTGTTTAGTGCTTAATTGTGATTTGTTTAGAGACTGGTTTTGCACCGTCCCTTCTCAAAATTTTAGCCAATTTCTAGCTTCTTGCTAGATATGTGCTGTTTTTCGGTACCTTTGAGCCTTGCTCTAAAAACTTGTAATTTTGCAACATTTTACGACATTCAACTTAGTCTTTTACTAAAATGGACTTGGCTGGGTTTTCAACTATTTAGTTCCAGAGTTATTGTGGGTGAGTTTGCTTCTTTGCTGTTAACTGGATAAAGCTGTAAGCTATTGCATTACTTTGAGATTATTTTCATACTGATCTCTGTCCTCTAAAGATAGATGTATGGTTACATTAAATTGAGATATATTCTCCAATACCTAGAATAGGTCTTTGTCTCTGTTTTTTTTTTTACTAGTGCCATATATTTTCTCAAGTAGACTGACACCCCATTTATACTTATACTATCACTTTCATGTACCACTCGGATTTTTGACTCGGAACAGGCAAAAAAGGTGAAAAAGCCCCCAAAAGTGCCGTAATGTACGTGCCGGTGTTCAGTTATCCGCAAATTGTAGGGCATAGGCGAGGGGGTCCTTAAACTTCCCTTAGTCCTGGGTGATTTCAGTATTCTCTGATGACTATTTGCTCCACTCACGTCTATTCTGATTGGACTACGCTCTGAGATTTTGCATCTAAATTGGACCGCCCACTGATTTTGCTTACTGGGTCAGAGGCCAGTTCATTCCGAATTGGAAATGAGCAGTGTGAAGCCAGACTTGGTTTACAGCCCCATTTTGAACCTCATCTTCCAAGCAATCAAAGCGAGTAATCTAATAATAGCCATCCGGACTTGTGACGAGAAGAGAGTAGTCCTCCCCAAGCTTGTAATCTATGAGCCTGACGAGGTACCCATACTCTCAGGGGAGGTTATAGCCACTCTGACTCTCCAGGTCAATGAGCTTCATTCTACTGTGGAAGATCTTATTGACCACCTAAGCTTCTTCAGATCAGCACAAAATAAGGCTAGTGTGACTTTGGGTGCAAAAGCAACAAACTCTCCAGATGCAGCGAAACCTTCTTACTCTGTGATTCTCAAACAACCTCCGAAAGGACTCAAAAGGCCCAACAGTCAAAAGGAGTATCTTGGGCCTTTCTGGTGATTGCCGAACCAATATAGTGAACCTGAGGCCTCTTAGCAAAGAATGACGCATAATATTTGATGACAAAGATGCAGCAAAGTCTCTTACTGAAGCGCTAAACAGTGCTACAAGCACTTATGCGTGGCTGAAGAACCTCGTCATTATGGTATTGTAAGACATATTTTTGATAAAGTCTTGCTGAACGATCTATGTTCAATGATTGAGAATTGCATGAAAGCCAAGAGAATTTGACGAACTCACTCATATAAGCTTCTCTTTGAAAGTAAGGACGATTTACAAGTAGCAATGATCAACCCTATAGCTCTGGGCTATGAGCGCTTCCGAATAGACCCGTATCGGTATTGGCCGATGAGGCGTTTTCAGTGCTAAGAGTAGAGTCACACTGCTAGGGACTCTAAAAACGCTATTCGCTGTTCCCATTGCAGTGGCAATCATGCTACAATAAAGATCAGCCCTGCAATGCTGCACTGAATTGTGCTTTCTGTAAGCAGAGAGACCATCCGTGCCAGACTGTTAAGTGTCCTACGACCAGAAAGCTCATGATGAAGCCATGACCAACTCTGAGCTAAAAGTATCTCTGTGGAATCTGAATAGGGATGTACTCAATAAACTCGCACTGATTGAAAGCTTCATATCTCGCAACGACGTTTTTTATCGACAAGAACATTTCCTTTCATTGGACTCGCTTTCCCTATTAAAAGTAAAGGATAAAACTCACCTTTTTGTAGTGCCAGCTAACAATTCGGGCAGAGGAAGAAATTCCGGTGGACTGGCGATTCTAATCAGTTCTCATCTTTCGGCATCAGCATTTGTCAAGAACGAGTGCTTCCTTGGAATAAAAGTTACGAATCTGATAGTATGTTACTGCTACTTATAACTGATTACAAGAAATGGGCTTCCAAAGAAAATTCCTCTCCTGCAACAATGTAGATATAAATCTTTGCAGCAGTTTTCCTATGCATCTAATCGTGTTATCCTCACCGGGGACGTGAACTGCAACCTCTTAGTGCCAGATCACTCAAGATCAAAAATACTTCTGTCTGCTCTAACCAATCTGTATGTTGTCCCAAACGACCATTCGTATACGGATACCCATAACTCCGAAGCAACGAGTTCACTTGATTTCATGCTTTGTTCAAACGGCGTGACTACGAATGGCTCAAGCCATGTTGACTTTAGCATATCGATATTGGATCATTTACCAATCTCCAACTCTTTTGTTATTGATTGTGCTCTCTTTAAAAAAATGAAAAGAAACGGAAGTGGGAATTCAAACATGACTAAAAGGAAATAAATACTCCTGCATATAAAGCAGAGCTTGATGCAACACTTGACAAAATTAAAATATCTTTCAAACTGCTGCGACAATCCTCAGAACTCAGCGAGTCGGAGAAAATATTTTAATCAATACTTATTGTACAGAAGTCACGCACGCAATGCGTTTTGCTGAGTGGTGTGCCGCTCCTGTGCATAAAGTTCGTCCGGGTTCAGAAATACCTAACTGGTCAATAAACCAACCTTTATAGCAAAGTTGCAAACCTTCAAAGTTTTGGCAAGAAATATGGAATAATCGCGACCGGCTGAAATCTGATGCCGTTAATGACATATGTTTATATCCCAAACGTCGTTTTGCTAAGCGTCTTGCCAATCACTAAGCTGAGGCTATTGACTGCAGGAGCGAACTTATCATAACTAGCCCAAATAAAATCTGGGGACTCATCAGGGGAAAAAGTCAAAACGTGTCGCTGCAGAGCTTGCAAGTGAGAGTGACTGGATTAACTATTGAACCAGCGAATTTTCACTATCTAATCCAGTACAAGAAACCCGGTATAAATCAGTACTAGTTGATGCTGAATCAGGTATTGGTTTCGCAGTTACGGCGTCTGATATATAAAGTGCTATCATTCCCCTTCCAAAAAAGTTCTCGTGTGGTTATGATCAATTATGGGGTTTTCATTTATTAAATGCAAGTAATGAGCTGTTGCAGCATCCACATTTGTTTTACCAAATCATTTTAATTCTGGTACTCTACTCGATTCCTTTTGTGTTGGTACATTGACTCCGGTTCCAAAAAAAAACAGAACAAAAACATATAGCCGGCAATGATGCTCCTGTAACAGTTTTTTCTGTCCTATGTAAATTTCTTGAGTTAGTAGTGAATAAGGACGAAAATAAAGCTTGTTCAACATCGGACAACCACTTGGATTTAAGCAAGGCCATAGTCGGGGACACGTGTGTTATATACTTGACAACGTTCGGATGGATATAGAAAATGGTGGCAAATTTCTCCTCCTTGCGGCTCATGATGCCTCTCGTGCTTTTGATTCTAGTGTGAATTCCCATTTGTTATAAAGTGCACAGCAGCGAAGTCTCAACTGTTCAGTTGTGCTGGGGTGTAAAAATCCGTGTGCGAGATTATGTGTTATCGTGAAACTGCCTACTCTTCACCGGTTACGTAATGAGCATAGCCGTAATTTGAGTTTGGAAAGGAACCGCCAAGGTGGGGTATCTTCACCGCCATTATATAATAAGTAAGGTTGTAACCCAGAAAAATGCTAGAATTAGTTTTTTTTTTTAAGGTTTGGTCCTTTCTATACTCAATTGAGCTGAAGACATCTTGAATTTAAGTAGAACTGTATGGTCTGTTGTGGAAAAGTTTTCTCTGCTTAGTAGAGAATATGGCAAAAATAGTCTCAATTTTAATGATTCGAAGAGTAAGGTCCTTGTTTTCGGCAAATCTGTTGGTGATGTTGGATGCGTGCAGATCGGAATTCAGAGTACTTGTACTAAGCATCTCGGTCTTCCGATGGTGGATAGTGTAAAAAGGACAAGGGCTTTCCTTATTTCTCATCTAAGTGAGAAGTTTAGAAAATCATTTGGGGTGATGGCTCACTGTAAAGCTTGCTGCGGAAGGCGTATTCTCGTCCATGTCTACAACGATTTTGCGATGCCTCATGTCCTCACATTGACTCTATTTTGGAATATATTTACACCTAGTGATGAAAAAACCCTAGATCCGTATATTTCCTTTTTCGCAATATTTCTCTTGTGTATACCCCTATGGGCTAGAAACAAAAGACTAGTTTCAGCCTACGGGATAACTGAGCCACTATCCATGGCTGAGATGCGTCGCAGTCGCTATTTTTATAGACCTGACAGGACGAACAGTCTCCGTCCTGCTGTGAATTAACAGAAATATTTGAATCTATTATTTTTAGTATAGTTTTCTTTGTGAGTGTGTTTTTCTTATTTTTTATTCTCAACTACTCCATATTGGATTCTTGTGTGTTTTTTGGGCAATAAAGATATTGATTGATTAAGGTTTTAATGTTTCAATAGTTGCTAATCTCAGAAACAAAGAGATGATAATATATTTTACGATTTAAAAATTTATTATAGCTGAAATAAAAAGCGAGAAGATTTTCAGCTGTTACGTTGAAAATTACCAGATAACTGAGATAGCCGGTTTATATCAGATTTATTGGACCAAAGGGAACTTCTACTGAAATTAAGTTACTAAAAAGAAGCACATTTATTAAGCATAATGCTAAGGTGTTTTTATACTAAACAAATACTTCCAAAATACTCTTTGAAACATCAACAAAACTAACACACACAAGCCAAGAAAGAGCGTAACTAAACATGCTAAAATCTTATATTTCAAATGAAGAACTTCCGAAATACGCTTGGAAACACCAACAAAGCAAACAGAGAAGCTCTGTTTTTTTTTTTAAGATAACCATGTTTTAAAAGTTTTTAATTTTACAGGGGGAAAATTATGAAACCACTGCCTGAAGGGAATAAAGAACATGTTTATTCACGAAAATTTTGAATAAATTAGATGGTTTATGCTCGTTCTCGTTAGATTGCAAAAGTTCTCAGACTAAATTTGAAAGTGAGTACAAGATTTATTGATTAAAAGTAATGGTTTACATACAGTATTATATTTTTCATGTTATGGGTATAATTATGGCGAGTTTCATTGCATTTATGTTGACAATCCTCAACTGAACGACTTTCTAGTTGAAAATATATCTTTCCTGTTTGTATGATATAAGTTTAAGTCCCCTAAGAATAATGAATTTTTATAATGTTTGTAAATTTATTTATTAGTAAAACTTGTTTGCTCAATAAAAGTCTATCTTTCAGATTCCTTGCTCCAGGATGAATCTTCCATTGTTTTAATAATTCAATATATGCATCGTGCAACCTATGTACATAGGTATGTGTCGTTCAATATTGCCTTTAATATAAGCGTCATATTCTTATAGCAAAGAAGAAAAGATAGACTTTTTACCACATGTGAAGGAGTACTATATTCTAATCATAAGGAAACTCTAGGTTTTATTTTATCTCTTCTAGTGTATTCAAGATGCAATAGAGTAAAAGACTTACTCTATACCTTTATCAAGTTATTTTCACGAAAAAGTAGTCTCCGAATCATAACAAATCAATTGGATTTTGTTCAAAGGGTCTAAGGCACCAGCCCATTGGGGAAATCTCTGGTCTTACATTTAATTCCTATACCGGACAAAAATATAATATAATATATTGGAGTATTATAAAGCTTCCCTGAGGAATAAATTTTGAAGGAAAACATGCCTTGACGAAAAAATCCTTGAGGAAAAAATATCTCAAGGTATTAAGTAACATCCACGTTCCCACCGTCATTACGTAACACCCACATGTGAATCGTCCTCAGTTACAACTTGGGGTTCACCGCCTGAGTAGCAGACCCTGAGCTCTAACAAGTTACGCAGGCTTACGTGACAACACCTGCATTTTGAGAAAAACATTTGCATAATTAAACAAGCAATTCCTACTTCGTAACAACCACCTGGATCTTTAAGAAAATATTTGAATAACTAAACAAACATTTCCCATCACATAACATACTGGTGCGCTATAGTATTATGTAAGACCCAAGTGTGTGTAATAACGTCTTGAGGGATTGGTGACTAAAATAGTAAAACTCCTATCTGGCCACTCAAATCTTAAACCCTCTCGCTACTGCTACGTGCAAATAATTGGAAAATTTTATGAGTTAAAGACCTATATCCAAACACTCGGGGGGTCCTATAATTTCCAAAGGCATAGTTTTGGGACTTTTAAACTATGTTTAACAAAATGATTGTCTCAAAGTTTTGATCAGACGATTTTCTGGAAAAAGATGTGTAGGGGGGGGGGGCTGGTTGCCCTTTAATCGTTTTTTCACTTAAAAAGGACACCAAAGCTTTCAATTTCCATTCAAATGAGCCCTTTTCCAATATTATAGGACTATTCGTTCAATGTGATCACCCTGGGGAAAAAATCATATCCATAATCTTTGTTCTGGAAAAAAGGGAAAATTTCACGTTTCCGCAAATGGGAACTTTAGACTTCTAAAAGAGTCCTCTCTGATACACTGAATCTGATGATATCCTTGACCATTAGGGGGTTCTTCACCCATTTTAAAACGGGAAACATTTTCTCATTCTCGTATCTTTTGATGGGTAGCACAAAACTTAATGATGTGCAGCTCCAAACATCTTTTACATTTTCAATCAGTATAATTAGCCGATTCTTTTGATATATCTGCTGATATTAAAATTCCATATTTTAGAGTTACGGTTGCTATTGAGCCGTATCACCGCTTACTTACAGTCCGGTATCCTGAACTGTTTGATTACTTTATCTCGCATCTAACAAATAGAGTTGTAATTAGTTACAAGACATTTTAAACCAAAATTTATAGGTAAATATGCTTGAAAATGAATAAGATACTTACCTCCGTTTCACAAAGCGAGGGGACCCGCATCGGTATTGGAAAAATTTTTGAATACATTAGATGGTTTATGCTCGTTCTCGTTAGATTGCAAAAGTTCTCAGACTAAATTTGAAAGTGAGTACAAGATTTATTGATTAAAAGTAATGGTTTACATACAGTATTATATTTTTCATGTTATGGGTATAATTATGGCGAGTTTCATTGCATTTATGTTGACAATCCTCAACTGAACGACTTTCTAGTTGAAAATATATCTTTCCTGTTTGTATGATATAAGTTTAAGTCCCCTAAGAATAATGAATTTTTATAATGTTTGTAAATTTGTTTATTAGTAAAACTTGTTTGCTCAATAAAAGTCTATCTTTCAGATTCCTTGTTCCAGGATGAATCTTCCATTGTTTTAATAATTCAATATATGCATCGTGTAACCTATATACATAGGTATGTGTCGTTCAATATTGCCTTTAATATAAGCGTCATATTCTTATAGCAAAGAAGAAAAGATAGACTTTTTACCACATGTGAAGGAGTACTATATTCTAATCATAAGGACACTCTAGGTTTTATTTTATCTCTTCTAGTGTATTCAAGATCCAACAGAGTAAAAGACTTTATTACGAAAAAATATGCTAGGAAAAATCCACACTACTCCCTTATTTTACCATTAACAACCACACTACTCCTCTAAACCATTATTTAACAAACAGTTGGGTGTCAAATGTAACCAATTTCATATTTTGGTTCTCTCCAAGCATATGAATTATCCTGGCGATATGAAACATGTAATCCATACCTTTATCAAGTTATTTTCACTAAAAAGTAGTCTCCGAATCATAATAAATCAATTGGATTTTGTTCAAAGGGTCTAAGGCACCAGCCCATTGGGGATATCTCTGGTCTTACATTTGATTCCTATACCGGACAAAAATATAATATAATATATTGGAGTATTATAAAGCTTCCCTGAGGAATAAATTTTGAAGGAAAACATGCTTTGACGAAAAAATCCTTGAGGAAAAAAATATCTCAAGGTATTAAGTAACATCCACGTTCCCACCGTCATTACGTAACACCCACATGTGAACCATCCTCAGTTACAACTGGGGGTTCACCGCCTGAGTAGCAGACCCTGAGCTCTAACAAGTTACGCAGGCTTACGTGACAAACACCTGCATTTTGAGAAAAACATTTGCATAATTGAACAAGCAATTCCTACTTCGTAACAACCACCTGGATCTTTAAGAAAATATTTGAATAACTAAACAAACATTTCCCATCACATAACATACTGGTGCGCTATAGTATTATGTAAGACCCAAGTGTGGGTAATAACGTCTTGAGGGACTGGTGACTAAAATAGTAAAACTCCTATCTGGCCACTCAAATCTTAAACCCTCTCACTACTGCTACGTGCAAATAATTGGAAAATTTTATGAGTTAAAGACCTATATCCAAACACTCGGGGGGTCCTATAATTTCCAAAGGCATAGTTTTGGGACTTTTAAACTATGTTTAACAAAATGATTGTCTCAAAGTTTTGATCAGACGATTTTCTGGAAAAAGAGGTGTAGGGGGGGGGGGCTGGTTGCCCTTTAATCGGTTTTTTCACTTAAAAAGGACACCAAAGCTTTCAATTTCCATTCAAATGAGCCCTTTTCCAATATTATAGGACTATTCGTTCGATGCGATCACCCTGAGGAAAAAAAAAAAATCATATCCGTAATCTTTGTTCTGGCAAAAAAAAAGGAAAATTTCACGTTTCCGCAAATGGGAACTTTAGACTTCTAGAAGAGTCCTCTCTGATACACTGAATCTGATGATATCCTTGACCATTAGGGGGTTCTTCACCCATTTTAAAATGGGAAACATTTTCTCATTCTCGTATCTTTTGATGGGTAGCACAAAACTTAATGATGTGCAGCTCCAAACATCTTTTACATTTTCAATCAGCATAATTAGCCGATTCTTTTGATATATCTGCTGATATTAAAATTCCATATTTTAGAGTTACGGTTGCTATTGAGCCGTATCACCCCTTACTTACAGTCCGGTATCCTGAACTGTTTGATTACTTTATCTCGCATCTAACAAATAGAGTTGTAATTAGTTACAAGACATTTTAAACCAAAATTTATAGGTAAATATGCTTGAAAATGAATAAGATACTTACCTCCGTTTCACAAAGCGAGGGGACCCGCATCGGTATTTTCTTGTCATTTTCAAGAGCACTGCAACGCAATCTTTCTTCATCAAGCTGAAGCTCTAACTTATGAACTCTCTTTTTCAACGCAGCAATTTCCAAAACCCGGCGCTGCAAGTTAGCTTTTTCCTCTCTGAAAGAAGCATCGGTATAAAAAAAATTTGGCGAATAAATTAAGTTGATATCTGAGACATTTTGGAAGAGAATATGAGACATTTTGGAAGAGAATATGAGACATGAAATTTAGTTTTAGTTCAACAGGCCTCTCCCTTTATATAATTACCACTATTTAATTTTTTTTTAGTCTTTTATGGGTATAAAGTTGAAACAAAAGAGTGGCGTTTGGTAAAATTTAAGGAAAATTTGTAACTTGGGCTATACATATGCACATTAAGAGGAGAAAGTGAATAAGCAAATAATAAAGTGAATAGAATTTAAGAGAGAAAAACGGGTATAATTTAAATAAGAAAGTGGAAAAAAAACAACAACAAACTTTAAATAATAAAAATCCAAATGTTTCGACATCCGAAGCCTTTATCAAGGGAAAAAAACATACAAAACAAAAGACAAACACATACCCATACACGCAAATAATAAAAATTACATCTTAATAATTTCCAAAATACTACAATCACCGTGAACAGTCTGAAATTGCACTCGTAAATGACAAAAGATTGTCGTCTTTGCATCAGATTGTCTCTTGTATAATTTCAATTTGGCAATGAGATCTAGCAAAAATGCAATACTGCACTTATTTGAAAAAATCTAAATAAATCCCAGAATTTATATAAATCCCATTTTATATATGGGAACAGGTCAAAGGAACCTATGCATTATATATTGAGTGGATTTTTTCATTTGCTAACTTACTTGCATTCCGTTGACTCTTTTTTGCATTGACCTCATCCCGAGTTAGCTCACAAGGTCTACACTTTTGTGGGGACTACTGTGTAACATACTAACATTTGGAATTTTGACTTGTCCCCTGATTAAATTATTGTAAATTGGATTTAATCTATATTCCCCTTCATCAAATAGTTCGTAGTAACGAACTGTAGTAAGGAGCGACCCGGCTCAATAGTAAACGAAACTCTAAAAAACGGAATTTTGATGCTAAAATATACATCAAAAGAATCAAATTTTCATGCTGATTTTAAATATACAAGTTTCATCAAATTTAGTCTTTGTCATCAAAAGTTACGAGCCTGAAAAAATTTGCCTTATTTTAGAAAATAGGGGAAAACACCCCCTAAAAGTCACAGAATCAAAAGTCACGAAAATCACACCAACGCATTCGGCGTATCAGAGAACACTATAGCAAAATTTTATAGCTCCTATCTACAAAAATGTGGAATTTCGTATTTTTTGCCAGAAGACAAATCACGGGTGCGTGTTTAATGTTTGTTTTTTTTGTTGTTGTTTTTCCAGGGGTCATCGTATCGACCAACTGGTCCTAGAATGTCGCAAGAGGGCTCATTCTAACGGAAATGGAAAGTTTTAGTGCCCTTTTTAAGTGACCAAAAAATTTGAGGGCACCTAGGCCCCCTCCCACGCTCATTTTTTCTCCAAAGTCAACAGATCAAAATTTTGAGATAGCCATTTTGTTCCACATAGTCAAAAATCATAATAACTATGTCTTTGGGAATGACTTGCTCCGCCACAGTCCCTGGGGGAGGGGCTGCAAGTTACAAACTTCGACCAGTGTTTACATATAATAATGGTTATTGGGAAGTGTACAGTCGTTTTCAGGGGATTTTTTTTTTTGGTTTTGGGTGTGGGTTGAGGGGAGGGGGCTATGTGGGAGGATCTTTCCTTGGAGAATTATGTCATGGGGGAACAGAAATTCAATGAAAAGGGCGCAGGATTTTCTAAAATTACTATAAAAAAAACAATGAAAAAATAAACATGGAAAAGTTTTTTCAATTGAAAGTAAAGAGTAGCATTGAAACTTAAAACGAACAGAGATTATTAAGCATATGAGGGGTTCTAAAAATACTTTAGCATAAAGAGCGAGGTATTTAGGAGGAGATAAATACCTCGCTCTTTAAGCTATAGTATTTTTAGTAATTTCAACTATTTATTCTACGGCCTTTCTGATTCATGGGTCATTCTTAAAGAATTGGGACAAAGCTTACGATTTAGCGTAAAGAACGAGGTATTAACGAGGGTTCAAACCCCCTCATATACATAGTAAAAATTAAAAAAATATAAGTTTGTTACGTAAGTTAATTCTTAAGTTACGTATATTTTTTAGTAATAAAAAAATTCGTTAAAAATTAAAATTTATAGTTGCCTTTTTATGTAACCAAAAAATTGCATGGCAACTAGGCCTCCTTCCCCATCCCTTATTTCTCAAAATCATCTGATCAAAACTAAGAGAAAGCCATTTAGCCAAAAAAGGAATTAATATGCAAATTTCATTTTGATAATATATGTGTGGAGAACCAAAATCAAACATGCATTAATTCAAAAACGTTCAGAAATTACATAAAAAACTAGTTTTTTTAACTGAAAGTAAGGAGCGACATTAAAACTTAAAACGAACAGAAATTACTGCGTATATGAAATGGGTTGTCCCCTCCGCAATCCCTCGCTCTTTACGCTAAAGTTTGACTCTTTGCCACAATTCTGCTTTTTAAAACAACTAAAAGCTTTAGCGTAAAGAGCGAGGGATCGCGGAGGGGACAACCCATTTCATATACGGAGTAATTTCTGTTCGTTTTAAGTTTTAATGTCGCTCCTTACTTTCAGTTAAAAAAACTAGTTTTTTTATGTAATCTCTATAAATGCTAATACCCTCACAGATAATTATTTTAATTCCCATAATTTATCGGAAACATGCGAAAGTCCAACAGGCGGGTTTATTATTTTCGTTTAATCAAACAAATATATCATTTTGCGGAGGGGCAAATAATTGTTCTGCTAAGACTGATTTAAATTGTTTTATATGTATTATGTTTAAAATAGCAGCCTATGGTATTTTTATGTTGTTGTAACTTGTTCTCTAAATCTTGCCGTGTCCTTCCCACATAAAATTTACCACAAGAACACAGAATTCTGTATACCCCACATTGTATATTTTCCAGAATCATATCTTTTCAATTGTTCAGTAAGGAGCCTATAGTTAGTCGAGACATAAAAGCTATTTTTATATCATGGTTTTTAGTTCTTTTTTTTAATATTTGTGACAAAACTGTAATATACGGTAGAGTCGTGTAATTGTTTTTTGATTTTGCTCATTTTCCTCTTCCATTAAATTTCCATTGACTCATATTTCCGGTTCCAATAACTTTTTCTTTCTTTTTCTATTGCGAGCAAAATCAGCTTTTAGAGATATCCATTAACAAGAAAAAGATATCTTGAATGAAAATGAGTTCCCTACTTATGTATTTTGGTAATATTAATTTCGATACCCTATCAACTGAAGAAATAATTACTCCCTTTTTCATTATAATTGAGTGATTTGACATAAAAGACAAATAACGGTTGTGTTTGTAGGTTTACAATTAGCTGAAAAAGCTAATTCATTATTATCTCTATGGATCCATATATTCAAAAAACTGCAACTTATTCTCTTGTTCTTTTTCAATTGTGAAAACTAATTCCTCTTCTATATAATTTAATGTTCTAAAAAGCCCTCAATTTCTGATTCTCCATAATTCCAACTAATTAAAATATATATATATATATATATATATATATATATATATATATATATATATATATATATATATATATATATATATATATATATATATATATATATATATATATATATATATGGTAAAGGTAAAGGTAAAGGATACGGCATTAGACTTTACAGTCCCTACCGGCGGTGCTGATCTCCGTTTCATGGCCCTTCAGCCAGGAAGTGCAATGGGGGGTTGGGGGCCAGCCATCCTGTGCTTTCGCACACCCTTCCTGTTTACCTTCCCCAGATTTCTCCAGGTACCCATTTAGAGCTGGGTCGACTCTGGCTAAGCTTACAGAGTCACGCCACTGACCCCCGTCCCAACTGAAGAATTGGGTACACTGGGATTCGAACCCTCGTCCTCTCAGACAAAGGATCCCGAATCCATCGCACCAACCAACTCGTCCAGGACGGCTGGCTATATGATATATATATATATATATATATATATATATATATATATATATATATATATATATATATATATATATATATATATATATATATATATATATATATATATATATATATATATCTTCCCCAAAATTTAGGTTTTAAAAATATGCATCTGTTAAATTCGGTCTTTGGTATTTAAGGTTTCTTTTTTTTTTTGTCTTTTCTGTGCCATTGTTTTATCTAAATTGTGCCCGATTTCCTCTCCTAAAGACTGTAAATGGAAAAGCAGGGTTGTCTAAGAAATTATTTAAAGTAAAGTGAAGTACTTTTAGAGCGCTAGTTTTCAGATTTTTCTCATGAAATACGACGGTTTCAAATCGAATAAGCATATATGAGTAAAATGTGACTATAGGAGGTGTAATCCCGTACAGAATGAGAAGGGATACTAAACGTATTAAGAAGTACATAGAGGGAAATAGAAGCATTCTTGCTATGAACTATGTTTAATATAGAAATCTCACAATAATTGGAAGAAATAGTGAGTTATTTCAGTAATTTAGTAGAAGACACAGAAACTTCAAAAGTAAAAAATTAACATAAAAAAAATAGAGAAGGAATAAATAAAACCTATTGGTATTTATTATGACCTTAAAAGGATTATTTCTAATGTCTGTCAAGAGGCACTAAGTTTAATAAGAGGCTTATATTCAAGCTTATTTAAGCTTATATTCAAGGTTTGTAAGATAGTCAGGTCGCTGACGAATTTCCATCGCTCGGGGCTTGAGGAATTCCTTATTGAGACTCTGAATCATAACTAAAAGAAACAGGGGACAAAATTAACTATCTTGGAGTACTCCATTGTAGACAGGGAGGAAGAGTGAAAGTTTGCTGATCTCTCAGATAAGGCAATTATATTGTAGGTTCAATCGTAAATTTTTCAGAACTTCAAGTGGAAGGAGGAACAGGCCAATTGGCAGCTCTCTCCAAAAATAAATTTCTTAGCGTAGTGGTTCTGCTGTGTGAAAAGCGTTTATTGTATGGATATGTTTTACTTTTTCATTGTTATTCGTAATAGTCCACGACGTACAACATTAAAAAAAAGGCATTTTACAGGGAAAATGTGAAACATTAGAGGAGACACAAAGATCCAGAAGAATACTTTCTATGAATCTGATCCCAGATGCAACGCAACCCTCTTTTGTCTGTATTCTCATGTAATTCAGCCCCCGCTCAACTGAATCCTATGCAACTCTAACTCGTTTAACTGAACTCTCGTGCAACTGAACCCTCGTACAACAGAGCCCTCGTTTAGCTGGAAGCTCGTACAATTCAACCCATGTGCAACACAGCCACATTTAACTGAACCCTGGTTCAACTAAACTCCCGGCAACTCAACACCATTTAACTGAACCTCGGTTTGAATCAACCCTCGTTTAACTCAATCCTCATGTAACTCAACCCCTGCTTCAATCAAGCTCAGTTTGAATAAAATCAACCCAAAAGCCTAAGAATAAATTGAAGTTCAAAATTTTCTTCTCACTTTATTCGCAGTTTCTAGCTTACATTACACTTTTGGGCAACCAATGAGTTTTTCGAAATTGAAAAAAAAACTTTCAGAAATAAGTGTATCGTTAAAATTACGGCCCAATAAATTATAATTTCTTATTGCAAGTTTTAAGCCTTTCAATTAATACTCGGGAAAGAATTTGTCAAGGGGCAAGTGAAAACTTTGATTTTATACCTAGTTCCCTAAGCTCTTTTAGTGTAATGTTTGATAAGGAAATTATGCAAAAGCATTTTGTCCGGGTCATTCTGCATAAGATCAACCAGGAAGTGACGCCCAGTGTTACACATTCTAAAAAAAATTTTGGTCGCTTTCTATTTTTGGCTTAACAGCCATTCATAACATTGGCGATTTTCACTTCTTTGTGCAAAGGAAACAAATCTTTATATTTATTATTTTTGAAAATAATATTTTCTTGCCTATTTACTAATTAGTTTCAACGGATATTTTTTATTTTAAACACCTCTATGAAGAATAAAAATACTTTGAATCTCTAGATACTTCCAAAGGATTAAAAAATGTGCTTATCAGTAAGTGAATATTTTTCCTAAGATATCCATTTTATTCTATGGTAATATCCCAAAACATATGGTTAAAATACTTTTTTTTTACAGATTGTCAACTAGGGTCTATTCTACACTTTTATAGAACAAAAGGAGTGGAACTGAACAGCTCCACTCATTTATCAAAATGTGATAAAATTTATCAAAATTTGATAAAATCCTGTTTATAAAAACAGAATTTATCCAAATGTTGGTTGAGTTGCAGGAGGGCTTGGTTCTACAGGGCTCAGTTAAACAAGCGTTTAATTACAAAGCGGTTGTGTTGCATGAGGGTTCAGCTGAATGAGGTTTGGTTGCACGAGCATTTAATTATTCCAGGGTTGAGTTGCACGGGAGTTGAGTTAAAGGAGGTTTAGCTACACCTGGAGTCATCAGTTGCATTGGTTCAGTTGCTTGTGGTTCAGTTGCACGAGGGTTCAATTTCAATGGAACAATTCAGATCTTCTGAGATATAGCCGCGGTTGCGCCAGACTTTTATTTCATTGCGAATGACGTTGTGCTTGCAACTGAACCCTCGTGTAACTGAATCCTCTGCAATTGAACATATGTAACTGAATCCTTGTACAACTGAACCCCTGGTTAACTGAATCTCCTGTGCAACTCAAACCCCCATAATACTAAACTCCATTTAACCGAAGCCTCGTTCAAATGAACCCCGTGCAAGTGGAGACGATTTAACTGAACCCCCGTTTAACTCAGCTCCTGTGAAAATCAGCCCCAATTAACTAAATCCTCGTTCAAATTAACCCCCGACCATCTCAACCCCACTTCACTGAGCCCTCATTAAACTGAACAATTGTTTAACTGAAATCCCATATATATCATCTCTATTGAACGTAACCCTGTTTAGCTCAAACCTTGTGTAAGTGAGCCCCCATTTTAATCAAAACCCTTTGACTAATAAATTTGAGCTAGAAATTGAGAATCAATTTGATCTAGCGATGACAAGAAGCTCAAAATTTTCTTTCCACTTCGTTCACAGCTTCTAACTTATATTATCCATCTGACCAACTCCATACTTTTCCCAAACTGAACGAACATTTAAGGAATGGGTTTATTGCGAAAATCAGTGCCCGATAATGGCTGGGTAGATTTATATTTTCTTTTGTTTTTGCTTATCGGTTTTGTTTTTGCTTATCGGTAGTTTTTATGACACTTATTTTAACTCTTAATCAACCTTCAGTCTTGCCCTAATATTGTTCAGTACTGCAACTTTCAGCATCCTCCTCCATGAAAAAAGGGTGAGGTATTGGCCAACTGCAATTAAGGTTTGGGGTTTTCGTCATAGTTCTAATTTTCAGGGTACATCACCGAGAGGAAAAAACACCAAGGAAACCATTTTTCAACTATTTTTAGACAGTATTGTTATACCCTTGCACTTTGCTCGTTAGAACATGGCCATTTTGCCAAACCCATGTGCGGTTGTGCTTTTCACTTGTACCAGCCCCATGGCTTTGTCTAAGGCAAGTCATCCTTATTCTTTTAAATGCTATTCTTAAGAAATTTCATATATGCACCTGAATGAGAATTGGGCTGTATATGGTTCAGTTTAATGGGGATGGAATTTCACGACGTTCAGTTAAACGGTATTGGATTCCATTGATTCTCAGTTAAGTGGGGGTTGAGTTGCACGAAGGTTCAGTTACACGGGTTTAGTTTTACTTGGGTTCAGTTGCACGGAGAATAGGTTGTATGAGGGATCAGTTCAATAAGATTTACTTAAATGGGTTTTAGTTTTATAAGAGTATAGTTGTACGATGGTTCAGATGCACGAGGGTTCAATTACACGAGTGCAGTTGTACGGGGTTAAGTTACGCTAGGGTTACGTTGCAATGGAACTACACAAAAAAGGTACCTGATTTGAGCAATCTCAAGTTCCAACTGAATCACTTTCGTTTTCAAGTTCGTTTCAGCACTTTGAGACCTATCCATTTCGGCCCGATAGTTCTTGCCCTTCTGTACGAATTCACTTTCGCATCCAAGCTTTTCTCGAATTTTCTTAGAGAGAATATCCCTTTCTCGAATTACCTGTAAATAAAGTTCAATATTATTTATATTTTGATAAGAATGTATCTATACAATTCCAGTTTCCTTTCTATATAGTTTAAGTCTTAAAGAATATCCGCCAATTAAGTAATGTTTAGACGTGTTATGCCTTTAATGCCTTTAGACGTGTCTGCAATTTTGTATGGTCAAACAATATATTTTGATGAGGAAAGTAAAAAAAAATGTTTTCGATTTTTGTTTATATTTTAGCGAAAAGTCAATGGGATTTTTGTGTTGCTATAGTCTATTTTCTAAATTTTGTTGTGTCCTTCCTATAACATTTACCACACGAACACGGAATTTTGTATATGCCTCTGTATGTTTTTGAAACCCTATCTTTTCCCTTATTTAGTAAAGATAGTTTGTCGAGATTTAAATACTATTTGTATATTAAGCTTGCTTAATTTTCTTCTGAATTTTTCTGACAGCTTTGGGACATAAGGCAAAGTTGTATAATTTGATTGTTGATTCGACCCATTATCTTCTAGTATTTTTATTTCCGTTAACTTTTTTATCCGTTTTTCGATTATTTCGGAAATCATTTTTTATCCATTAGTTACTGAAACCTTGTGAAACCTTACTGAAACATGTGATACCAATCTTAATATCAACTAAAAAAGCAACTACTCCCCTTTTTATTCGGATAGAGTGATTTGACATGAAAAACAAATAACAGTTGTTGTTGGTTGGTTTACGGTACATTGAACATTAGCGCTATCTGCAAAAATGCAGAATTTTGTATTTTTTACCAGAAGAAGATCATGGATGCGTGTTTATTATTTTTTTTTTCAGCTATCGTATCAAACCGGGGGTGCTAGAATATCAGGAAAGGGCTTATTCGAATGGAAACAAAAGTTCTATTACCTTTTTTTAAGTGTCCATACAAATTTGAGGGTAACTAGGCCCCCTTTTCTCTTAAAATCATCTGATGGAAATCTTCATATTTTTTGGAAATCTTGCCATTTTGTTCAGCAGAGTTGAAAGGTTCAATAGCTATGTCTTTTGAGATAACTTTACCCCCCAGAGCCCTGGAGAAAGGTCTTTAAGTTACAAAACTTGTCCATTTTGCATGTAAAGTGTTTATTATTGGGGGGTGTGCATATGTTTTCAGATGGGGAAGGTGAATTTTCTGCCAGGGGGGTTTCCTTGAGGTGATATTTCCATGGAGATGAATGTTTCCGAGCAGTTAACTTTTCAGTAGAAATTTTTCACTGGAGGTATTTTCCAGAATTCCTATACGAATTTTTTTTTATTTGTCTAACTTTCTCTTTCGTGACTCAGTTTTACGTGGAAAGATGTTAAGGCTAAGTGCCTGGGGTAAATTTTTCCCTGGATTGAATTGCCTAGTTGATCCTTCCGTTGGGGGAGTTTTTTCGTGGAGGGGGATCCTGATTTCAGGCATTATTGAAAAAAAAATGTCAGAAAATTGAACAAGAAAACAAGTTTTTTTTTAAATCAATCTAAGGACCAAAATTAAAACTTAAAACGAAACAATAACCTGCCCATCCTTTTAAGGTCCAAATAGGGGTTTTCCACCACAAAATGGCAGGAAAAGTGACTTTTCTGGGGAAAAGCCTTGTTTCATATTTAAAAAGGGCACTAGATTATCTAATTTCCGCTTGAATGAGCTTTGTCTGAAATTCAAGGGAATAAGATCTGAAATTGTCTGAGTACATTCACCATGAGGAAAAAAAACAAGCAAATATGTAAAGACTCATCTGTGATCATCCTTCTTGCATAAAATACAAATTTTGCATTTTTTCTAGATAGGAGCTTGACACATATAATATTTTGATGATAATCAAGTTAACGATAATTCCTCAGGGTTTAATTCGAAAGATAATGAGTAGGATCGCTGTTACAAGGTTGACCAGAAGTCTATGCCTCCTCCCTTCCCCGAATCGGCGTGGAAAATAAAAATCCCTTATAATTCGAGCAAAACAATTATAAAGTTTGTATTATAAGTTTGTGGAGCCAGCCAAAGAGTCAATTTTCTCAGTACAGTCAATGAGGCTAGAAACAAATCGTTTTTATGGCACTTGGTATCTACCAAGTGACACATAACGATCCCAAATTCTGTCGGTCGGTTTGTCTGTCTGTACCGGGTTTACTAGTTTAGGCACTTCCAGGTAAGCTAGGACGAAGAAATTTGGCAGGCGATCAGGAACCAGACCAGATTAAATAATAAATTGTAGTTTCCCTGATTCAACCATCTGGGGGGGATGTGGAGAGGGGGGTGGTGGTGGAGAAGGGGGATGGTAAAATCGGACAATTAGAAAAAATGAGGTATTTTTAACTTACGAACGGATGCTCTGATCTTAGTGATATTTGTCAGAAGATCATTGTGTCTCAGAGTCATTATTTCAAATCCCGGCCGGATCCAAGTACATTGGGGAAGCTGGGGGAGCCTAAAATCCTCAAAACACTTAGAGTGGAGGGATCGGGATGAAACTTGGTGGGAAAAATAAGCACAAGTCCTAGATACATGATTGCCATAATCAGAACGAATCCGTTTTATTTTGGGGGAGTTGGGGGGAGGTTTAATTCTGAAAAATTAGAAAAAATGAGGTATTTTTAACTTACGAAGGAGTGATCGGATCTTAATGAAATATGATATTTAGAGGAACCTCGTAACTCAGATCTCTTATTTTAAATCCCAACCAGATCCAGCGTTATTGGGGGGGGGAGTTGTGGGGAAACTGAAATTTTGAAAAGACTTAAATCGGAGAGATCAGGATGAAACTTGATGGGAAGAATAAGCATAAGTCCAAGATACGTGACTGACATAGCCAGACCGGATCCGCTCTCTTTGGCGGAGTTGAAAGGGGGGGGGGGCAATTAGGAAAAATTAGAAAAAATGAGATATTTGTAACTTACAAACGGGTCATCAGACCTTAATGAAATTTGGTATTTAGAGGGATCTTGTGCTTTAGAGCTCTCATTTTAAATCCCAATCAGATCTGGTGACATTGGGTGGAGTTGGAGGGGAAAACCGTAATTCTTGGAAAACGTGAAAATTAAGGTATCTTTATCTTACGAATGGGTGATCGGATCTTAATCCGATATAGGAGGATCTTAGGTCTCAGATACTCAATTTTCAATTCGAATCGGATCCGAGGACATAGGGGGCTGGAAGGAGAAACAGAAATCTTGGAAACCGGAAATCTTGGAAAACTCTTAAGAGTGGAGAGATCGGGATGAAACTTGATGGGAAGAATATGCACAAGTTATAGATATGTGATTGACATAATTGGAACAGATCCGTTCTCTTTGGGGGAGCTGGGGGTGTTAATTTGGAAAAATTAGAAAAATTGGGGTATTTTTAACTTAAGAACGGGTAACCGGATCTTAATGAAATTTGATATTTAGAAGGAACTCATGTCTCAGAGATCTTATTTCAAATCCCAACCAGATCTGTTGACATTGGGGAGTGTTGGAGGGGCAAACCGGAAATCTTGGAAAACAATTAGAGTGGAGAAATCGGGATGAAACTTGGTGGGTAGAGTAAGCAAATGTCGTAGATACATGATTGACGTACATTTACTGGATCCACTCTCTTTGTGGGAGTTAGGGGGTGGTACTCAGTGCTTTGGCGAGTTTGGCACTTCTGGACGTGCTAGGACGATAAAAATTGGTAGGCATGTCAGGGAGCTACACAGATTGACTTGATAAAGCCGTTTTCCCCGATTCGGCCATCTTGGCTGCTGAAGGGAGAGGGAAAGTTAGAATAAATGAGGTATTTGTTACTTACGAATGGCTGACTGGATCTTAATGAATTTTGATATTTAGAAGGACCTCGTGACTCAGAGCTATTATTTTCAATCCCGACCGGCATTAAGCCTCTGATTTTCCTTTTAAATCAATCTATTGATTCTTAGAATTTTGCTAGAGCTAATACCATATGAGCTCTTGGCTCTTGCGACCTCGTCACAAGTGCCATATGAGCTCTTAGCTCTTGTTGAATTATCATAAGGCAAGTGCCAAAACTATCAGAAAACATACATTATTGCTGGTGTAGGAACCTTACAATTAAAGCCAAAAAATGTTCCAGTTTAACTTTAAGGCTATAAATTTTTGTCATCTTGACTATTTGTCAGGGTTTTTATGTAACTTATTTTCCAGCCATCACAAAAAGTATCATTGCAAGGAGTTGTAGGGGGTTGCTTCTTTCTTCCATCGAAAGAAGTGCGGTGGTATATAATTGGAGTAAAAAATCCCTCTTCTCGAACCCATACCAGCTAAAAACTATCTCTGATGAAGAATCATTGTGTAAAATTATGAACTAATTAAAATATATTATTCAGTTTTTCAAATAAAGAAACTTCAGGAATAATAACTTTTGTACTATAAGAGAAAATATACCTCTCTTTTTTCATTTCTTTCTCTTTTCAGCTCTTCTTCTTTGATTGTAGACAATTTTTCTGCTTTCAATATTTCCTTTTCTAGCGACTTAATTACGTTTCTAGCACCTTCTTCCTGCTTTTTCAAATCACCGATAATTGAATTGAGAACTTCAATCTCCTTCTGCAGAGCTGAATTAACTAAAATAATATGAAAATTGAAATTTTAAGCAAGTATAGTATAATGTCTGTTCTAGCGAAATACTTTGGAAAGTGAATAACATGACAGATTAAATCATACTAGCTCGTATGGCCTCAACGTTTGAGCTGTAAAGTGTCCAAATTTACATTGAGTTCAAACTTAAACCTCGTAGTTATAGAATACCAGACTTTATAGTTCAAACTGGCGGCACTCAAGAAAGTGCAAAAGGAATAAGGTATTTTGTTTCAGCCAGACTACAGTAAACAGGGGCGCCACGAAGGGAAGTAGTAATTGTGCCTTTCATCCTATTGAATGAGGACGACTAAACTATAACTAATGTATGTATATTTAAAAAAAAAGCTTAAAAGAATACAGAAAAAAACTTGAAAATTTTCAAAAATTGAAAAATATGCCGTTGGTTTTTTCAATGATAAAATTTAAAAAAAAATACATTTAAAGCGCTTACAGTTCCTGGCCTCAAAATAAACATTTTTGAGGTTAAGCTCCAGATGGAAGAAACATAAAAATCCAGCTCATTGTCAAAAAACTGGATCTTGACAGCTTGAGCAAAAGGTCAAAAATAAATATCAGGTAAATATTTTTGGTGGTATACAGCTAATAGTTTTTTTCCCTAAAACAAAATCTTTCAAGGGTCTTTATTGGGGGCCAACGCCTGATCCTCGACTCAGTTTGGCGAGTCTGTCAAATAAAACTGGCAGGTAAAATATCTCCCTTTTCCTGTATACCGGCACCAGATGTGGTAATTCCCGTGCACCAAGATGTAAGCACGGATGAACAACATAATGAATTAACCCATTAGCACCCAACGTTCCCATTTGGGAACGTCTCTTTTAATATTTTGTTGCTCAGAATGTACCAGCTTCGTCAAGTTTTAAGTTTTCCAAAGAAACCTAAGTCTAATCAGCAACATGCTCTAATTTCATGCTCTTAAATTAGAATCAGTTGAGCTTTCAGGATTTTTTGGTATATGGCTAAAGTTATTTATTTTTTTTTAACCAATAGTTTCAATGAAATACCACCAAAGATGATTGTTTGAAATTTTTTGCTTTGGTGTTTTCAAAGTTTATACTGACCTAATTTGGAATTTATGAAGGGCTTATATGAAACTATCCACAGATTAAGGACAGAGTATTACATAACTAAAAGTATTCCAAATTGGGAACATTGAGCGTCTAAGTACCAAGAAATACCTTATGAATTTGCAACTGATGGCTAACTCTATACTAGACAATCTAACTGATGACAAGAAAGAGATTGTTATGGTTGTAATTTTTCTTGACATGGGGATAGTCAGTGAATAGAAGGAGAAGAGAGGATGAGAACAACACAGAGTCTTTCGATTATCTCTCAAGTGAGGTTGCAGGGAAGATAGAATTTGATATTACCCGTAATTCTGAAACTTCCTGTCGTCTCCTGTCACTACTACTGTAACAGCGGCCTTCCTGTCGCTTCTACTTTTTCAATACAGATGATTTGGAAGTTTTCTACTAAGCTGTAGTAGGGAAACAACTGCAGCAGTATTGCAAGGACCTGCATCTAAAAATCTGAACCTTGTAAAAAAATAAAGGGGTATCCCAAACTGAAAACAGATAGTACAGTCTTAAGATCTTCCGTAAGAATCATTCTCTAGGCTGAAACACAAGGTCATTTACATGAATTTTTTTTTTAATTTGAGGTTTCCAGTCAATTCAACGACGAAACTATTCGTGCTACGACCATGTGGAAAACAGCATAATATACTTCTCTAATGGTAACATCAGCTGTGCATTGAGCTTTGACGTTTTTCATGTTTTTTTGGGATTGGGGCTACTATCAGGATGTCATCACCACACGTGTGGTGATGACATCCTGACACTACGTGTCAGGTGATGTCAGGACACTACGTAGTGTTGTGATGTGACATCACAACACTACGTGTTTTTAGAACTAGCTCTTACAACCTTCCCCACTTAAATACTAAGTAAAAAAAAATTTAAAGGGTAAAAGGGAAAAACAATAATTTACTAAGAATCATTGTAATTAAGTTTCTTCTTATGCTACCGCTATATGAAATCCTTGCAATTTTCGGTGTTGACTGTCTATCTATAGTTTTTTAATTTTATTGATATTAGTCCTACCAGAGAGTCCTATTACGGAGATAAAAAGTGGAAAAATATTGAATATCCATGTCCAATATGTTGATACATGTTGCTTTTTGCCTTCTTGCAAGGAAAGTCGTATTTTATCCACTTGATAAAGGCCAACAATTGAACTAGGGCTATTCTGAAACTAAATAGAGAGTAAATTTTTAATCCTGTCTTCTCAGTCACTAATTATTTCTGCTAGGCAAAGATTTCCCTTTAGACCTGTGATTGTAATACTTGAAGGCGCAATCTGCTTTGTAATGTGTCCACCATATGGTTTATTAACCCCTAATGTATTTGTGAGTAATGAACACTCTTTTGTACTTGAACGAGCTTAACTTTGTTTTATATAGGCAACCTTATTTTCATTTTCTTCCATACATTCTAAGAGAATTCTGATTCCCTCTTTAAAGGGGGATATTACAATATATACTGCCTTCCCAATTGGTTCAATCAAGATTGTATTCGCTTTTACTATTTTGGTTGTGCATAACTTGTTTACTATGGCACTATTTTATACGAAGTTTGCTAGGCTATATACGGTCATTTGTGTACTTCTTAAGAGAAACTGGAGTTGCATAATATTGTTATACTGTATCCTTTACATTCTTTATCTCATGTTCAGTTTGCTAGGAAATATCTAATTTGATCCTTAATGAATTAGAAGAATTCAATTCATTCTCTATTTGAAAAAAATACGAGGTATTGAATAATGGTAATGGTATACTTATTATTTCAAACATTCTGAATTTTTAATCCTGTCTTCTCAGTCACTAATTATTTCTGCTAGGCAAAGATTTCCCTTTAGACCTGTGATTGCAATACTTGAAGGCGCAATCTGCTTTGTAATGTGTCCACCATATGGTTTATTAACCCCTAATGTATTTGTGAGTAATGAACACTCTTTTGTACTTGAACGAGCTTAACTTTGTTTTATATAGGCAACCTTATTTTCATTTTCTTCCATACATTCTAAGAGAATTCTGATTCCCTCTTTAAAGGGGGATATTACAATATATACTGCCTTCCCAATTGGTTCAATCAAGATTTTATTCGCTTTTACTATTTTGGTTGTGCATAACTTGTTTACTATGGCACTATTTTATACGAAGTTTGCTAGGCTATATACGGTCATTTGTGTACTTCTTAAGAGAAACTGGAGTTGCATAATATTGTTATACTGTATCCTTTACATTCTTTATCTCATGTTCAGTTTGCTAGGAAATATCTAATTTGATCCTTAATGAATTAGAAGAATTCAATTCATTCTCTATTTGAAGAAAATACGAGGTATTGAATAATGGTAATGGTATACTTATTATTTCAAACATTCTGAATTCATCTTGTTTTTTACAGACAAAAAAATTGCAAATTACTACTAGTTTAAGTTGTTGTGTGGCTACCTTACAAGGAATTCCTATGTATAATTGCAATAATCTGTATCGTCTATGGTTGACTGATATTCTAAATCCTTTGAACAGTGCCCTCTCAATCTAGAAAATTGTCTTAAGAATGGCATCAGGACTGGTAAATAGAAATAAGAAACTCCTATTTTCCAGCTGAAGAATGGAACAAATTATCTTTTCAATTTTCCTTTCTAGTATTTTAATTTGCACTAGTCTCTTTGTTATTTCTTTATCTACCTGCAGTCGTCAGAGCTTTGTTTGATTATTCTCTTTGAATACATATTCAATAATCCTACTTGAATTTTTATCCAAGATTTCTATGGTCTTGTTTCTTTCCATTATCAATTCTTGGTCTAGCTCATTCACTAAGAAAATATTCATAAAAGATTTTATTATTTTTAAGATTCCTTCACTTTCAATCAATTCTTCGTGTAATATTTTACACGTCTCGACTACATATTCCATCAAACCCTTGATATTCCCTTCCTGCTACTTGTTCATCCCTTCCTGCTACTTGTTCCACCAAATTTACCTTTTCAACACTTGAAACGATCGAATTTTACTCATCCAAGTTTAATCAGATACATTTTAAATTAACATACCATAGTGCCAGGTGAACACCATTAATGGGATTTATTTTGCCGATATCCTTGAAGGCTATTTGGTTATGTATTTCTGCCCTATGAAGAGTTATGCCTCTTGTAAGCAAGGGCGACAGGCCAAGTAGGGTTAATACCTTTCTCTGAAACGGTTTTGAATTCTGTCAGTTAAATCTAGATGTTAAATCAAATGTTTAGTATTTTTTTATCAAACGATGGAGATTTTATCCGACATACACAAGCCACTATTAGTTTAGAAAAAATTAAAAACCTTAGTATTCGGACCCTTCCCGGTGTCTTTGAACTCTGCCTTAACGATTTTAGATATATGGACATTGTTCTAGGACTTATTCCACTTATCTGATTTTACCGTAGTATAAAGATGCTCCTACATTTTCACACCAACTTAACGTATGTGTTAATTTAAAAGGTACCTGATCAAACTTGGATGAGTTAAATTCGATCGTTTCAAGTGTTGAAAAGATAAATTTGGTGAAACAAGTAGCAGGAAGGGATTTGGAAAAAGGAAAGGGGAACTTCAAAGATCTTAAGGTGATCAAGGGTTTGATGAAATATGTAGTCAAGACGTGTAAAATATTACACGAGGAATTGATCGAAAGTGAAGGAATCTTAAAAATAATAAAATCTTTTATGAATGATGGTTCATAAAGACACGAAAGAAGCTTTATGCCCCTTCTACGGCAAGGCATAGGGTGGGTAACAGGTCAAGCCACTGAGAGGAAAGTAGAAACAATTTTTCAGGAGATGGATTATTTATAAAAAAAAAAAAAAATAATGAAGAATGAATTTATATGACTGAGGAGTCTACTTTATTAGTGAATGAGCTAGACCAAGAACTGATAATGGAAAGAAACAAGACCATAGAAATCTTGGAAAAAATTTAAGTAGGATTATTGAATATGTATTCAAACAGAATAATCAAACAAAGTTCTGACGACTGCAGGAAGATAAAGAAATAACAAAGAGATTAGTGCAAATTAAAATACTAGAAAGGAAAATTGAAACGATAATTTTTTCCATTCTTCAGCTGGAAAATAGGAGTTTCTTATTTGTATTTACCAGTCCTGATGCCATTCTTAAGACAATTTTCTAGATTTAGAGGGCACTGTTCAAAGGATTTAGAATATCAGTCAACTATAGACGATACAGATTATTGGAATAATGCATAGAAATTCCTTGTAAGGTGGCCACACAACAACTTAAAATAGTAGTAATTTGCAATTTTTTTGTCTGTAAAAAACAAGATGAATTCAGAATGTTTGAAATAATAAGTATACCGTTACCATTATTCAATACCTCGTATTTTTTTCAAATAGAGAATGAATTAAATTCTTCTAACTCATTAAGGATCAAATTGGATATTTCCTAGCAAACTGAACATGAGATAAAGAATGTAACGTATGCAGTATAACACTATTATGCAACTCCAATTTCTCTTAAGAAGTACACAAATGACCGTATGTAGCCTAGCAAACTTCGTACAAAATAGTGCCATAGTAAACAAGTTACGCGCAACCAAAATAGTAAAAGCGAATACAATCTTGATTGAACCAATTGGGAAGGCAGTATATATTGTAATATCCCCCTTTAAAGAGGGAATCAGAATTATCTTAGAATGTATGGAAGAAAATGAAAATAAGGATGCCTATATAAAACAAAGTTAGCTCGTTCAAATACAAAAGAGTGTTCACTACTCACAGATACCTTAGGGGTTAATAAGTCATATGGTGGACACATTACAAAGGAGATTGCGCCTTCAAGTATTACAATCACAGGTCTAAAGGGAAATCTTTGCCTAGCAGAAATAAGTAAAGACTGGGAAGACAGGATTAAAAATTTACTCTCTATTTACTTTCAGAGTAGCCCTTGTTCAATTGTTGGCCTTTATCAAGTGGATAAAATACGACTTTCCTTGCAAGAAGGCAAAAAGCAACATGTATAAACATATTGGACATGGATATTCAATATTTTTCCACTTTTTATATCCGTAATAGGACTCTCTGGTAGGACTAATATCAATAAAATTAAAAAACTATATATAGACAGTCAACACAAAAATTGCAGGGATTTCATATAAAGGTAGCACAAGAAGAAACTTAATTAAAATGATTCTTAGTAAGTTCTTGTTTTTCCCTTTTACCCTTAAAATTTTTTATTTTACTTAGTATTTAAGTGGGGAAGGTTGTAAGAGCTAGTTCTAAAAACACGTAGTGTTGCACTGAGTGGGACCAGTACGTTCTTTCACTGTTAAGGTGATGACATCCTGATAGTAGCCCCAATCCCAAAAAAAACATCAAAACCGTCAAAGCTCAATGCACAGCTGATGTTACCATTAGAAAATGTTACCATATTGGACATGGATATTCAATATTTTTCCACTTTTTATATCCATAATAGAACTCTCTGGTAGGACTAATATCAATAAAAGTAAAAAACTATAGATAGACAGTCAACACCAAAAATTGCAGGGATTTCATATAGTGGTAGCACAAGAAGAAACTTAATTACAATGATTCTTAGTAAATTCTTGTTTTTCCCTTTTACCCTTAAAAAAAAAAAAATTACTTAGTATTTAAGTGGGGAAGTTTGTAAGAACGCCTTACTATTATGATTAATACATTTACACATTTTCAGTAGCTCAATTTTGTAAAAAATTGAAATCCTCTTTGGTCCAATAAATCAGAAATAAACCTGGTATTTTACATAGCTTAACTTGAAAATTGGTTTGCCTTTCATATCCAATTTAGCCCAATTTTACTGGACAAAAAAGACCATGTTGCAAGGTATTGCAACATTACGTGTTTTTATAACTAGCCCTGAAATATATATATAAAAATGCTAATTTAATTACAATGCAGGGAATGGCTAGAATTTCAAGAAGGGATGGGACAAAAAGTCAGTAAATCAATAGCCAAAACGAACATAATATACGGATCTGAGATAAATAGGAGTTGTGATGTCTTGAGGTTAAGTAAAGAAGGAGAGAAACTTTTTGGTAAGTAAGTATTCTTCAGCTATCTGTGGCATCCATCTTTTTTTAAAATATAAAGTGAAAATAATATTATAGAACCTTTTGGTCACCAATTCGTCTAACCGATATATCTTATTTTTGCGTTTTGAGCTGAGTTGTCAGTTAAAGCCCTTTTAATTCCCTTTTGGGCTTTGGCCCTACCTTAGTTAGAGCCGTATTTTCCCCTTTGAGAACAAGCACCTTTGGTTTATTAGAGCATTAAATCTCTCTGATAATTTAAAGTCGCCTTTCAATTCACTCTGACTTGTTTTTTATGGCATTAAGTATTAACCAAGTGACATATAGCAATCACCAATTCTGTCGGTCTATCTGTCGGTCCCGGTTTTGCTACTTTAGGCACTTCCAGGTAAGCTAGGACGATGAAATTTGGCAGGCGTATCAGGGACATAACCAGCTTAAATTAGAAATAGTCGTTTTCCCAATTTGACCATCTGGGGGGGGGGGAGTAGGGTGCCGGTTAATTCGTAAAACATAGAAAAAATGAAGTATTTTTAACTTATGAGCGGGTTATGGGATCTTAATGAAATTTGATGTTTGGAATGATATTGTGTCTCAGAGCTCTTATTTTAAATCCTGACCGGATCTGATGACATTGTGGGGAGTTGGAGGAGGGAAACCTAAAATCTTGGAAAACACTTAGAGTGGAGGGATCGGGATGAAACTTGGTGGTAAAAATAAGCACAAGTCCCAGATACATGATTGACGTAATCGGAACGGATCCGCTCTCTTTCGGGTAGTTGGGGGGGGGGGTAATTCTGAAAAATTAGGAAAAATGAGGTATTTTTAACTTACGAACGGGTGATCAGATCTCAATGAAATTTGATGTTTAGAAGTATATCGTGTCTTAGAGCTCTTATTTTAAAACTTGACCGGATCTGGTGACGTTGGGGGGGGGGGGAAGTTGGGAGGGGGAAACATAAAACTTGGAAAACACTTAGAGTGGAGGGATCGGGATGAAACTTGGTGGGAAAAATAAACACAAGTCCCAGATACATGATTGACACAAACGGAACGGATCCACTCTCTTTGGGGTAGTTGGGGGGGGGGCTATTTCTGAAAAATTAGAAAAAATGAGGTATTTTTAACTTACAAACGAGTGATCGGATCTCAATGAAATTTGATATCTAGAAGGATATCGTGGCTCAGAGCTCATATTTTAAACCCGACCCGATCTGGTGACATTGGGGGGGGGAGGGGGAAACCTAAAACTTGGAAAACACTTAGAGTGGAGGGATCGGGATGAAACTTGGTGGGAAAAATAAGCACAAGTCCTGGATACATGATTGACATAAACGGAACGGATCCGCTCTCTTTGGGGTAGTTGGGGGAGGGGTTAATTCTGAAAAATTAGAAAAAATGAGGTATTTTGAACTTACGCACGGGTGATTGGATCTCAATGAAATTTGATATTTAGAAGGATATCGTGTCTCAAAGCAATTGTTTTAAATCCTGACCGGATCTGGTGACATTGGGGGAAGTTTGGGGTGGGGGAACCTAAAATCATGGAAAACGCTTAGATTGGAGGGATCGGGATGAAACTTGGTGGAGAAAATAATCAAAAGTCTTACATACGTGATTTACATAATTGGAACGGATTCGCTCTATTGGGGGGGGGGGGGTAATTCTGAAAAATAAGAAAAAATGACGTATTTTTAACTTATGAAGGAGTGATCGGATCTTCATGAAACTTCATATTTAGAAGGACCTCGTAACTCAGATCTCTTATTTTAAATCTCAACCAGATCAAGCGTAATTGGGGGGGGGCAGTTGGGGTGACCGGAAATCTTAGAAAATACTGAAAGCGGTGAGATCAGGATGAAACTGGAAGGGAAGAATAGAAACCTGTCTAAGATACGTGACTGACATAACCGGACCGGATCTGCTCTCTTTGGTGGAACTGGGGGGGGGGGGGGTAATTTTGAAAATTGAGGTATTTGTAACTTACGAAAGGGTGACCAGATCTTAATGAAATTTGATATTTAGGAGGATCTTGTGTTTTAAAGTTCTAATTTTAAATTCCGACCAGATCCTGTGACATTGGGGGGAGTTGGACGGGGAAACCAGAATTTTTGGAAAACGTGAACATTGGGGTATTTTTATCTTACGAATAGATGATCGGATCTTAATGAAATTTGATTTCTAGAAGGAATTCATGTCTCAGAGCTCTTATTTCAAATCCCGACCAGATCTTTTGACATTGGGGGGAGTTGGAGGGGGAAATCTTGGAAAAACACTTGGAGTGGAGGAATCGGGATGAAGCTTGGTGGATAGAATAAACAAATGTCCTTGATACGTGATTGACTGAATCGTACTGGATTCGCTCTCTTTGGGGGAGTTGGGGGGAGGGGTTCAGTGATTTGGCGAGTTTGGTGCTTCTGGGCGTGCTAGGACGATGAAAATTGGTAGGCGTGTCAGGGAGCTGCACAATTTGACTTGATAAAGTCGTTTTCCCAGATTCAACCATCTGGGGGGCTAAAGGGTGAGGAAAAATTAGAAAAAATTAGGTATTTATAACTTACGAGTGGGTGATCGGATCTTAATGAATTTTGATATTTAGAAGGACATCGTGACTCAGAGCTCTTATTTTAAATCCTGACCGGCATTAAGCCTCTTATTTTCCTTTTTAAATCAATCTATTGATTCATAGAATTTTGTTAGAGCTCATACCATATGATCTCATGGCTCTTAGCTCTTTTCACCTCGTCACAAGTACCATATGAGCTCTTAGCTCTTGTTGATTAATGTGTTTTATTAAACTCCATTCTGATCATAAAAATAAGCTGCGATTACCCTTTAAAAAGTTCAAGGGGTTTCGTAGATTTAAGTTTGATTTGGTTGGGGGTTTTATAATTTTCTCTTAGCCCCCTTTATTAGTTTTGGCCGAGTCCATCAAATCTATTGAATTAGTGTAAATAACTCAGTCTAGAAATTTATCAGTCTAAAGATTTGTACCTTTTTAAGGACCCCACTGGGATCTTTCATAAAACTTAAATTACGATTAATTGCAGAACAGCGAGAATTAACTTTGAAAAGCCAGTTGCCGAAGTGCCGAGTAACTCACAAAGGAACAGAGGGTCTGCAGAACTTTCCCCCCTCCCTCAACTTAGCGTCTCTTGAAACTTATACAGGGTGACCTAAAAAGATTCGTACCCATATTTTATTCGATAAAAAATCTATTTTTTAACAAACATTCTTTCTGATGCAAGACATGAAAGGTGAACCTTTGGATGATCGTTTGCAGCTATAGTTACCCCCAAAATGTCTTGGACCAATCGGCAGGAGATGTTCTCCCTGGAGATCTATTTTGCAACAAAATCATACCAGAGAGTATAAATTCAGTTTCGAAAACTTCCATTGTCACAACTTTCCACCAAAATCACGATTGTTATTTGGGTTGCGAAATTCAGTAAGCATGGGACGGTAGTGGACTTATTTCTAAAGCCACAGGAGGAACTTATTCAGGCAGGAAAGAGATTGCAAGGAAAGAAGAAAACATTGCTGTAGTGTGGGACTACACTGTCCATTTTAACGTGAGAACACGCCTAAGTGACTCCTTTGTCATTCCGAGTTCTTGGCTGCGTCTATGCACTGATTTCCTAGGGTTGCATCCTACTGAGTCCCTCACTGCAGCAATATTTTCCTCTTTTTCCAGCCTGAATAAGTTCCCCCTGTGGCTTTAGAACATAAGTCCACAACTATTTTGGAAAAATTCGTCCAAAATAGGTCGCAAAATAAGTTGCGACAATTGAAAAGTTTTCGAAACTGAATTTGTACACTCTGGTATGATTTTGTCACAAAATAGGTCTCCAGGGAGAATATCTTCTGCTGATTTGTCCAAGACATGTTTGGGGCAGCTATAGCTGTAAACGATCATCCAAAGGTTCACCTTTTATGTCCTGCAACAGAAAGGATATTTGTTAAAAAAATGGATTTTTTATCCAATAAAATATGGGTACGAATCTTTTTGGGTCACCCTGTATTTCAGTGTTTTTAATATATCTCACACATATAATTGATATTTCCCAGATACTAGTTTTGTTTACCTCCTAGATTTGTTTTCTAGTGTCAATAAGATGGAGTTGAGATCCCGAGAGAGGTGTTCCCCCCCCCCAAACTCGTTCTTTTACCTACCAAATCTTTTCTCTGCTGTCATTACAAAAGCGCTACCAATCCTGATTGTTTCTTTAGGTTCTTTGAGCAACTAATTTTGCAGGTTAAAATTATTATGTTGAATAAGAGCGCTTAGTAACGCAAGCTATCCAAAGTCTAACTAAGGCAACATCCATACGTTATAAAAGGTAAAGGAACAAGCGTCTTATCTACCTCATTGTTTTTCTGGTCCTCAAAAGAGGACAATCTTGCAAATGAGCAATTCTATGATTTACAGTATTTTTAATAGTTCTTCAGGACATAGGAAAAAAAAATTGGCAACACTGTAATGAAGGCAATAAATTGGGAAATTGACGAAGGGTATTCACTTAATAATTTGGCTACACTGAGCTTTGGACAATAGCGATGGGTTTTTATTTCAGGCTGGTTGTTTGACATGGTGAAGTGAAACTCTCGTAGTGAAACTAGGTCTTGGACCTAGATTGTGTTGATGATTCAAGCGTATTAAACAAAAATGTTAGCAAAAGAAACGAGTATTTTTGTGAGTTCAGGATAAAAGAATCTGTTTGAAAAATAATATCAAGAAGACTAACTCGCTAAGACTAGGAATAAGTGAAGATGAAGAGGTTATGCTGAGTAATAAGAATATTAATTAAGTTGGCAGCTTCACTTACCTAGGTAGCATTATTAGTAAGGACCGTGGGTACAGCGAAGATTTTAAAAGTAGAATAGCAATTGTTCAGGGTGTTTTTCACATTTGAAAAAATAATGGAGGAATAGAATACAAGTATTCTAAACAAGATTGAAATATTGGAAGCTAGATTGATGATAGTGGTTAAGCATGGTTCTGAAGCATTGGCGGTTCGAAAAAACGTAAAAGGATTTTTAGGGGTCTGGCTGACTGAACGAATACCAAACAGTAAGCTTTATTGCAATGTAGTTCAATCCCCTTTTCTAGGCCAATAACGAGGGAACGGATGATATGTATAAGACACATTCTGTGCATGAAGGATGACAGATTACTACAGATTGTCCTTGTTGACCCAAGGTCAAGGGCCAAACGAAAAACACGTCATCGCCAAGTGGGGTGGATTGATATCGTAAGGAAAAATTTCAGGGATATTCAAACTTCTTAGGAGGATCGAAACTTTCTCTTTACACAAAAAGAGATGCTTTTATTGTGATGGAACATGAGCGTGCGTAGCTGTGCTGGCCTCGGGTGGCCTGGTGCTGCAGTGAGTTAGCAGTAGCAGCAGTATTATTGGCTAAAGTTGTGTCGTTTGAACAGATTAGGATAGAGGATGCACTGTACGCACATTGTGCGTAGCTGTGTTGACTGCAGATGTTAGACTGAGCATAGACTTCCGTTTTATTAAAACATTCGTCCACATAGTGCTCTCCATTCGGCTTAAATAGAAATGACTGCGCCACATGAATTAGGTGAAGATTCAGTTTATTTAAGCTTAAATGATTATCTTTCCATTGAAATGAAGTTCCATGAAACTGTTTCATTACGTTGCATCTAAAAAGTTATAGTGGATTCTTACAGTCCCTTTCCTTGTCTATGACTAATCTATGATTGCTTATCAAGTGACTTACCATATTATACTGACATATGTACTTGTTGTAATCTGTTACAGTTCTTGGGCAATAAATAGTAACTCGTCTTTTCTTCTTTTTATTTTATCTGTCTTCTGTCGTCTCCTTTTCTGTAGCCCTGCAACCTGATTCAAGTTTTTGAACAAGCTTTCATTCCAGTAATTGCAATCTTTTTAGCTGTTCTTCTTAAGGCTGCGCTTAAACCTTCACCATTCTTCTTCATGTCTTTTCCCGACCTCAAAACTACTGATACAGTACCAAAACTGTTGCTCTTAATTGAACATGCCATGCTAATTCGAAGATCAAACAGCAAATCAAGCACTTTTGTCAAGTTATAAATCAATCAAAGTTCAAGAAGGAGCCAGGTGGGAGTGTTTGGGTTAGGCTAACTAATATGCCAGCTGCGAGGAAATGACCACAAAGATTCCCAGGAAGTAAGTTTTAATAGCATGAGACCCCAAGGACTGGCCATTACAAAGTTTCTAAGCCAACTGGAATATGTTTGTTAGATACAATCTGTCTTGGTGAAGTTTTTGCATGAAATAGCATCATCTACTCATCAATAGAGCCATTTATGTGCTTCAGGAGGGAGAGGCAGACGGTTAAGAGAAGTTAACAATTGGTTAAACTTGCTGTAGGCTATTATATAATCTACTGTATTGTATCCAGGGACAAAACCCAGAGAAAAGTTTAAATCGCTTTTAAGAGGGAAAATTCTTTGACATATTTTAAGCAATCTGGGCCACACAAAGCTTAGTTTTTCGATATATAATTTTCCGCACACAAAGCTACCAAACTAAGTGTCTTCAAATGACCAGTAAGTCGTCTTCAAAGTCTGACCCTTGACTGGGCTGCCCACTTAATTCAACAATCTGTCTTGGCTTTTTTCTACAATTGTGACACAATCGTGACACAAGGCTATGTCAGTTAGGTTGGTCTAAAACAAACAACTCCCTAGCAATATAATTCGAAGCCGGTTGCCCACCCGAATACACAAGGATGGCAGGAAAGTTAAAGACTACGCTTTTACCAGCACATAAACCAGCAGATAAAAGTGACAGCTCACATAGCAGCAGCCCAGGGCGATAAAATCAGAAGCCACTAGTACTAATCCTTTTTTTAAATCAATAAAATTCTCCTATTCAGGACATTAAACGGAATTTGTTTCAAAACCTATATAACAGAGTTTATCCAAATGTACTAATTATACAATTATGCACAGTACGCATACTGAGGGATTTCAAATAAAAATGGTTAGTGTCATAAAATTAAGACTTAGTAATTACTTACATGACAAAAATTCCTGCATTTTGCGTGAATTACAAGATAGACTGAGTTTTTATTTTCAATGTAGTTTGTGAATACAAGGCAGAAAATCTGAGCTTTTATTTAGAAAAAAGCTTTCTGTAGTAATATAGCAAGGATACAATCATGAAGATTATTTTTTGAACTATAAGCACTTCATTGTCAAGCAGAGTTTAGTAGCTCATTCTTATTTTAATTTTTGTTACAGAATTAGTTGAGCTTGGTTAAATTGGCACCCCATTTCTACCACTCAATCCATATCCCTAGAACCATGATGCTTATAAGTTACGGAATTCTCTAGTTTCAAAATTTCTGCTGTACCGGCCCGTACAGGGCTCAAACATTCACCCCTAAAATATACAAGTCAAAATTTTCCTACCAGATTCTTTTTTTCCAAGTTCTGTCTCAGCTTTGATGAGTTCTTTCTGGTAGTTTTTTGCTTCTTCATTAAGTCTTCTTACCTGAATCTCGGCTATTTCAGCTCTTTCCTGCAATAAAAGGTAATGAAAATATAAGGCCTCTATTAATCAATATGTTGAATTTGTCGCTTTACTATTCGAGCTGGAAACATCTAGTTAGTACCATGAGAATAAAATGAACTATAAAAAAAATGACGGCATCACAACAAGCGTATGAGGGATAAAAGGCCTAGTGAGTAAACAAAGGCAACAGAAGCCGACGAACAGGGTTTTTGGCTAGTTTCTTCCATGTATAGAAAGCTAAGTATGGGTATCTAAGAAGCGGGAGCTAATTAATTTCCTTCAGAACAAAGTAGAAAGAAAAAGTTGGTAAAATTGTCACTAAGACGACATAATTTATTTGCAATAAATAATGGATTCACATGGGCCAAAGGCCTGACCTGCTTATCTTATGTGAGTGAAGTGAGGACAATCAAAAAGCCAGTATCACGTTCCAGGTACTATTTTACAGCGGTTTTGTATATATTTAACTCACGCTGTTGCTTGTATTCTCAAAAAACATTTTGTGATGTAGTAGTTATTTTTCTTAGAATCAATACAACCTCAAGAATAATTAGGGTCACCGAATCGCAATGAATGTAAGTCTTCACGCTTATAAAATTTTTGTCTAATGTGTTCTTTCTAATTGTTCTTTCTAATTGCCTAATGTGTTCTATTTCTAATATTAAATCCTAGTAAAGGGGTCAACCTACCCCCCTCCTAATTCTGTTACGATATTATTAGTTTATTTTAAGAAGGAATATGTTAGCCTTTTTATATTTGTTATTTAGAACTTTTGTGTTTCTTCTATAATAAGGAAATTTCACTACCAGCTAAAACACGAACAAGAATTTGACCAAGGTTTCTGAAACCACAAATTATAAATGCTGAACATTTGATTCTAATACAAAACTCAAATTAAGTTAAGTAAAACTCTGTTCTGATATAATGAACTCTTATTTTTTATATCTTTGTTGTCTTGCATATTTTATTACGAGGTCAGGATTTATCAAGGCTCCATCTATATACTTTTCTCTCTCACTTACTTCAACTCTTCATTTGAGGCTTAAATAGGGTGAAATCAGGACTTCTGGCTAAATTTGAACATTGTGATCCTTACCATAAATTACATATAACAAAATGGTGGAAGCGAAGAAGCGATGTACTTCTTTGCATAAAATACGCCTATTTTTTGACACTGTACCGCATTTTTACACAGCAAAATCATGCTTATAAAATCCTTTTTGTATTTTCTGACACTTGAAATAATATAGTGAACTATTTCCCCTTAATTTTCTTTTCCTTCACTGCTTGCTTGTATATTTGGGCAATAATTTTTTTTTGTGCTGTTGCATTGGTGATTTCTTTTTTCAATATATTGTTGTCGTCTTCAATTGCTGGACAACAACTAACAGTAAACTGTAGTTGTCTAATGAATAAATAACAATAATTTCTTTACCAGTCCTACTACTTTGTTATTCAAGAACAATAAATTAGAATAATAGTAGTAGAATAATAGCAATCTTCGTCTGTTTGTATGTCTGAATTTGTCTGTTTGAAAGTGCTTGTGTCTCTCTCACACTCTGTGCCTCTGTGTCTGGGTGGGTGCTTGCTTGTCCCAGTGTCTGACTTTGTCTGTTTGTACGTCTTAATCTTTGTGTTGGTACGTTTTTTGGTTTCTCTCACTCTCTATGCTTGGGAGTCAGGGCTAGTATTTGCTCGTCCTAGTGTCTGTATTTATCTGTTTGTAAGTCTGAATCTTTGTTTGTATGTCTCTTTGTCTCTCTCACTCTTTGTGCCTGTGTGACTTGGAAGATGTTTGCTTGTCGCAGTGCTTTCTGTTTGTATGGCTGAATCTGTGCGTTTGAATATGTTTTTGTCTCTTTTACTCTCTATGCCAGTGCATGTAGGCGGGTGTATGCATGTCCCAGTGTCTGTGTTTATTTGTTTTTAAGTCATAATCTTTGTGTTTGTTAGTGTTTTTGTCTCTCTCACTCTCCGTGTCTGTGTGTCTGGGCGGGATTTTTCTTGTCCCGGTGTCTACTTTTGTCTGTTTTATATTTGAATCTATATTTTTGTAGGTGTTTTCGTTTCTCTTACTGTGCCTGTGTGTCAGAGCAGATGTTTACTTGTCCAAGTGTCTCTCTATGTCTGTTGGTATGTCTGAATCTATGTGTTTGTATGTGTTTTTGTCTCTCTCACTCTCTGTGCTTTTGGGTCTGGGCTGTTGTTTGGTTGTCACAGTGTCTGTCTTTGTCTCTTTGTATGTCTGAATCTGTTTATTTTTATGCGTTTCTGTCTCTCTCACTCTCTGTACCTGTGTGTCTGGGCGGGTATTTGCTTGTCTCAGTGTCTGTCTTCGTCAGTTTGTATGTTTAGATCTGTGTGTTTGTATCTTTTTTATTTCTCTCTCACTCTCTGTGCCTCTGTGTCTGGGTGTTTGCTCGTCCCGGTGTCTGTCTTTGTTTGCTTATATATCTGAATCTGTATATTTGTATGTTTTTCGTTTCTTTCACTCTCTGTATCTGTGTGTCTGAGTGGATGATTGCTTGTCCCAGTGTCTGTCTTTGTCAGTTTGTATGTCTAAATCTGTGTGTTTGTATCTTTTTTTCTCCCTCACTGTCTCTGCCTCTGTGTCTGGGTGTTTGCTTATCCCGGTGTCTGTCTTTGTATGTTTGCATCTCTGCATCTGTGTGTTTGCGTGTGTGTTTGTCTCTCTCGCTATTTGTGCCTGTGTGACTAGGTGGGTGTTTGCTTGTCCCGGTGTCTGTCTTTGTCTGTTTGCATGTCTGAATCTGTGTTTGTGTGGGGTTTTTTCTCTTACTCTCTGTGTCTGGGCGGATGTTTTCTTGTCCCTTTTTCTATCTTTGTTTGTTTGTATATCTGAATCTGTATGCTTATATAAATTTTGTCTTTATCACTCTCTGTGCATGTGTGTCTGCGTGGGTGTTTGCTTGTAATAGTGTCTGTCTTTTTCTGTTGGCAGATTGAATCTATCTGTTTGTATGTGTTTTTGTCCCTCTCACTCTTTGTGCATGTGCGTGAGGGCGTACTTTTGCTTGTCCCAGTGTCTATCTTTGTTTGTTTGTTTTTCTGAATATGTGTGTTGGTATGTTTTTTGTCTCTCTCACTATCTGCGCCTGTATGTTTGAGTGGGTGTTTGCTTGTCATAGTAACTGTCAATGTCTGTTTCTATGTCTGAATCTGTGTGTTTGTGGGTGTTTTTGTCTCTCTCACTCACTTTGCCTGTGTTTTGGCGGTTGTTTGCATGTCCCAGTATCTGTCTTTGTTTGTTTGTATGTCTGAATCTGTGTTTTTGTATGTTTTTGTGTCTCTTTCACTATCTGTGCATGTGAGTCTGAGTGGATGATTGCTTGTAATAGTGCCTGTCTTTGTCAGTTTGTAAGTCTGAATCTGTCTGTTTGTACATGTTTTTGTCTCTCTCACTCTCTGTGCATGTGCGCGTGTGTGGTCGTTTGCTTGTCCCAGTTTCTATCTTTGTTGCTTGTATGTCTGAATCTGTGTGTTTATTTTTTTGTCTCTCTCACTATCTGCGGTTGCGTCTCTAAATGGGTGTTTGCTTGTCATATTGTCTGTTATTATCTGTTTCTATATCTGAAACTGTGTATTTGTATGTTTTTTTACTCTCTCAATCTCCGTGCCTACATATCTGGGGCAGGTGTTTGCTAGTCCCAGTGCCAGTCTTTGTTTGTTTTTGTGTCTACATCTGTGTGTTCGTAAGTGCTTTTGTCTCTCTCACCCTCTGTGCCTCTGTGTCAAGGCGTATGTTTGCTTGTCCCAGTTTCTCATTTTGTCTATTTTTACGTTTTAATCTTTGTGTTGGTAGGTGTTTTAGTTGCACTCACTCTCTGTGCCTCTGAGCCTGGGTCGGTATTTACTTGTCCTAATGTCTGTTTTTATCTGTTTTTGTGTGTCTCTGAATCTGTGTGTTTGGATGCGTCTTTGTCTCTCTCACTCTTTGTGAATCTGTGACTGGGCTGGTGTGTGCTTGTCCAAGTGTTTGTCTTTGTCTATTTGTATTTCTGAATCTTTGAGTTTATATGTGTCTTTGTCTCTCTTATTCTCTAGGCCCGTGTGTTTGGGTGGGTGTTTATATGTCCCATTGTCTCTCTTTGCTTGTATGTCTGAGTCCGTGTTTTTGCGTGCTTTTTTGTTTCTCTCACTCTCTGTGCATGTCTCTCTGAGTGGGTTTTACTTGTAAAAGTGTCTGTCTTTGTCTGTTTGTATGTCTGAATCTTTGTGTTTATTTTTTTTTTCTCTCTCACTACCTGTGCCTGCATGTCTGAATGGGTTTTTGCTTGTCATAGTGTCTGTTATTTTCTGTTTCTATATCTGAATCTGTGTGTTTTTATGTGTTTTTGTCTCTCTCAATCTCTGTCCCAGGATATCTGTGGCAGGTGTTTATTAGTTCCAGTGTCAGTCTTTGTCTGTTTTTGTGTCTGAATCTGTGTGTTTGTGAGTGCTTTTGTCTCTCTAGCCCTCTGTGCCTCTTTGTCTAGGCGGATGTTTGCTTGTTCCAGTGTTTCATTTTGTCTATTTACGCGTATTAATCTTTGTGTTGGTAGCTATTTTAGTTGCAATCACTCTCTATGCCTGTGAGCCAGGGTCGGTATTTGCTTGTCTTAGTGTCTGTTTTTGTCTGTGTTTGTGTCTGAATCTGTGTGTCTGTGTCTCTCTCACAAAGAGAGTGAGAGAGACAAAAGTACATACAAATACAGATTTAGACATACAAATAGACGAAGAGAGACACTAGGACAAGCAAACACCCGCCCCGGCACATAGGCAGAGATATTGAGAGAGATAAAAACACACAAATTCAGATTTACCATCAGGCAAAGACAGATACTGTGACAAGCGAAAATCTACCCAGACGCACAGGCAAAGAGAGTGAGAGAGACAAAAAAGCACACAAACACACAGATTAAGACATACAAATAGACAAAGCCATGAGAGGAACAAAAAACTTACAAACACACATATTCAGAAATACAAATAGATAAAGACATCCATTAGGACAAGCAAACACTGGCCCTGACACAAAAAGACAGAGAGTGAAAGAGACGAAACACTGACAAACGCAATGATTTAGACATACAAATAGACAAAGACAGACACTGAGACAAGCAAACGCCCGCCAAGAAACAAAGTCACAGAGAGTGAGGGAGACAAAATCACACACAAACACATAGACTCAGACAAAAAAATAGACACATACAAACACTAGGGTAAGCAAACAGCCGCCAAGACACACAGGCACGGAGAGTGAGAGAGAAAAACACTTACGAACTCACTGATTAAGACATACAAACAGGTAAAGACAGACACTGGGACAGCAGTCATGCAACTAGACCAACAGGCAGAGAGAGTGAGCGAGACTAAAACCTACAAATACACAGATTCAGACACATTAACATATAAAGATAGGCACAGACAGTCAGAAGCACAGACTTGATGGTAGAGAGACAAAAACACACGCAAACACAGACAGTCAAACAAATAAACACAAAGACAGACATAGAGACAGGCCAGCACAGATTAGGACACACAGGCAGACACAGAGACAGCCAAACACACAGTCGGACAGACAAGCATGGTAAAAGAGAGACAAGAAACCACAAACCTACAGACTCAGACACACAAACAGACATGAACAGATACAAAGACAGACAAACAAACACAGTGAGACACACAGGCACAGCAAGTGGGAGAGAGAGAGAGAGAGAGATCGAGACAAAACACACAAAAACACATAGGAGTTAGATACTCAAAGACACAATGGGAAACAAGGAGATATACAATCACAAAGGCAGACACACAGGTACAGCGGCAGAGAGACATAACACACACAAATACAGACACACAGGCACAAAATACAATTACAAACACACAGAGTAAGACACACAGGCACATAGAGACAAAAACCCAAACAAACATACACAAACACACACAAACGCACGATGAGAGAGACAAAGAGACAAAGAAACACACAGAGTCCGACAAACAAGCACACAAGGACTGAAACACAGACATTCAAACAGACAGCCAGACACAAAGGCTTAGTTAGAGAGATACAAAAACACACATAAACACACAGAGTCAAACACACAAGAACACAAAGACAGACTTCGAAACAGGAAAACAAACAGCGACAAACACAGGCACGGTGAGATAGAGAAATAAAAACACGCACCAACATAGAGAGTCAAACACACAAAAACACAAAGAATGACACAGAGAAAGGGAAACACGCAGTCAGACAAATAGGCATGGTAACAGAGAGACAGTAACACACTCAAACCTACAGAGTCAGAGAACACACACAAACACACAGTCGGACACAAAAACACACATTGACAAACACAGAGACAGAAAAATGCAAAGTCAGACACACAGGCATAGTTAGAAAAATACAAAAACGCACAGTCAGACACACGAAGAAGCAAAGATAAACACCCAGATAGAATCACACACGCAAACACAGAGTAAGACACAAAGGCACATAGAGAGACAAAAACACAGACACAAACACACAGAGTCAGACAATCGAGCACACAAAGACAGACAAAGACACAGAAACACACACAAGCACACAGAATCAGACACACAGGCACATAGAGAGAGAGAAAAAAACACAAAAACACGCAGAGTAAGATAAACGAACACACAAAGACAAGCACAAAGTACATTGTCCCTGTATCTGTCTTTGTGTGTTTTTGTGTGTTTGTGTGTCTAACTGTGCGTTTGCGTGTGTTTTTGTCTCTCTCTCTCTCTCTCTCACCATGTATGTGTGTCTGACTGTATGTGTCTGTATGCATTTTTTCACTGTGTTTGTGTGTTTTTTATGTCTCTCTCACCGTGCCTGTGTGTTCGTCTGTCTCTGTGTTTTTCTTTGTGTGTTTGTGTGTCTGACTGTGCGTTTGCGTGTGTTTTTGTCTCTCTCTCTCTCTCACCATGTCTGTGTGTCTGACTGTATGTGTCTGTATGCATTTTGTCACTGTGTTTGTCTTTGTGTGTTCGTTTGTCTGACTCTGTGTGTTTTACTGTGTTTATTTTTGTCTTTTTCCTTTGTGCTTATTTCTAACTATGTATGTTTGTTTGCGTTTTTGTCTCTCTGACAATGCCTGTGTATCTGAGTTTGTGTTTGCCTGTATATGTGTCTTTCTTTGTGTTTTTCTGCATTTGACGCTTTGTGTTTGTGTTTGTTTTTGTTTCTCTCCTTCTCTCTTACCAAGCCTCTGAGTTTGATTGTGTGTTTGTCTGTCTCTGTGTCTGTCTTTTTGTGCTTGTTTGGTTGTCTTTGTGGGTTTTTGTCTTTCTATCGCCGTGCCTATGTGTCTGATCGTCTGCTTATCTGTCTCTGTTTGTGATTTTGTGTGTTTGTGATCTGACACTGTGTTTTTGCGTTTGTGCTTTTCGGATCTCACCGTGCGTTTGTGCGTGTGTGTTTGCGTGTCACTGTGTCTATGTGTGTGAATGTGTGTGTAAATGCATGTTTATGTGTCGGTCTTTGTTTGTTTGTGTATCTTAATATGTGTGTTTTTGTCGCTTTCTCTACGTGCCTATGTGTCTGACCGTGTTTGCCTGTCTCTGTGTCCGTCTTTATGTTTTTTTGTGTAACTGTGTATGTTTGAATGTGTCTTTGGCTCTCACTGGGCGTTTGTGTGCGTGTGCGTATGTGTTTGTTTGTGACTCTGTGTGTTTGTGTGTGTTTTTGTCTCTCTATCTCAATTTGTCTGTGAGCGTGAATTTGTGTGTGAATGCTTGTCTCTGTGTCTGTTTTTGTTAGTATGTGTCTCTGAATCTCTCAGTTTGTGTTTTTGTCACTCTGTCACCGCGCCTTTGTGTCTGACTGTGTGTTTGCCTGTCTGTTTGCCTGACTCTGTCTGTTTGTGAATGTTTTTGTATCTATCATCGTGTCTGTGTGGCTGACTGTGTGTTTGTCTGTCGCTGTGTTTGTCCTTGTATATCTGTGTGTCTGACTCTTTGTGTTTCTATATGTGTTTCTCTCCCTCACCATGCCTTTGTGTTTGAGCGTGTGTGTTTACTTGTCTTTGTGTCTGTCTTTATGTTTTTGTGTGTCTGACTCTGTGTGTTTGTGTATAGGTTTCTCTCTCTCTCTCTCTCTCTCTCTCTCTCTCTCTCTCTCTCTCTCTCTCTCTCTGCTTGTGTCTTTTTGTGTGAATGCGAGTTTGCATGTTTGTGTCTGTCTTTGTGTGCTTGTGTGTCAATATCTGTGAGTTTGTGTGTGTTTTTGTCTCTTTTTCACCGTGTCTGTAATTCCAAATGTGTGTTTGCTCGGGTTAGTGTCTGCCTTTATGTGTTTGTTTATTTGATTCTGTGTTTTGTGTGTGCTTTTATCTCCCTCTCATCATGCATGTGTGTCTGACTGTGTTTCCCTGTCTGTGTGTATTTATGTGTCTGAGTGTGTGTTTTCCTGCTCCTGTGTCTGTCTTCGTGTGTTTGTATGAGTGAATCTGCACACTTTTGTGTGCTTTTACCTTTCTCTCACCGTACCTGTGTATCTGGATGTGTTTTACCTATTAGGAACTGGGACTGAGTGGGTATAGTGGGAACTGGAGTTACTTGAACAGGAGGTGGAAGCCGGCGGAATTGGGACTGAAACCAGGGTCTGTGGATCTGCGGGGATTTTCTTTAAGTTTAAATGATCAATTCTTGTGTAAACGTTTATTTTTGTAGGAAAGTGCCTGGAAATGCTGTAGGCGTTATAATGCGCACCAGAGTGTGCCACAAGCCAGCCATTGAGTGTCATAGACTGGGAATTGCCTTGCACTCTTACGCTTTAACGATGAAACGGCATGTTCCCAGTGTTCAAAGAAAAATATCTATCGGGATGATTAAACGTCGAAAAAGGCTAAATTGAAAATCACCGGTACCAGAGGTTGCCACCAGACGGGCATGCTGGTGTGGGTCGCCACAAATGTTCAGAAGAAACATAATTGGGAATTTTCCTTTAAGTTTAAACGATCAACTCTTGTGTAAACACTGTTTTTGCAGGAAAATACCTGAACTCTCTAGGCACGATTATGCGTGCCAGTATGTGCCGTAAGCCAGTTATTGAGAGCCATTGAGCGTCATAGACTGGGAATTGTCTTGAGTCATCAAGTTCTAAAAATGAAATGGTATGTTCCCATTCATGTTCCATGAAATATCAATAAGGATACTCCAACAACAGAAAAAGTTCAATTGATGATGACAGTAATGATAGGGTTCCACCGGATGAACATATTGTGCCATGCTGGCGTCAATTACCACGAGAAATCAGAATAAAAGCTATTGGGAATTTTGTTTTAAATTTAAACGATTAATTCCAGTATAAACGGTTATTTTTGTATGAAAATGCCAAAAAATGCTGTAGGTGTGATAATGCACGCCAGAGGGTGCCACGAGCCAGACATTCAGTGTCATAGACTGGGAACCACCTTGGATGATTATCTTCTAACAATGAAATGGCATGTTCTCACTGTTCAAATAAAAAATATTCCATCAGGATACTCAAGCATCAGAAAAACGCTCATGTGATGATGACTGGTATCAGAGGGTGCCATCAATTGGGCACATTGTGCCAAGCTGTTTTCAATTGGCAGTAGTCACCAGAAAAAACACTATTAGGACTTTTCCGTTAAGTTTAAATGATCGATTCTAGTGTGAACGGTTATTTTTGTGGGAAAATGCTATAGAATTGATGCAGCATGCCAGAGGTTGCCACGAGCCAGCCTTGGCGTGTCAAAGGCTGGGAGTTGCCTTGGACTATCACAATATAATCATGACATGGTATGTTCCTGGTGTTCAAAGAAAATGTCCTTAGGGATATTCAAACGTATTATAACGTTCAAATGATGATGAAGGGTACCAGATCGGGCCACAAGGCGACAATACCCACGTATGTGTCGTTATTACATAACACCCGCGTGTGTGCCATCCTCAGTTACAATCGGTAGTTCCCCACGGACCCTGAGACTTAAGAAAAGACGTGAAAGTACATCATCCTCCAAAATCTAATAAGTCACGCGAGATTTTGTCATCCTCAAAGTAGAGTAAAAATTTCATATTAAGTAACGTACATTCCCTATTACGCAACATAAAACTCCCTACTACGTAACAAGCAACTCCCTATTACATAAAAAGCAGCTTCCTATTACATAAAAATCAAAGATAAACATTCCCTATTGTGTAACAAACAGGTGTGCTATATCATTATATAATTAACAGGTGTGCTATAACATTAAGTAACAAACAGGTGTATCACGTATGCCTAATAACGTCATGGAGGGCTAGTAACTCCAATAGTATACCCCCTATCTGTACGCTCAAAGTACTGCCCCCCTAACTACTAATGCGTGGAGAAATTCTTCATGCGAAGAGAAGTTTACGTTAAATTGCTTAAAGGCAAAAACTGGTAAGTGCAAAAAAAAGAAATGCACATATTTTGAAAAGACATAAAAACAATTGAAAACCCTTAAAAAAGAAAACCAAAAACTTGAAGCTTAGTAGAATCGTTGTTAGAAATAGAACTTGTTTCAATAATCAAATATCGTGTAAAAGACTGTAGTATGAAAAGACGTTAAATTGCGCAAAGAGCAAAAAACTGGCTATATGTATACACAATGTCCTTTCCAGACATAAACAAAGAATGGAAAAATGTTTCACAAAAATTTCAGAGTCGCTAAACCTATCATGTAAACTGTAAAAATATTAACTTCACCTGAGCAGTAATTTTGATATTTTAATTCAAAATAAAAAAATACTTGAAAATTTTAAAATTAGTTTTTTAGATGAGAAAAACAATGATGATTCCTTGAAACCACGTGAACCATCCCAACTTGATAAGACCAAGAGAACACTCCGAAGAAATTCAATTCACAATGGTTGAAAATCAACAACCTGGACAATCAAATGAGATAAGACCCAAAAACGATAATTTACAACTGTTATAAATGATAAATCGTTGGAAGAAAAAGAATCTTTCGTCCCACCACTTGAACAATTAACATATCTACAACCTGAACTATCATGTAAAAATAGATCCATATGGGCAGCTAAAGCAAAGGGCAGTAGTAAATTTTCTGAATTAATAAGTCTAAATTTAAAAAAAAATGGTGTTAGAACATAAGCGACAGCAAAAACCAAAACCTTCCAAAATCGAAAATGATAGTTATGATGGCTGGATTTGGGATTTTTACATATATAAGGGCATCAATATTTTCCATACTTTCATTAAAAACAATGGTTTGGCTTTTGTGTTTTTCATAATGACAAAATCCAAGCCAAGGCAAACTTTAAAGGTCGTTTAAAATGTTTAGGGGTAGAAGGATGAAAAAGAAGCACAGATGAATGTGATTTGAAGACTAGTGAAAGTGAGAATAGCACCAGCTAAATAAAAAGGCATGGACCAAACGGCAGCGAGAATCAAGTTGGAATTGAATATTTACTACCTTATTGGAATTTCATAATCAATATTGAAGTTATAACTTGTGGAGAAACAAAAAATTAGATTAACAAAGCCAAACTGAAACTTCAATTTTTTTCTGAATTATCGGTGAAATCAATATATTTGGTGATGATTCATTAACGATCACAATCGTGACTAACATATAGTGAATATAGGCCATATGTTATACCCAAGGCAATCAGAAATATCACAAAAAGTGGTATTTCAACAATTACTCGTGTATAATAGCATAATAACTTGTCCTCAATAACCAAGCTTATACACAAGCCAGAACCGATCCTTCTCTAGCCCAGTGATATACGTTTCCACCCATCATCAAGTTTAGTGGAATCGTTAGTAATCACAGCGAAACCCAAATAATCATACCACAGAAATGATTTCGCCAGGGTTGGCACTTTACTCAGTACCTAAAGTGCTAAAATTACCCAAATCTGCGTGCTACACAGCAGTTTTCGGTGCTACAGTTAAAAATTTCTGCTCCAGCCTACAGGCATGTCACGGCTTGCGCCGCGACATGCGCATGGTCTGTTTGAGTGTACTTGGATTGCTTATCTTTTGTCTGGTTATTGCAAACTTCGCACCAATCTTCCGAAAAAAAAATTGGCAAAAGGGCGGTCAATGTTATAGGAATTTTACGCCATCTTTCAAAGACAAATACGGTAAAAACACGCACTGCGCTTTTTGTTAATTCTTCTGCCCTTTTTCAGAATCTGCATTATTTCGTCCTAGACAAAAAAGAAAATTGTAACACTAAAGTGTTTCTATTTGGTCATTAAATGTGGCAAGTACTACATTACTATTCATGATGGAATAGTGCTAAAATAGTACATTCGTTCTACAGTTAGCAACCCTTGATTCCACCAAGTATAATCCTGGATTTTCATTTTTCTTGTCTTGTCCTTCTGTAGAAATGGCCAAAAAAGATTTTCCCGTTTTATTAATACACTGTAACTATTCCATAAGCGAGATAAGATTAAAAAAAAAATCCTATAGTATCCTTCCATAGCTCCAAAATACTAGTTATAAGCTAAAAATGTTTGTATATAAATTTATTTGTTTACATAAAATTATTTGGCATCTTAGTCAAATTGGCATCATAGTCAAATTTAATATATGATATTCAAGAAATTTGAATCTACTATTGACATCCAAACCATCCTGATTAATAAAACCAATTTACGTTGAGAACTACGTTTTTTCTACTCAAATGTGATTAATCTTGATAATTTCAACAATATTTGGACTTCTAACACGAATCACAAACTCAATAACAACAAAAATACTTGTTTCAATTCCAGAAAAAAAATATTAGAAATCCATTTTTTTTTACAGTGTTAGACGTATCCTGCCACTTCTCTAATCATTTTCCAAAAATTATTCCACGCCTCTTCTACATTATCAGATTTGTAACCCTCCTTTTCATATCAAAAGCTTCATGGATGGTTCTTTTCAAATTCTCACCTTGAATTCTATCCACGTCATAACTTTCTGGAAAGCTGCTAAACTTCTTAAAATTCATGTTTAAGTGAATTTCTGCAGGATTTTTCGTAGGGGTGTATTTCTAGCCGAACAGAAGCTTTGAGTTAAAAAAGTAATAGTGATTCAAAATTGACTACAAAAAAGAAAAAAACACCCATAGGTAAGTAGGAGAAGGAATTTTTTTCAAAACCCAGCTCATGAAATATTCTGTTCTTAGAAAAAACATCTTTCCTTGTAATGGAAAATTCTTAAAAAAAAGGACTCACTTTTGCTCTCATGTATTCGCTCTCAAATTTTTCTTTTTCGTGACCAATTCCTTCATTCTTCAAGCGACAATTGGCCAACTGAATGGTGTTACTTCTTACAATTTTTTCCAAAGCAGATTTTTCAATATTTAACTCAGCCAAAGCAACCTGCATCTGAGTACGCTCCGAGATCAACAAATTAACATTGCGTTCTACTTTACTTCGTTTAAGCTCTGAAGTTATCATTGAAGTTTTTAACTTTTCATATCTTATCTCTATTGTCTCCAATTCATTCTCCAGCTTCCTCATCGTTTCATGTTTAACCTGGTTTGTCCTCGCTTGGTTTTCAGTCATAACTTGTAAGGAATTTATACTTTTATTAAGATTATCCCGTTCCCTTCTAAGTCCAGAAATTGTTAATCTTTCTTTCATCGCAGCTTTTTTCAGTTCCTCAAGCTCACGCTCAAGAACAACTAACTGCTCGTCCAGACTTAAGCGTTCTTCATCTGCTCTCCCTGAAATAAATCATACTAATACATAATAGGTGTAATAATGTGATACTTTCTAAAGTCTGCAAAGTCAGAATGTTAAATATTATTTTAATCCTGTTAGAATGACGGAAAAAGGCTATTGCTCAGGCTTGCACCATGCTCTACAAAAGAGATAGAAATACGATTTAGAACTGGAAAATTATGCTAGTTCTTATATAGCTATTTTCCCAGTAGTCTCATTCAGTTTCCTTTATGTTCATCTTAAATAGGATTAGTATCTTTGGTACATGTGATAACACGGACAATTTTTCTCTCAATTGCCAGAAATTTAAATTCAGTCTAGCTACAAATGTATATTACCTCGATTTTATTGTCAGTTTAGTTTCAGCCCCCTTGAATGCATAGCAGAAACTTGATTCTGTTAAAACTATGGATGCTGGTAATTATTTATAGGCTATAGGCTATTTGTGTCCCGGTGTCCCAGTCTGTAATTTATCTTTGAGTGTCGCGGTCGTCATTTATATTCCCTGTGTCCGGTCTGTAATTTCTCTTTGAGTGTCCTGGTCGTCATTTATATTCCCTGTGTCCCGGTCGTCATTTGTATCCCGGTGCTTTGTTGATGGTGATTACTAATCGAACATTCCTTGTGTCCCGGTTGCTTTCTATTTGAGTGTCCCCGTCGTCATTTATATTCCCTATGTCCCGGTGTCCCGGTCGTCATTTGTGTCCCGATGTCCCGGTGTGTAATTTCGTCAATCAACAAACATGACGTCAGTCGACACACAAACATGACGTCACTCGACACACAGACACACAGACAACTTATTTTTATGTATATAGATGTCCCGGTGTCCCGGTCGTCATTTGTGTCCCGATGTCCCGGTGCGTAATTTCGTCAATCAACAAACATGACGTCAGTCGACACACAAACATGACGTCACTCGACACACACACACAGACAACTTATTTATATATATATATATACTAGCTGTTGGGGTGGCGCTTCGAACCACCCCCACACCTAGTTGGTGGGGGCGCTTTGCGCCCCCCCAAGCCCCCCCGCCCGCGTAAGTAGTTACGCGCCATATTAGTTACGCGCCATTGTAGTTGTGTCCCTATGTCCCACCTGTGAATATAGATAGATATATATACATATGTTTTTAACTACGTAAAACTTGCAAATATACAACATTCTTTGCTGTCCCATTGTCTGTGCATATAAATATATTGTCAGGTTTACCGATTCTTGGACATGCAACATATAATGGTTCATGGGAAAACGATCCGTATTCAGATCTATACCTCATGATTCTAATTATTGCCCTTGAGCTTTGTTGATGGGGATTGCTAATCGACCATTCCCTGTGTCGCCGTCGTCATTTATATATCCCCCTGTGCCCCCCCCCGCGTCCCTGTTGTAGTTGTGTCCCTGTGTCCCGGTCGTCATTTATATTCCCTGTGTCCCGGTCGTCATTTGTGTCCCGGTGTCCCAGTCTGTGATTTCTCTTTGAGTGTCCCGGGCGTCATTTATATTCCTTGTGTCCCGGTGTCCCGGTCGTTTTTTAAGTTTTGTTTTTCTCCTTTATTTTTCTTTTTTTTCCTTTTTTTTTCTTTTTTAGTTTTTTAGCTTTTTTAGTTATTTTATTAGTTTATGGGTTTTTTTTCTTTTTAGTTTTTTTGTAGTTTTTACCTTTTTTTTTTAGTTTTTTTAGTTTTTTTTTACTTACGTCCTGGTCGTCATTTATACTCCCTGTGTCCCGGTCGTCATTTGTGTCCCTGTGCTTTGTTGATGGTGATTGCTAATCGAACATTCCTTGTTTCCCGGTCGCTTTCTCTATGAGTGTCCCGGTCGTCATTTTTATTCCCTATGTGCCGGTGTCCCGGTCGTCATTTGTGTCCCTGTGCTTTGTTGATGGTGATTGCCAATCGAACATTCCTTGTTTCCCGGTCGCTTTCTCTATGAGTGTCCCGGTCGTCATTTTTATTCCCTATGTGCCGGTGTCCCGGTCGTCATTTGTGTCCCGATGTCCCGGTCTGTAATTTCGTCAGTCGAAAACATGACGTCAGTCGACACACAACACGACGTCACTCGACAGACACACACACATACAGACAACTTATTTTTATATATATATAGATATAATTAGGGGAAAGTGGTTTGGGCAACTTTTTTTCTAAAATTGACTTGACTTGCAACCAGTTACGTATTTCATAGCTTTCCTTATACCAAACTGTAGTATTTACTAAATAGTTTTATGAGTATATTTATGGCTTTTTAACCTTTGCCTTAGCTGATGTAAACTTCTTATGGTTCACTATGCATCATCAGGGGGGAGGGTCTACAATGAGCCATTCTATGGTCCATACTCGGCCACTGAAAGAGGCAAACAAGTATTAATTAGTTCAATGGCTTACAAAGCTGCAGAAAGTGAAGTGCAAAACCAACTATAAAAACCGCCACCTTTCTTGATCTTACCAATACTCAAAAGTTAGGAAAGAGGAAGGTCTTGATACTGTCCCTTTTGCGTGGACTGGGTTTGATATATTCTTCAAAAAATCCTCGCAAGGATAGACTATGGAATCTTCCTTTTCATGCCACTTCCACTTACGTATTCCTGTCCTGTCTAATACGCTTATTTTAGCTGAGTCATGAATCTTTGCTTGAGCAACACCAGGGGAGAAATTCCCCTTCATAGATATGTTTCACATAATCTCTCTCTCTCTCTCTGCAACATTATCAAATACTCCGTCCTCTGCAGGCTGCTTACTTTCTTCCTGTCCTAAGTGAAGAGATGAGTCATCATTCATTGAAAAACTTTTATTGCTCTCCAGATCATATTGCAGTATTTTTTTTCATCACTGCTTGCTGGACTGCTTTTGGCCTTGCTACTTAGCTTCTTTTCCCCATTTTTGCATTTTCCTCAGCTTCAATTTGTTTTTTAACTGAAGTATCAATTAATACTTTTATTGTGCCAAACTTTCTTCTCCTAGTAGATCATTTTCTAGGAACAACCTCTGCAAAAGTTCTGACTTGTTCTGGAGTGTTAATGAAAGAGGAAGGTTGTTCACTGCCAGTGAAACCTATAATAACTGCTTGCAGGCATGCATACTTGGGCAACCCTTGAGGTTTGTCTTTGTCATTTTCATTAGCCACATGATCAGACGACATGCTTGGTCTGTCACTTAAATACAGGACAAAAAATCTTTCTTAGTAAAGACATTAGGGTTGAAATGTCAAATATCAGATTTGGTAAATCCACTCTGGATATTGAAAGGGGTGAACGCACGTGGGAAAGATATACCAACCAATCCTGCTATATTGTAGAGGGTAACCATTTTCCTGGATTGCTTAGTATCCAATTATCCTTCACTCTGCTGTATAGCTCTTAGCTATAGAGAAATAATTTAGTTTTTATTATAGTTTGGCCGACTCGTAGAAACGCAACAAAAGTGAATATAGATCAATTTTCAATGTGTTTTTTAAGTTGTTTTTAGTGCCCTCCCCCTGAGAAAATTGTTTTGTAAGATCCCCCTCCCCCCGAAAAAGAGCCTGGATACGTCCCTGTATGTATATAAGCAAGTATACGGCATATATAATACAAAAACTCTTTACTAGGAAAACACCGTCTCCGCAGGGCTTTTAACGCCTCTCTCTGCTGTTTCAAGGCTTGGGTCTTAGGCACTCGTAGATAAAAGGCTCCAAATTTTAGCCCTGACGAATTTGCCTTTGAATTAGCTCCCTCCACCAACTTCAAATTAAGATCGTTAGCTTCTGGCTCTGACAATGACCGTCTCCTACTACCACGCTAAGTTTTTCTCCCTTTTTGTAAGATATTACTATATATTTTTGGGAGTGTTATAACGTAAATTTTTGTCTTTTATCCTGAAAACAGTTGTGGAAAAATATTCCCACGCAATTGATCCATTTTTTAGGATGCATTGGAAATATACTGTCAGACCGTATACAGATGTTTCAAGCATATAATAATATCACCTTTCTAGCTTTTTTAAACTATTTATTCATGTTATTCGCAAATCCTAACGATGTCCTTGTTGGTTTGTGTGAGTCCTAAACTATTTTTCATTCTTAGTTGATTTGGATTCATCTTAGCTCACATGGCTAAATTTGTGGTGATTATTAAAACTAGTATTTGCGAAGCTAATTAGTATTGATCGCCAGGATCCTTCGGAATCAGAAAAAAAAATAAACACAGTACAAAAATATTCTGCTTTATTGGGATTATATTTCATTTACTAATTCTATCCTCTCAATAATTATATCCCTATTCTATTATTCATTGGAAAACAACAGTTTAAAATGTTGGATCTTTTCTTTAGAGTGTACATTAAACTATAGAGAAAAATCCAACTTTACATTAAATTTTACACCTACGCGTTTTCATCCTTCCCTTCTCTACCAAAATAAGAGATTTTCTATCAGAACGAATCTTTTCACTGCTATTCAATCATAACTTACCACATTCCTTTTTTAACGCTTCCAACTTTGCATGTATGGTCGCTTTTTGCTTCAAAATTTTTGAACTTTCTTTCTGTAGTACGGAAAAATGGGTCTCTAGTTCCTTACTCTGAGACGAAGCTCTGGAATTTTCCTTATCCAAAAGCCGATAGGCCATTTTCAGCTCTTCGTTTTCCAGTGACAAGGATTCAATCCTAAAATTTGGTATTATGAGTAATCCGGTTCGTTGTTGTTTTTTTTTTACGGTTATGAAAAGAACAGTTCTCAGAAGCAATAAAAAAACAAAATTAAAAAAAACAGTCTGCTTGTGTTGGATTCGGCTGAGAGTTTTCTTTCCGGCTTTACTCTTACGAAAAAAACTTTCATGAATATTTCCCAGATAGATATATCCATCTCTTTTTTTTGGCTAAAGAAAAAGGGACTTGAACTATGAAATTTTGTGTTTCATAGTCAAATTTAATTTTGAGAATCAATTATGGGCTCATGAAAAAAAAATACTGAATCAAAATAGTCGGAGGACAGACGGCACAGTATTTGATAATAAGGAAATGAGCCTTAGAACCTGCTGGATGACAGGCATAAAAAAGAAAAAAGGCCTTAGTGTTTACCCTTTAAGAGAATCTAAGAAAGAATATTTAGCTTTTTCCCCAAAAATAATGTTCCAATTCCCCTTGCCTTCCATAAACCAGCCGACCTGTACAAACTTTACTGAAAGATTCAGCTCGAATTTACAGTCGTGACACAAAACAAGGTATACTTTAAAAATATATAGAATAGGTTCCTCTTTAATGTAAGCGATTGAGTGTCTGCAATCTCTACAATTATAAAATTTGCTTGCCTTAAGGTTTCAGGCATAAGTCAGCAATAGAAAAAACGTTCTTCAGACTGTCACTATTTTGAAAGCACAAAATATGTAAGAGTTATAAGAAAATTTGCTTTTTTGTGTTTTTTTTACCCAGGACATAATGGTTGACCTTCTTCAAAGTACGTCAGCAGCATACAAAAAGTGGTGAGAATCTAACTACCAAATTAAAGACAGACAAGTGAACCACAATTATATTCTAGGCCTAAGAGGTACAAAACCTGTTGAAGCAAAGTGGATTTATGCTCTGCTGGGCAATACAGGACCCAGGGTTTGATCCCACCGCAGCAAGTTTGGGCGATAAGCTTCCTACTTGTCCCTGTAAAAAAAACACCCAGCAACTGAAACGCCGTTTTGGCACGCTATGCGCTAGCAATGGCTCTGGAGGATCTTTATCCATTATCCTTTAAGATGTACAAGCAAAGTGCTTATAGCCTAAGTGGCGTTAATTAATTTAATGGAAATGTTGTAATATTTAGTGCTAAAGTGAGAGTCTGTAGTTAAAACAAAAATAAACATTCTGTTTAATTTATCCAAGGCACTCCTAAGACCGGAAATAAATATCAAGTCGGCCAAAATATTCAAATAAATTAATTATTAATGGGAAATCAATTTAAACTCCAATTAACTAAACAGTTTCAAAAATAATGTTTATTCTTATTATATAAGCCTTTAGTCGATCATGATAAAAGAGAAGAAAGGACGTGAAAAGAGCAGCTTATCGTCAACAAGATGAAAAAATACAAAAAAAGAGGAACACAGGGATAGATCCCAAAATTGATATCCTTGAAGATCAGACATGGCATGAAATTTTACCATAAATACAGCCCTAATGAAAACCAATTGAGATGATGTGCAAAAATGACCTATAAATAGTGGCAGCTTAAGAATCATGTGTAAAGTACATAATATTGTTGTTTTAAAGTAAACTATATAGAGTTGGGGACAACTCTTATCAAGGTGGGAAGTACTGTAGTATGCTGACGAATTAAGTCAGAAATTGAGTCTAGTAAAATAAAATGTTAAGACGCAAAATAAAAAATGTGAAGTTTACTGTATTAAGCTGACCAATTAAATCAGAAATTAATTTCAGTAAAATATTAAGACGCAAAATAAGAAATGCAAAGTTTTGAAATACCCTTTTCCATTATCATAAAAGTTTGCAAATTAATTGTAAAATAACCACACTTCCTTGTATTGTGTAAACTTTGAAAGGATATTGAGAAATTACCACTTCCTTGCCTGTGCACGTCTGTGGCCTGGAAAGACGTGGTTGACCTAAGGTGTAAAAGATACATTTTATGGTATCTCGCAACTGGATATATAATTGATTTCTCACGTAACATTTTTCCCCTTTTTAGCTTAAGAATATCTTGGAATATTGTAAGTGCCTTAAGGTCTTATATTTTGTAACTGTAATATTGTATTTGTTTTATGCTGTGATATGAAAAGTCCCAGTGGTGTATATATTGCCAGATTCCTGTACCGTTGTGTGTTGAGTCTAATAAAATTAATGATATTATACCGAACCTCTACATATAACATTATGCAAGCTTTTCGATTTCCTCAATAAGTAGTCTTCATATAATTAGTCAGCCTAATCCCAAGGAAACGCTACCCTAGTTTTAATCACTCCTTAAGACCTTACTCCCTCCGTGGACAAGGTTGCCAACCATTATTAGCTCTCACCTTAAGTCACTTTACTGAACTTTTCATCGTAAGTCAGTCTCACTGAGTTGTACCCAAAATAAGCATATGATTTAAGTTTTTTAAGTTCGGGAGCATCGAAATTAACTTTCTAAGCCTGGTTAATTTTAGAATATCAGAAGTGACCTTACTTATTTAAGAGTACTTCCAGCTTCTTAGCTGTTTCCTCAGATTCTTGTTGCAATTGCGTAACTTGGGCTTCAGCATTTAGTTTTTGCTCTTTTGACATCTTGGCTGTTACTTGAATTTCGGAGTGCAGGAGCTTCAATTCTTCATACTTTTCAGCAAGATTGTCCAAACGATTTTCATAATCTCCTATTTTAGATTTAAATTCATTTCTCTCTTGGCTGACAATCTGTAAGCCAATTTTCACGAATTAGTGCATTTATTTTTAAAACAACACTTTACAGGTCAAACGGGCATGTGTAGGTAAAGAGTTAAGATCTTTAGCCAGGGCCATGGTCATGGCTTTCTGAATATGAATGAATGAATGATTGACGGCATTTAAAGCCATTTTTCAGGCCGTATACACACATATACAACAACTGAAATAGTTGAATAGGCTGTATACATACATATACAACAACTGAACAATTGAACAGCAGTGAAAAGATTCGTTCTGATAGAAAATCTCTTATTTTGGTAGATAAGGGAGGGATGAAAACGCGTAGGTGTAAAATTTAATGTAAAGTTGGAGTTTTCTCTATAGTTTAATTGTACACTCTAAAGAAAAGATCCAACATCCATAATTCCAGCCTTTTGTTTAAGATTTTGTCCAAAATTTTTCCAAGACAGTTTCCTAAGCTGATTGGTTGGTAATTTTCGCACAAACTTGCATCACCTTTCTTAAATAGGGGGATAACTACAGATATCTTCCAAGGATCGGGCCATCTTTTTTATTTCATAACCAAGTTACACTATCCCAGAAGCAAAGAAAATAATATTACTTGTAGTACATTCAAAGCCTTTACGGGAATTCCATCTGGTCCTGGCGCATACCCACCCCTAGTTTGTTTTATGGCATCTTCTACTTCTTACAACTGGATTTAGCGACAAAGATGATAATTTTTTCCACTAGGGGTATTCAGTGTGTTCAGAAGAGGGGGGTTCCGACCTCTTCTGTCTGTTTTTTTTTATATCGGGTTGGGGCTGTTGTGTGCCAGATACTATACCTGCTTCTAGTTTCTCAAAGAAGGGAGACCACTCGTCCTCCTGCGGAAGACTTTTGGGAGCAGTCTCTTTTTTGATGATACTCTTTTCCAGAATTCCCAGGAATCTTTTGTCTTACAGAGATGCGCAAGTTCATTTTGTTCCCGCCATCAAAACTATAGTTTCTTCATTTTTATCATTAGTTTATATTCTTTTCTTTTACTTCTATAATGTCGGAGCAACTCGAATTTCTCGATTTCCTTTTTGGAATTTTTAACATGTTCTAGCATGTGATTTAATTCTTCTTTTTTCCGTTCACATGAATTGTCAAAAAATGTACCTTTTTGTTTCCCCTCTTTTTGCATCTTTTCAAGTAAAGGACTCCGTATCAGCTCGACAAATTTTGAAGAAACTTCATTTACAATTCCCATATTTTCCTCAATTTCACACGCTAGGGCATTCAATTGTTGTATTATCGGCTCCGCTCAAAATACTCTTTTATTCGGGTCACATTTTTCTCCACCCACTCACATAGTATTCTTCTTGTTGATGTTGAGCTTGTACCATCATCTTTGTGAATATGTATTAGTTTAGCCTTTCCCCATGGAGATTTACAAATACGTTAAGTTGTATTCCAGGTGTCGGAACTAGCTTTATTCATACAGAACTTTTTCCAATCATGATTCTTAGCTCTTAATATTTCTAGTTTTAAATTTTTTTTTAGCTTCAATAACTTTCCGTTTACCTCCATTAGTCTTATGGACTCTATTAAGTCACATTTATCTCTATATTATCTTCCCAAATTACATAATTCAGGAGTCCACCATCTAGCATACTTTTTAGCAAAACGATTTGCTAATAGTGGGGTCAATTCTGAAGTTGCCCGTTGAATTAGTTTAGTAAAAGAATCCACAGCTAAATCAATATCTTTGCAATTATTTAGAGGAAGCGAATAAACTTGATCAACTCCATCCAATAAAACACTACTGAACATATTCCAAATGGTATTCTCAAAATTATACCTTGGAGTATTGTTAATTAATTTTTGATCTGAATCAAACGTTATAGATTTATGATCTGAAAGTGATGGTATATTATCTAAAATATTCCAATCTCTTACAAACTTATGAAGCTCAGATCTGGCAAATGTTAAATCTGGACTAGTACTAGCACCATATGTATTAGCATATATGTCATTAATTACAAGTAAAGATTTACTGCCTAAAAAATCTTCAACATCTTTACCTCTTCTGTCCGTACAATAATTGTCTAGCCATAAAGGGCTTTTAGCGTTAAAATCTCCACCTAAAACAAAATTATTGAAATCTGGAACATGATCAAAAACACTAAGATAATCACTAACAGACAGATCACAGGGTGGGACGTAAATAGACGAAATACTAACTATTCTACTTTTAATGTGAAACGAAACAGTTACACACTCATTACAGGAAATATCATTATGGATATCACAGTTTAAACTCTTTTTAACTAGCATTCCCACACTATAAAAAACCTCTTACTAAGGTCAAATTTAGAGAAAACTGCATAATTAGGTGGTATGCATCACATTTTCCTGAAATTGTTTACATACGGCTCTTGAAGTAATATAGCATCAGGCTTCAGATCTTCTGAAGTTTTTTGAAGTTGTACCATAGCAATGTATGAAAGTTGCAGATTAGTTTCCAAAAACTATAATGAACGGGAATCACTATTATCGTTTAATACACAGTTATTAGAACTTGACATCACTAATGGTAAGCTATATTTAATTTCAGTTTTTCCGTATTAGCTCTGGCAGTTGCATATTTAGCGTGTTCATACGGTGCGTGTGGCTGGCACTTGATATTAACCTTATCACATGCTTGACAAATAGGTTTAGTGGAAAAAGACTTTATACAATTTGCAATTTGCGTGTGATCTTCTGTACACCAAGAACATTTTTTGAACTACCTCTACACTGTAATTTTGTATGGCCATAAATGAATCACTTGGAAAACCATTTCAGATGGACATAATCGGCACAATGAAATAGCAAAAAGCTGCATTTTATACCATCCTGTGTAATTATCTCCCTATGAACTCTCGGGCTCACTTCTAGTATCAAATTACCAGTATCAGAATCAGCATATCCCTTGGAGGAAATTACTCTAAAGGTTTCTCCGTCACTGACTAATCTGTAGATACTTGGATTAAAATCCAGAACAATTGACCAACATTCATCATTTGAAGCAAATTTTTGAAATTTGTAACAAATCATCCTCGGAAAGTGTTTTTCTTTATTTCTTTGGGCTTTAATTTAGTCAAGTACACATTTTCGCTGAAAACAGACAGCAAAGTGGAGATCTTATTTAGTGGAAATTTCTAGGATTGTCTTTCCATTTCTACCGTTCGAGATGCTTTCAGCTGAGGATTTGTTGCTGTCATTAGAAATTAAACTACTGATATCACGAATAAATGTCTCTTCTTTAAAATGGGGTTTCTTATCCTTGTCCAATGGCTCTAAAGTTATGCAAAACTTCTCATGATCTTTAACAGTGTCAGAATACGAACGTTTGTCAAGGCATTGAGTAAGGCTGAGGATAGCACAAGGATGATCACAGTAATTTCCTCTTTTAACATTGAGATCTTTCAGTTGTCTTTCTAAACTCAAAACCTCTAAAAATCTGTCATTTTATTTTTCAATACAGTTAAATGTTATTCGAGTAACCCCATATGTTCAAACTCGATAGATTCGAGTAGCTGTAAAGCATTTTTCTTATCCCCGGGATTTTATTAGCTCCGATTAAGTCTTTCAAAGTTTTAGTCAAGCTGTAAAAGCCCTGTTGATTAGAATAAATCTACCCAGTTTCATTGGCATCATCCATTGTATATCAATTCAAATCACTGTGGCAAACTTTAAGACTTCAAGTAAATTGACTTCAGGCCTCTAATTTGAAATCCGAAGCACTGGTTTAGTCTTTTTAGATCGTCAACGCTGTTGCCCAAAGGATTTAAAATTGCCCACACTGTAATCCAGATGGCAATATTGATAAAATCCACTTATGAGACTAGATACATGAACAAAGGTAAGATTATTGAGCGAACTGCCAATACTCCTCTGAAAATAAGCTATCTACAATTTATTAAACTGTTAGGTATTGGACATTGTTCATTAATTCCAAAATATCACTGATTAGTTGCTGGGAATACTAAATTAGAAATATATTCAATCCCATTTTTCACAAGATTGTTCAACAATCTGCGAACGTAGCAAAATTGTGCCAATATTTGTTTTATTTTCATTTAGTGCTGTGACGTTTATGCACAAATTTTGAACAATAATAATGAAACTTATTTTGCTAATTTGTTTTCTTTGATAATGTCATTCATTGTTACAATAAGAACAGCAACTTTGCTTTTGGATGGTTTATGGTAAATTTACATATTTTGGTTTTTTACTTTACATTCTCTTGTGAATATGACTTTTGTATTTGCTATGCTTAGGAGACCCACAATAATTATTTAACTCCACTAAAAATTTTCTTTTATTCCTTTTTTATTTGCTTTATTCCTAATAAAGTAGCTCTTTCTCTTCTTCTTTTTCTTCTAATCTAGCTACATCTTTACCAAACTTAAAGGAAGGTCAAGATAAAACAATTAATATACGCAGTCCATTCTTTGGCATACATCCTATTCGATAAGTCATTTTAGGCGTTTGCTTGACTTAGTATAAACGTATAGACTACTAATCATAAGCAAACATATTGATTCATACTTTTCTGTTGTTAAGTTATATTCTCTGTTTTACAGTCCTAGTGTAGGTATTCATAGCTCATATATTTAAATTAGACTTGTTTAAGAATTGAATTATAAAAGCCTACACGTTTTTTCCCAGACAAAATATTCCGTATGATTCTGTATGAACCTGTAGATAAACAAATTTTGACTTTAAAAATTAGGATTGGACTAAAACCTTGTATATACATTTATTCTGCTTAAAATGAATTTTCTCTCTTTTTCTGGCTTTTCTATGGAAAATCATTAGTCAGCAATTTAAGTGTGAACAAAAACATGTGACTATATACCAAGAATAAAACTAAGGTTATCTACCAAGCATGTATACCTGAAGTTCTTTTTGTGTAGCATCAGCCCTTTTTTCAGCCCTTTTCACATCATCACTCATTTCTTTTAAATCTAGCAAAAGTGTCTCCACGTGTTCATTTAGGTCCTGACATCTCTCAGTTAATTCTTTTTTGTTTGAATCAAATGTACTCTTCAAATTAAGTAGTTCTTCAAGTCTGAAAAATAATGAATATGTATTCCTAAAAATGGAGTCTACACAGTGGTCTTAAAAAATTTGCCATGTTTTAAGTTTTGGATTATGGAGTCATGACATGAAAAGGTAAAAACACTTCTAATTTGAGACCCTCCTTGTCCCTGAGACTGCATGAAGAGCCCCTCACAAAAAAATAGTAACCAGTAGCAGTCAAGTCCCTTTAACGAACTTTGCTGAGGTGTTATCCTTTTGTTACCCCAAGCAAAGTTGTGAAAATGGGTTATTATTCATTTTAAAATATTTTATTACTATTCCTCCTAAATGAAAAAAGTATTTTTATGTAACCATATTCCATAGTTCTTTTTGTTGTCATAAAATTCCATAGTAAGAAACATTAGCTATTTTTGGACGGAGGATAACAGTTCATTTTTTTGTCTCAATCTCAACATAAGACTTTTTTCATTGGTCTCCATTAAAAATTGAAACTCCAAAAGGAAATGTTAGCATCCAAAAGGAAATATTACGAAAATGTCAAGGAAATCCCCAAAAGGAAATGTTAGCATCTTATTTCGTTTGTTAAACTAAAATAGAAGTTGTAGAGTGAAAATTACGGACTTATTTAATATGTACCAAAACATTCAAAGAACCGTAAAATACAAGCTACACTTATTAGGCACATGAGCATTAATGAATTTATTCTTCTAGATACAGAATAGAATCTTACCCGGAACATTTTCCTCGGTGAAAACTATCACCGCGTTTTAATAACGATCTTAACTTTACATTTAAAGGTATTTGAAAAATTTCTTCTAAAGAACTCCACCCACGGAGAATTCTCCTCCAGAAAACTATCTCCAGCGGAAAATCTTTTCATGTATTAACAACGATCGTGTTTTTTTTTTTATTTAAAGTACTTGAAAACTTTTGCCCGCGATCACTTCTACTCATAAAGGCCCTCTTTGACGGAAACTACTCCTCCGTGGAAAGTAAGCCAAAAAAATTATGACCCTCCCCCACTTTGAAAAAATTTCCCACAAAAAATTATCGTCTACCGTGAGAAACTAACGCCGCTAATTTACAATTTTTTTATTTTTTTAATTAAAAGTATCTGAAAAAATAGGTTGGGATTATTAACTTCCACTTTTCCACCTCAATGTCATCTACTCCAAGTATTTGTGCATAGAACGATTATTTTTCTCTATTTTAGGATTTTATATTGTTAAGGGGGAAGCATCTATATCCCTTCTTGGGCCCTGGCTCTTCTGAAGTTTGGGGCTCATATACAATTTGTACATATACAGTCGACAATATTTCTTAATCGTGTCAATTCACATTGGGCATCGGTCAACATAGCCTGTTTTTATTCTTTCATTTGCATGGCTTCTAACTTGCACCTTTCAACTTCGACTTCTTACAATTTTATTATATAGATAAACATATCTAAATGTGAGAACATTGTATCGGAGTCAATGTTTTGTCCATATTATTGATACATTGCATATGGCTCAGGTAACTTGTTTCTGGAGCTCTGACATAGTTATCTACTATTAATTTGGTACGTCGTTACAGATATACCAAATAATTTTTCATTCCGTAAGAATATAATGGCACCCCTTTAGAGCAAGAGAAATATTTATGCTGTCCCGATTGCATATTTGGCAGCACAAGAAATACTTACGATAGTCCTTCACTCTTGGCTAGGTGCTCTTGCTGATTCACAATATTTCTTAACCGTGACAATTCACATTGGGCGTCAGTCAACATAGCATGTGTTCTCTGTTCTCTTATTTGAATGGCTTCTAACTTGTACCTTTCAACTTCGACTTCCTACAATGTACAATTCTGAATATATTTATTAAAAAAGATTTCTGATGGAAGGAAAGAGCGAAGTTGAAAATTAAAGTGAATGAAAATAAATGTTCTGCGGCTTATGCAACACATATCTTCAAAACTACCTCAAATAAAATTAATCATGATATTTCCTTTTATTTGTAAAATTCTGAAACACTGGCACTTTCGTAAAACAGATACAAAAAAATTTGATTTTCTCTTAAGAGGAAAAATGTCGAATTTAAAAGACTCTCAAAAGACTTTCATCAACCGTCTTATCGACAACTTTTAGTATACGAATTTAATTTCTCCAAGAAACTTCTAGTAAGGTCAGTTTTCAGTAAAGTTTCTGCAAAAAGAACTTTTGTCAAACTTAGGTGAAAAACATTAAAAAGGTAACTAGTTTTCAACAAAAAAATAGGGCATTAAATAAAGTTTAACCTCTCTTAAAATTCCAATTATTTACAAAATGTCGTCCTTCAGTAACATTGTATTTTTCATAAGATAAATAACATTTACTGGCTAAGTGCAAAGCACCAGGAAAAATACTCTAAAAGGCACCACTTATATTTATGTTTACAGTCTTAATTTCCTTACACCAAATCACCGTCACCTTAAACAAATCAAATTTTGATTTCCATCAAAATCACGTTCTCCGCTTCTCGCAAAAAAAGTCCAACTTTGCTCTTCGGGGCTCTAAGATATATCCTTTATCGAACAAATACACAGAATGGGGGTCAGTCAGAGTCACAAAAAGGCATGTTTTATAAAAACAATGGACAAGAAGAAAAAATTCCCCTCAAACGCAATGAAACATTTTTAAATTAGCTCAAGTATAAAATCTTATGAATCTATGAGATCTTCATTCGCCTTACTCATTGGTTCCTTAATCACCGTTTCTACTGCTACTGTTACTATTACTTCCAATACTCTAACAACAACTCAAGGTATCACCAACTTTTCAGAGGCCAACACAGCAACACAGACTTCTCAAAAATTCCAATCTACACAAAGCCTCCCTTTTTAGACCCTCCCAAGAAGTTTTTAATTCCCTTAAATCTTTCCTTGCGACAACATCCCATCACTTTCGGGGACAACCTGCTTTTCCTCTGGCCCTAAACAGTTGACTAACAAGGACCATCTTTAGACATCTATCATCATTTATCCACAGAACGTGTCCTAGCCATCTAATCTTTTCCCTCGTTATACCCCTAGAAAGCGGGATTGAGCCACATTGTTCGTCCCAATTACTGTTTGAGGGACGGGCAGTCAGTTTGATACCCAAAACAATCCATAGGCAATTCCTTTGGAAAATATCTCACAAATCCTCCTCCGTTTTTTTGGAGCACCCATGCTTCAGAAACATGCTTGATCACTGTCAGCACTGTAGCTTCCAATATTCTAATCTTGATTAGCAGAATTTTATTCCTATTATTCCAAGTGAAGCTGTCCGCTTAATCGATCTTCTCGTTACGTAAAATCATCTCTTCGCCATCACTTATTCCCAGTCATAGCGACTTAGTGTTCTTGACATCAACTTTTAAAACCTATTCTTACACCCTGAACTCGCAAACACTCTAACAAATCATTTATCTTACTAACGCTTTCATCTAGGATGCTTACATCATCAGTATAATGTAATCTAGGAGAATTTTACTTCCCTATCTGATTCTGTGCTTTACCATTACCTTTGCTGTGCTCCTTAATACAAAGTCCATCAAATGATCCATACAAATGGGGATACAACGCAACCCTGCTTATCTTCTGATTAAATATAAAACCAACTACTGGCTTATTTTCCTACCTTGAACAAACTCGATAACCCTCTTTTCCATTCAAAATCTGTAAAACATAAAACAAAGGCAATTACAATATAAGTTCAGACTAAACCAAAAAGGTAGTAATTTTATCTTGTACTGATTAGTAGTGTATTGCTTGAACTTGCATCTGTTTAGCAAGTATTAGAATTCTTAGCAGTGTTGTTCTCAAAGCCAGTTCCATGGCTTGAACATTGCACTTTTCCTGACTTTATCTTGATCTGTAGAAGAGTTGAAAATTCTTTTTTGCAGAGGTAAGTAGAAGTTTATGGCAATAGTATTTGGAAGAGCCCATAGAAATTTAGGATATTAATGGCACTTTGCGCTGACCAACATTGAGATGACATATTTTTTTGTGAATACATCAGGCACTGGGGATTTACTTGATAGCTCTAAACATTCATTCTACTCTTCATTGGAAGTGTCGGCAACATTGAAGGACACACGAAATGAGTTTCAAATTAAATTAGCTTCTTATACAGAGAATCCCGGAAAATAGTATTGAGTTGCAAATCCAAGGCCTTGGGTTTTTTTTTATTAATTTCTTCCCTCTTATATTGTCTTTTGATTCTCCTTTTTTATTGTTCAGCTTCGGTGGGAAGGTGCTGAAAGCGGGTAGAGTTTACAAGAATTAGTTTACGGAGCCAATTTTGTAGCTGTAATATGGAAACCTTGATATTGCCTTTGAAGACAATAATGGGGTTCTTTTTTTTTGTCCAATACTTTCAATTTACCTTATCTTTCTGATCTAAGATATCTGACTAATAAGCTACTTTTTGTATCCAGGCCTTATTATTAAAGTATGTTGTGGACTCATGTTTTTTTCCACATCTAAGTTCTGTCTGGTTTAGCTTTTTAGCTCAAAGACTTGACTGACAACGTTTCCTTTTGCTAACCACTCAATAGTAGTGTAGAAACAAAGAATTTCGTCACCAGAGTTCGAATTGCTGCAGATTTTATATTGCTGATAACGTAGACATTCCACTTAAATTTTTCCTAATTATTTCTTAATATACATTTTAGATGTAATTGGTGATCATTCCAACTGACTCAGGAGTGGTAGTCAAACAGTTCGTAGTAAGGAAATGTATGTAGGGACCGACTCGTCTAAATAGTGACGAAAACTCTAAAAACAGGAGTAAATGAACTGTTTTTAAAGAGGTTCTAAATATTTAAAGCTTCATTAGCTTTGAAGTTAACCACCGAGAGCCTGACTATTAAAAATAGACACAATCACGAAACATCCCCAAAATGTTGAGTATTTCTTACAAAAACTAAAAACTCAAATTTAGCACATCGGAGAACCTCGTTGCGAAGGTTCCAAGCCCCTATTTAAAAAATTACAAAATTTTGTGTTTATCCCGAGGAAAATAATCGCGGGTGTGAATTCGTTTGACTGCTTTCTGTTTCCCTTAGGTGACTACCAGACATTTGCATTGATCGTTATAAAAGGAATAAACCTACCAGAGGAAGGGGGTTCAGTTTTAAATACTCAGTTTTCAATGCATTTCACACTGAATCTCTCCGTCAATAAAAGACTGAAACACTTGTAGCTGAATCCTGCAAGGCTCTGAGGCGTTGAAGATACGACTGAAAATTTGAGGACCATACAGAACAATATTATAAAAGGTAACAAAGGAATAGTGGAAATTCCAAATATCGAAGATAAATTTTCGGATAGATATACTTTAATTCTATACTAATTTCAACAATATGGGTTATTTTAGGTGGTATAAGATTTATATTTTGGAAAGCTCAGCGTCTTGTCTAAAATTATGCCTAAATAGCTGATCGGATGCACTCTATTAATATTTGAATTCCTATATCTTAAAATATCTCTTCAAGGGTAAAAATTTTAGAACGAGCAAGCAACACAAATTCGACTTCTTGAAATTGATTTTCACCTTATTCAACCTAGTCTACTTATCAATTAAACTTATGCTATACAAAACCGTTGGGACCAGCTCTTCTTCAGTTATCGCACATGGAGTCGGATTAGTGCTGTCAACAAAGAAAACTAAATATTTTACAAGGATTCAATCTTTTATTTACAGTATGTTTAAAACAGCAACAACGAAACCTCAGATTAGATAATTGCCCAGGGGACTCCATGGCCCCGAAAATGGGGAAAGATTAAAGAAAAAAATCCAACAATATAAAAAGAAAAAGAGGCAACCTGATCCCAATTATCACCTTTAATCAACTCGATTCAGACAATACAGGACTAAAATGACTTCGTAAACAAAATAAATAATATATATAAAAGAACGAAAAAGGGGGATATCATCCTCTTACAGCCAACAAAAAATGCAAACGATTAATACCACGCTATTATAGCTAGCTCAAAATAAAGAAAATAATTAATACAAAAAATCAATAAACATACAAAAAAAGAAAGAGTCATATTAAAATACACCCAGGCTATAAGAAAGAATAATGCTATAATGATAAATAATTGATAACTATTCATAGATTTGACTTAACCCTTATAAATCCAACCACCAGACGTTTTGAAAATGCCAGGGTATGACAGCCCCATAGCACCAATGGAAGTGTATTCTATACTCTAGGAGATGCCACCAGAGGATTAAAATCAGACCGAACGCAAGATGCGACAGGGGCTCATGCACTGTCACAACATTATAGGTAATACGACAAGCTGTTGGATAAAAAAAAAATGGAAGACAACAGGACATTTCTGGACTGTCATTCCAATGTAGAAGAGGCATGTGGAAGGACTTAAACTGATGTAAAATGTAAGAGTGTTTTAATAGCAAATGAATTTTGAAATTTCAAAGCCAGTTTGGTCTTCTCATAAAGAATCTGGATTGAAGGATCACTTGGGTTTACTTAATAAATACGGAAATAAATATATTCTTCACTAATAGGCAATTTCACTAAATCATATTCATTCACTAATAGGCTTTACTCATCAACACGAACAAACACCTTCTCAATAAATAAAAAAAAAACTTAACATCAAAATTCCCCCTTCCTTGCCGAGCGTAGAGCAACCTCTCCCAAGTAAAGTAAAAAAAAAAATCAGTTAATGCTCAAATTTAAAAAAAATAATATGAAAAGTCATCTAATTGAAATTTTCTTCAACCTTTTTTATTTAATTTACTTTTTAAGATGAAAAGGAGCTCCTGCCTCTCAGCTGATGTTAAACCACGTTTTGACAAGGCTACAGATCAGACACTATGCTGCGTAACTTTGACTGACAAGTAGATAAAAGTTGGCCAGTTAGGAACTATTGTCTTGCATGTCTGCAAGGCATGCAGATGTATTTCGGTGGTCACAGCATAGAATAACCCGGTTCCAGTTTTATGCTTGACACGTTCTGCAATGTTTCTGGAGTTATTTACCACAAGTAGTTGAGCGCGAGCTCAACCACAGCTATTTTTCAGGGAAATTTAGAGCCTTTTTGCAAAGAGATTTATAATATCTTTTGATTTGTTGTTTGCGTATTGTCTATAAATGAAATTGTAGTTATATGATAGTAGGTCATCGGCGGGGGATATTTTTTTATTATTATTTGTAGATAAGTGTCAGATATTGGAGTTGTCCTATTAAATCGATACATTGATAAGAATTTGTCTTGAGTAAATTTGTGTGCAATAAAATGATGCTTCTGAAAAAAATACGGATCGACTGGCTATCTCTTAATTTTCATTTCGCTGTCATTTTAGCCCTACTTAGCCACAATTGTTGTTTCGTTGCAGAAAATGCACTTTTTTTGTGGCGCCACCTCTTTTGAAATATATCATAGCCACTAGGCCTTTTGTTTTTTATCCAAACGACAATCCTCATGATGTTCATTTTCTGATTGTATGAGCTCCCTACCAAGTTTTTACGAAGTGCTCAGAAAAAGATTCCGTTGGAGACACTAAGCTCTTGACTAATTGAATGCTTGTACTTTGAATCGGATTTACTCATCTTCGTCAAGAATTCTAGCCAGGGGCGCAACAAAGGGGGGAATGGAGAGGGGAATCCTCCTCAAAGCTCCAAGGTGTCGGTGCATAGTGCCAACTTTAGATTCCGTTGGAATTTAGCTTATGTTTTTAGTTTAATTTAGCTTATGTGTCAGCATCTGTCGGCACATTGGACGATTCTGTCAACATATTCTTTATATCCCCCCCCCAAACATAAATCCAAAGTTGCATCCATGATTCTTGCTACGAGTTCAACAACAAATTCAACGTTAAGATTCCGTTGGAGACACTAAGCTCTTGACTAATTGAATGCTTGTACTTTGAATCGGATTTACTCATCTTCGTCAAGAATTCTAGCCAGGGGCGCAACAAAGGGGGGAATGGAGAGGGGAATCCTCCTCAAAGTTCCAAGGTGTCGGTGCATAGTGCCGACTTTAGATTCCGTTGGAATTTAGCTTATGTTTTTAGTTTAATTTAGCTTGTGTGTCAGTATCTGTCGGCACATTGGACGATTCTGTCAACATATTCTTTATATCCCCCCCTCCAAACATAAATCCAAAGTTGCATCCATGATTCTTGCTACGAGTTCAACAACAAATTCAACGTTAAAAAGGGTATAATATATTGGTATATGATTGAAACGTGACTTTATTTGAAATATAAAAAAATTCAGCATAAGGTACACACTTAAGAAAAAATAATAGGTACTTGTCTAATAAAAAAATAAACAAAATAAGACGAATAAATATTTAAATAAGCCAACCATAAAAAGGACAGAAATTTACTTTTGAAAAGGATCTATAGGATAGGCAAACTAAGATTTTACTGAGAAATAAAAAAGTGAGCGACTTTCCTTACCCTTTCAAGAGAGGCAATTGCACCTATGTTTTCCACTCCATCTTCAAGTGTCACCGCAAGCGGGTTTTTTGTAATAATCTGAACAAGGAGAGATTTGATATCCCTGGGAGAATTTTCATCGCAAGAATCAGCAACCTATAAATAACGTAAAAATTAATAAATTGTTATAATGAACTTTTTGAATTCAGTAAAAAACATAACCAATATTCGGCTCTTTTTTATTAACTGCATAAATTTTTCCGAATTTGCTTGACAGATCCACGGACTGATTTTTGATTCTGAAAAATATGAGCATGCTGAAGAAATCAGAGTTCAAAAATAGAGAGTTCAATACATCTTTTCAAAAAAGAAGTTTGAAAATAGGGCCCATTTTGAGTTTTTTGGGCATATTCTTTAACATATGAAAGAATCAAATCACATTTCAAACTTCTTTTTTTCCTTAATAATTAACCAAAAAAGATTTTCTCAAACAAATTTTTGTGAAAAGAAAGTAAATAGCAATGTTAAAACCAAAAGAAAAACGCAGAAATAAAGTCATATGATAAGTCCAAATTTAATAAAAGTAAACAATATCAATGAATAAAAGAACCCCAAAAATTTATGTTAATTTTTTTTCTGGTTGATTTAATTATTCATTTTATTTTAGGTTCCTTTTAGGATTTATCTACTCATCCACTGCAACATCCGTTATTTTTACGTTTTATATGAATACTCAGTTAATTTCTGTTTTGTTGTGGGTACCAATTATTCATTAATATTAACTTCTGTTCGCTTTAAGTTTGAATCATTGTATAACATTTGTTCTGCTCCCTTTAGATTTTAACGATTTTTTTACATAAATTTTTTGGGAAACACTTATCTAATTAACTTCTGTTCACTTTTTAATTAATATAGTTTCGTTATTGATTATTTGGGGAGTTTTTTTAATCTTTTTTTAGTTTTATAGTTTAATAGCTATAACGTTTATTCGGGACCCCCGAGCCCTAATTATCAGATAAATGCTGTTTTTCTAGGCTAAATTATTCCCACTTTGTCACTCCGTCCCCTATATCCCTTAAATATCCCTTATCTTCCTTTTAGTAAGTTTTTTGGGGCTTCCTAATTACCTTACTGTCAAAGATAGATAGCCTGGCAATGACTCATCAGCTAACCACGAAGCAAGTTTTTAACAGTTAAAATCAGTGACATCGAAGAGGAAGGGGTAAGCCATTGCTTTGTCGCAACGGGTAGTGCACTATGACCCATTGATATTACTAATTGGCTGAATTCTCGCGGGTCGTCTCTTTGCTTTTAGATATGCCGGAAGACTTGTTTTTCTCAGTTTTATTTGTGAACCTGATTTGAGCAACAGTAAGATTATTTTAGTTTTATATCAAGTGACATTTAGCAATTAACCAAGTGACATTTAGCAATCGCAAATTCTGTCGGTCCCGGTTTTGCTACTTTAAGCACTTCCAGGTAAGCTAGGACGATGAAATTTGGCAGGCTTATCAGGGACCGGACCAGATTAAATTAGAAATAGTTGTTTTCCCGATTTGACCATCTGGGGGGGAGTGGGTAGCCGGTTAATTCGGAAAAAATGAAGTATTTTTAACTTACGAACGGTTGATCAGATCTTAATGAAATTTGATGTTTGGAAGGATATGGTGTCTCAGAGCTGTTATTTTAAATCCCGACCGGATCTGTTGACATTAGGGGGGGAGGGAGACCTAAAATCTTGGAAAACACTTAGAGTGGAGGGATCGGGATGAAACTTGGTGGGAAAATAAGCACAATTCCTAGATACATGATTGACATAACCGGAACGGATCCGCTCCCTTTGGGGTAGTTGGGGAGGGGGGGGGGGTAATTCTGAAAAATTAGAAAAAAATGAGGTATTTTTAGCTTGCGAACGGGTGATCCTATCTCAATGAAATTTGACACTTAGAAGGATATCGTTTCTCAAAGCTCTTATTTTAAATCCCGATCAGATCTGGTGACATTTGGGGGAGTTTGGGGGGGGGGACCTAAAATCATGGAAAACGCTTAGATTGGAGGGATCGGGATGAAACTTGATGGGAAAAATAAGCAGAAGTCTTTGATACGTGACTGACATAATTGGAACTGATCCGCTCTTTTGGAGGGGGGGGGGGTTAATTCTGAAAAATTAGAAAAAATAACATATTTTTAACTTACGAAGGAGTGATCGGATCTTCATGAAACTTCATATTTAGAAAACCTCGTAACTCAGATCTTTTATTTTAAATCTCAACCGGATCCAGCGTCATTGGGGGGGGGGGTGGACCGGAAATCTTAGAAAATACTTAAAGCGGAGAAATCAGGATTAAACTGGATGGGAAGAATAAAAACCTGTCTAAGGTACGTGACTGACATAACTGGACCGGATCTGCTCTCTTTGGTGGAGTTGGGGGGGGGGGGTAATTCGGAAAAATGAGGTATTTTGAACTTGCGAAAGGGTGACCAGATCTTAATGAAATTTGATATTTAGAAGGATCTTGTGCTTTAAAGCTCTAATTTTAAATTCCGACCAGATCCTGTGACATTGGAGGGAGTTGGAGGGGGAAACCGGAATTCTTGCAAAATGTGAAAATTGGGGTATTTTTATCTTACGAATAGGTGATCTGATCTTAATGAAACTTGATATATATAGAAGGATCTTATGTCTCAGATGCTCCATTTTCGACTCGAATTGGATCCGGGGACATAGGGGGTTGGATGAGGGAAACAGAAATCTTGGAAAACGCTGAGAGTGGAGAGATCGGGATGAAACTTGATGGGAAGAATAAGCACAAGTTCTAAGTAAGTGATTGACATAATTGGAACGGATCTGTTCTCTTTTAAGAATCCTAAGATGACTCCAGAGGGAAAGGGTGTCAATCCTTTTTCGTTACTTTATAGTCTCTTTCATTCAGACAGTAACGCTGTAGCCGTGAAAAAGAATTATGGTTACAAGAACACATGTTGAGAATGACTTACAAGAAACCAAAACTGAAATACCATACCTTGCATAGTGGCTTCCATTACTTAGAGATAAGATATTCAACTAATATGGAAGAATTTTGATTAGGAAAAATCTTGAGGGACCTGAGCACGTATCTAGGGACGAAAAGGGACCAATGCCAGATTTAGGGACTTCCAGGAACTTTAGGGAATTTGTGGCAGCCCTGTCATAGGAAACACATAATCAATAGCTTAACCATTCTAGTAAGTGCTGCATGAGAATTTGCCATGGGTGAAATTGGTTATTTCGTTGAATAGAATTATTTTCGTTGAAGGTTATTTCGTTAATAGATTGCTGATCTAACTGTCAATCCTAATGGGGACACAAATCCTTGGAATATAAAGGCTCCTTGAGGGAAAAAAACGCCTTGAAAGAATCTGACACCGGTTGTATCAGCCCCGGATTTCCAACTTCTGCCCTCCTGATTCTACAATTCCGATCCTGTTAGTTCCACTCCAAGTTCTGTCGATCCCAAGACTTTGTATGCAGCTGCCTCATTGGTAATCTATGACTGTCAAATGGTATACCTTAGGTGCATATTATCTGGACTAGAGATTTTTCAACCTTCTCCCCCACGAAATAACTTTATACACCATTGTTTTTTATTTGAACAGCGGAAACTTGTCATTTAATAGCTAGCTTACAATGTTCCATGGCAATTCCCAGTTTGTGACACTCAATGGCTGACACACGGCACCCTCTATCAGGCACTATTGCACTTGTGGTATTTTTCAGGCTTTTCCTACAAAAATATTCGTTTACACTACAGTCGATCATTCAAACTTAAAGCACAACACCCAATAAGTCTCTTCTGATGACTCTTGGCAATTGAAACCAGCGTGATTCAATATAGTAGCCTATGAAAACCTCTAGCATACCTCTTAAGAAATAAGAAATTTGTGTTGTAAAATACAAAATAGTTATTCTTACAAAGCCAAAATACATCCTAAATAAATCCTAATATGACTCCAGAGGGAAAGGGTGTCAATCCTCTTCATTTCCCTGAGGAAAAAAACACCATGAAAGAAAAAAAATCCAGAAAAAATCTCTTACAGTATTATGTAAAACCGGTGTGTGTCCGGCATTAAGTAACATCCCACTTGTACACTGTCATTACGTAACATCCCACGTGTTCGTTGTAATTACGTAACACCCTCGTTTGCCGCCCCCCCCCGTCATTACGTAACACCCATGCATAATATTGAGCCACATCCCACGTGTGCACCGTCATTACGTAACAGTCCATACGTACCTTGTCATTACGTGACATCTTACGTGTGCACCGTCGTTACGTAACACCCACGTATGCGCCACCATTGCGTGTCACCCACGTGTGCCCTACCATTACGTAACACCCATGTGTGTACCGTGCTCAGTTACATGCGGGGGTTCCCCGAAGGCCCATGAAGTCTAGTATGTCATGCGAGATTGCACGACTTCCAATAAATCCATCATCTCGCCCAGGATCACGTCATCTCCAACTCCAATTACGTAACATGCATCTGCATCTCTTAGAAAACTATTTCCTATGACGTAACATGCACCTGAATGTCACAGAAAACATTCTCAATGACGTAATTAACACCTGCTGGCTGTTGTCGGAATGACGGAATATGGATGCGTTTAAAACTAGGGCTTCCACGGAATCCAGGGATAGGGCTGTCACCAAGTGACGGAATAGGGCTCCGCTTAAAAGTAGGGGTCCGTTTAAAATCAGGGCTCCAGAAACAGGGATAGGGTTCCGTTTAAATCCAAAAAGGATTCAAAGTCAAAAATAGCTCAAAGTTTTCGTGAATTTGGTAGGACATTAAATAGTAGTGTTCGCTTTTTAATTCATTAAATAGACAAAAACAGGTGGGAATTTTAAATATTTCTTGAATTTTCTTTGTAACTATTGCTAAAGTTGTTCAGGACATAACAACGATTATATTGCTAAAGTACAAATAATGCCAAACTGAAAAAAAGAAGGTACAAAGCTTACGTTATATCAATGTAAAGGGAGTGGGGCTTGGATTCTGGTGAATTGGATGCAAATGAAAATGATGCTTCTATGCCGATCCGACTCTAAAACTCAATAAATATAAACATGGAAACGCATTCTTCGAATACAAACTGTATTTCTTCTCATTTCTCTTGCTTATATAAAAAAAATTAACTGAAGAAGAAAGGATACTGATATCAATTCAACGACAAATCAATAGACAAACATCTCCATGGATACAAACATCCGAAGCTTATGCGCTTTGAGAACAATTTTATGCAGTTTAGACAAAGGGGTAGACTTTGTTTTTAAATGAATAAAAAAAATGCTTTGCTTTTTGGGCATAAAAATAGAAAAAATGAACAAATTTTAAAACTCATGTTTAAATAAAATATTTAAAATATTCGATTCCTTCCATTCCAATCATAAACAAATGTAAAAAAGGGTTGATAACTCTGCCTGTTGTCCAATTAAACGGCCATTATAGACTTTATTATTAGAAATGGAAAATGTGTTATGAAAGCCGTACGATTTGGAAGCACTGAAAACATTTTGCAGCGAGCCTTCAGCTTACTGCGATTTGGTTTTAATAAATATATAAGAACAATTTATCGTTATTATAAAATTTTTCAGTTAATTAATATTTATGTTTGTTTGCTTAGTCTCCTACTCCTGATCGTCACGTTATTAGTAAAATTGTGGGTAGTTGACTTTCTGAAATTATAATAAATATTGTTTTCGCGCTTTCTTTAAACATCAATACAAGTTAAGAGCCAAAGGAAATAAAAGAACACAGACTAAAAGAAGGAATCCTAAGGTAAGAGGACAAAGCCATAAAACGTACCTGCTGAACTTCCTCAAGCACTTTCTTCAATTTATCCATTTATAATGTTATTATTAATGTCTACATTTTGAAAAAGGAAGGAGACCAATATCAACTTAACAGCAAATCAACAAACAACTATTTCCTTGGATACAAGCAGGGGAAGTTTAGACGCTTTGAGAACAGTCTCGTGTACCTTTGTGAAGGGGTAGATTTGGGTAACCTACACCTAAATTAACGTGACAGTTCGTTAGAAGCAGACATGATATACGTCAAGATTCTTTAATTCTTTTAATAAATTTTCTCGTTCGAAAAAACTAGTCTTTTTCGAACGAGCAAGGACCAACATAAAAATTTAAAAAGATCAGAAATTATGACGTGAGAGGGGTTTCCCCCACCTCAATGCCTCGCTATTCACACTGAAGTTTTTTAGTACTTTTAAAAAAGCTTCTCATTGTTCTAATTGTGCGACCCTTGTTCTTCAGGAGTCATTCGTAAAGAATTGGGTCAGAATTCAAAACTTGAGCGTAAAGAGCGAGGTATTGAGGATGGGGGGACGCCTCATATACATAATCTCTGTTTGTTTTAAGTTTTAATGTTCCTCCTTTCTTTCAGTTGAAAAAGTTATTTTTTATTTAATTTCTGATCGTTTTGAAATAACGCCGGGGAATCCAGCTCCACCTCCACGGAAAAATCCCCCTCCCACAGAAAGATACTCTAGAAAATTCAATCACGGTGAAAATTTACCCCGGAAAAGTATCCTTAACAACGTAAAACTGAATCGACAAAGAGAAAGCAAGACAAACAAAAATAATTTCGCATAGGAATTAATGCAAATTCCACCCGGTGTAAAATTTCTCCCTCAAAAGTTCACCTCCCGGAAACTTCCCTCCCCATGGAAAATTCTCCCTGTGAAAAATCCCTGCAACAGACAAAAAATGTATGCATACTTCGCGGTAACAAATGTAGAACGTAAAAAATTTGCCAATTTTATAACTTAAAAACCTTTTCCCAAGGGTTGTGGGGGAACATGCAACCTCCACGGGCATAGTTGTTGAACCTTTCAATTATACCAAACAAATAGCCATCTCAGAACTTTGATCGAACGAATTTGGGCAAAGGGGCTTTGAAGGGGGACTAGATGCCCTTCAATCTTTTTGGTCATTAAAAAAGGGCATTAGAACTTTCAGTTTCTGTTGGAATTAGCCCTCTTAAAAAATTCTAGGAAAATGGTTAAATACGATCACACTTGGAAAAAAATAAATAAATACGCCTCTATTATTTTTTCTTCTGGCAAAACACACAAAATCCCACATTCTGCAAATAGGAGCTTGAAGTTTCTACAATAGGGTTCTTGACCTTAGGAAATTTTATTCTCGTAGCACTAATAGCTCTTTAGCAGTTACCCAGCATCATACCCGGATAAAAATTGTCAATTGTAGCCGATTTATAAATGGTAAATATTATTCTGATTAAGGTTATTAGTAAAATGTTACTTTGGAAACAAGTTCACAAGGATTTTGAAAAAGAGCGTGGAAAACCTCGAAACCACCAATCTGAGATCGGATTGAAATGAGAAGATACGCCATTTGAATTGCCATTGTCGAAAACCCATTCAGAAAATTTACAATCCACCTTGAACAACAAGGAAAAACAATTTCTTGCATGGGTAGGTAGTACTGATGTGTCCGCTTCTTTTTTTAACCGCTGGTAGGGGCACTGGAATATCACAGAGAGCTTTTCAAGAACCCATTTGAGATCTTATTGTTATATCTAGTCGCTTTTCATAAATTCGACACGACGACATCATTTAAGGTCTCATTTAACATGACCTGTTTAAGGTCTCATTTAAAAGCTAATTTTTATATCTACGTGCTTTTTACAAATTCATCTTGATGAACGACATAAAGTATCATATGGAATTGAAATGGACTTTTTGGGATCAAATCTGGAGTTCAAGGCTAGGAAGCATGAAAGGGATTCCGTCATAATCTCCATGGTCAAAGACCTTAGAACTAATTTGCACAGTCCTCCCTCTTGTACACCCTACTGTCCCTACCGGTCCCTTTAATATTGTTCATAAGCCGCCTGTTGACAAACAGACCTACGCTATTTCTAGTGGCTAGGTTAGTGGTGTTCATTTAAAAAAATCTAGCGGGGGTTCCAAAATACATTTTTTACATCTAGGGGAAGTAGGATTTTTTACAGTTTTTTTTTTTTTTTTAATAAAAATACGAAAAAGGGCCTTTTCGTATGAGAGAACCTAAAAAAAAATGTACATTACAAAACCAGGCAGGGGCAAGAAGCTAGGATGGACACGGGCACCCCCTCTCCCCGCAATCATTGCCACTAGAACTAACACGCAGTCAACATCGTGGAGAGATGTTTAAATGATAGATTCGGATTTTCATCTATTCAGCGTGGTTTTCGTAGAGCACTAAAAAAGCGGCATCGAGAGTTGATAATACTTTGAGGTCTAAGTTATCTTATTGTCTTAAATTTCTAGCATAAAATAAAGAGATGATTTGAAACAGCAAAACTATGAAGCAGACTCTTGTGCAATGCTTTGTAGTCTAGTGCTACTAGCTCTGCCTTGCGGTGGTGGCAAAGCATAGGCTCGAAAAAAAAAATTTAATATGATTCTTTTCCAAGCACTGATTTGTTTTTAATGATCAGTTCTCCAAAAATATTAAAGTCTAAGAATAAAAAAAGATGGAAGTATACTCTCTTATGAGAATTTTCCCATTTTTTCCAGTATTGTGGCAGAAAACGTGATTAATAACAACATGAATTACCGTAAAGTATATTAACTATACATCTTAAACTCTTTTAAGTATTTCACAGAAATCATGTTAACTCGTTCAGTTTCTTCGCCTAAGGTGGAAAAATATCTTTTATAAGGTCTATAGTCACTATTATTAAGACCTAAAAATGCAGAAAAATTAACTTTTAAAATAAAAGTTTTTCTGATAGAAATAAACAACGAAGTTGAAACTTTAAACGAACAAAATTACTGCTTTGCGGTTTATGCAACACATGTTTAATATTTGAAAACTTTTTGAAACAAACTGACTTGCAACATTTTCCTATAGTTGTAGAATTCTGAAAAACTAGCGCTTTAACAAAACTAAGGTTTCTTGAGTTTCGTACCGTAGTCGTGTCGTAAAAATTATTGATTTCATGGCCGGTAAAAGACTGTTGAGAGCTATATGAATAATTTTTTCTATTTTCTGTAGAGCACTGACGGATTTTCTACTTCTATTCCTGATTTGTTTTATCGGTTTTGTGCTTTTAGTGAAGCGCTAGTTTTTAAAAAATATTGTATAAGCCAGTTTCTTTGAAACAGTTTCTCAAACATATGTTACATACACTGCGAAGCAGTAATTTTAGTTCGTTTTAAATTTCAATTTTGCCCTTTACTTTCATCAGAAAATATTTTTAATTAATACCTTACACATATAGGATCATATATACGTGGACCTCAAGCCGTCATAGCCGAGTGATTATCGCGTTAGAATTGAAATCCTTTGTCTGTGAGGACAAGAGTTCGAGTCTTGGCATCACTGGTTATTTGGTTTGGAACGGGGGTCAGTGGTGTGATTTTGTAGGCTGACACATTAGACCCAACTCTAAATCGATACCTGGAGAAACAAAGATCAGTACTGCCGGTAGGAACTTTAAATCCAATACGTATTCTTTGCCCTTTCTTTATATATGAACTTAACTTAAGCTTTTCCATCCGCCAAACAAATACCTGTTCATAATCTATGAAACTGAGGAGAAAAGAGGTCTGATGATTCACACACTACTCGGTTACTGATCAAAGGGTGGAAATTAGCGAATGCATCCTATATCCTTCCCAAGGCCACACTGTTCTTCCTTTAAAACTATGCAACAAAATTTAAGGAAAAGAATGAACTACATCTCTTTATAAACAAATTGGTTCGATCCCATCCAGTATGTGAATCATGTAAGAGCAGCTTAGATGACTTGGGCAAGTACTCCGAATACACCGACACTGCTTTTCGAATATATCTCTACTAAGTAACTTTTACTTTTGCTAAGTGACTTTTGTAAAAGATTACAAAAGTAATCTTATAATCTTCAGACTTCCTAGGAAGCGGGGGAAGTAGAAGTTTTATTCGTATCCCTGGCCATGGAGCCTTTCGAGGGAGAATAACTGTAATGTATTTCCATTTTATATTGTATTGAATAAACTTCTTCTTCTTCTTTAGATAGGAAGGGATGGACAAGAAGCTTGTGTTGCTATATTAGCTTCAGACAGCAAGGCGCTGCGATGTTACAAAATCAAAAAATTGTACAGTTGTGAAATACATGGGGCCACGAATTTACCCCATGAAATGCTTCTAAATTTAATAAATCGAGATTATGGCTCTTCCATAAATGGTTTTAGTTTTTTTTTTTATATTTAATGCCTCGATGAGAAAGTCAGTTAGAGCAAAAGCTGAAATATCTGGAAAGGCTGAATGGACTTATCTTCACTGTTCTTAAATGTCCTTTTTGCTTTAAATTTTTCCTTCCAATAGCAATAGCAGAGAATACATAAGAAACGCGTGACATACATTGGATCACCTGAAGCTAACATTCTTGCTAATAATGTGCATTTTAGATGGTCTAGTAGCTACTTTTGCGCGTGATATGTAAGGAAAACCAGGATGTGAACATTATTTCAAAGCCCTGTTTTCGTTAAGCATTCTAAAGAAAAACCTCAAATCTAATTAAAAATAAAATGCGACGAGACCGATTTATTTCTAAGCAAAGGTACGGCAAACGAGGTCTTCGATTGGCGTTCTATCTTTATAAGGCCAAATGAAAATAGGGCTTCATCTCTTTGGTTCTTATAACACCCAGTTTCAAAATACAGCAGCTATCCATACTATCTATATACAACAGCTATCAATAAAAGGAGGTGCAATATGCTTAATCTAATAAAAAACAAAGCTTAGGAAAGCAAAAAAGAATTATTGTAAAACTCATTTTGGTAACAATCAAATGTAGCTCATCAAAAACGTGCCTAAAAATTCAGTAAATAATAGAAAGTGGGACGACAGATCTAAAGGAGTCAATTGACAGCGATCAGATTTCTTATCATTTATTAAGCATAGCTGAAAGGTCACTCAAAGTGTTAGTTTGACAGAGAAAGGCACTTTCAAGAAACACTTATTCACGGGAGTTGATTTCTTATTTGTTTAAAAACCATCTACAAAGGAAAAGAAATCCTACAATCATATAAAAATAGTACTTTTAGATTTGATATAATTTTATAAGAAGTGATAAAGAATATTTTCCTTATTGCTTTTAATTTTAATTCCTGAGCTCTGATCGACAAGTTGTTCTCTTCACGTTTTTTTTCAAAAGTGGATTTTTTTTTTTTTTTTTTTTTTTTTTTGTACGAGACTATAGGTTTATCAAAATTAGACTCAATGTGCGAGCACTTCTCATCCTTACGTTAATTACGTTGATAGTAACCTTAAAAATGAATAAGCTTTCTTGGACTTTTCTAAAGCCTTTAACTGCACTAACCTTGACATTTTACCTGTTTAAGCGTAAAGTGTTGAATCGTGTTTGATCTTTTCTTAATGAACGACATTAAGACTTCCTCTTTTCTTCGAAACTTCTAAAGTGTTTGGTTAACGTAACTCCAATTTTCTATAAAGCAAAATTATTAAAACTGGTGTAAAAGGTAACGCGATTAATTGTTTAATCTTTTCTTAACGAGAAGACACAAAGATATGAGAAGTATCTCAGTAAATAATCAGGTATCAAATTTTCATGAAGTTTTAATGGGGTGCAACAGGAATTCTACATTACGTCAGCGTTTTTCACTTTTTGTGTGAATTATCTAACAAATACAGGGCACGGTCTGGATTTTAATCTAACCACTAATTCCAAGGGTTTGAGATCAGAGCGAGGAAAACTGGTCCTTATTTGCGGATGATAAATTATTTCGGCTTGGGGACAATTTGGTCTACCACATTCAACTTTTGTCTCCAGTCTCAGAGGGTTTTGCATAACGACCCAATACAGATCGTGGCTCGAAAGCTTGATGGAGCTTCAGTTAGGTGAATTTACAACACAGCAAAATAGTACTAAAATATGCTTTCTTTCTTTTTTGAGGAGTGGGAAGAGTGTTTTACTTATACCAATCATTTCAAGCGATAATATAAGCACGTTTTAGCTAAGTTTGTGGGAATGAAATTCAAAAGTATAACACTTGAAGAGGCAGAAAATCGCAACACTCCAACGACATCCTTATCGAGTTCGGAATTTTCTCTCCTTGTCCTATGCCGCAGATAATTCTCAAAGAGTTGTAGACCTAAATACACTCAAAAAGAAAGTAAAAGTGCTCACCAGGTCTCCTGTACGAGTATTTTGTATGGAGGTGTTCATGCATCCCAGTTTTTTTTTTTTTTTTTTTTTTTTTTTTTTTTTTTTTTTTTTTTTTTTTTTTTTTTTTTTTTTTTTTATGATAGATAAATGTTATTTTCAGGACGATTATAATAGTTAAATAACTGTGCATATATTCTCCCACTTTATTTGCATTTTTCTTTGGCTGGTTTCATTTTATGCTATAACTGCCTGGTCACTTTAGCCGTAGGTACTCCTGAGAGCTTAATTAATTAAACCTATTAATTGCATATTTTGTTCCGTCTTTTTAAAAATCAAATTTAATAGAAACAAAATAGGAAAGTCAATAAGTTGAGACGAACATTTATTGTATGCCGTTTCCCAAATAACGGGCCATTGAGCCCTTTGGGATATTGTTTTTGTTATTGTTATTTTATGAAAATAAACAGAACTTGTACTTGAACTTGAAGAAAATCCATAGATGGAACTAATTTTAGGCAACTAGACAGTTCTCTTATATATCTTCATGATACAATGGATCAATGGGTAAGATTACTTTAATATGCTCTAAATATAAAAATAGCACGTGTCTCTATGAGATTAGAGCTCAAGGACAACATGAATATGGTAATTTGATAGGCTTCATGAAACTGTTCGCAAGAGTCTACACTGCTTCATCAAAACGATTATACCGAATCAGATGGACTAATTTGCTTTCCCATATCCTATTTGTTTCTTACGATATTTATATATATATATATATATATATATATATATATATATATATATATATATATATATATATATATATATATATATATATATATATATATATATATATATATATGTACACTAGCTGTTGGGGTGGCGCTTCGCGCCACCCCAACACCTAGTTGGTGGGGCGCTTCGCGCCCCCCCAAGCCCCCCCGCGCGCGTAAGTCGTTACGCGCCATATTAGTTACGCGCCATTGTAGTTGTGTCCCTGTGTCCCACCTGTGAATAGAGATAGATATAAATATATGTTTTTAACTACGTAAAACATGCGAATATACAACATTCTTCGCTGTCCCATTGTCTGTGCATATAAATAGATTGTCAGGTTTACTGACTCTTGAACATGCAACATATAATTGTCCATGGGAAAAACAATCCGTATTCAGATCTATACCTCATTATTCTAATGATGTGTCCCTGTGTCCTGGTCGTCATTTATATTCCCTGTGTCCCGGTCGTCATTTATATTCCCTGTGTCCCGGTCGTCATTTGTGTCCCGGTGTCCCGGTCTGTAATTTCTATTCGAACAATCCCTGTGTCCCGGTCGTCATTTATATATCCCGCCTGTGCCCCCGGCGTCCCCGTTGTAGTTGTTTCCCTGTGTCCCGGTCGTCATTTATATTCCCTGTGTCCCGGTCGTGATTTGCGTCCGGGTGTCCCAGTCTGTAATTTCTCTTTGAGGTTCCCGGTCGTCACTTATATTCCCTCTGTCTCGGTCGTCATTTGTGTCCCGGTCTGTAATTTCTCTTTGAGTGTTTTTTCTTTTTAGTTTTTTACCTTTTTTCTTTTTTCAGTTTTCTTTTTCTTCTTTATTTTTCAGCGTCACTATGAAGTACATATCGACGAACCTTTGTTTTTTTTAACTTAAATCTGGTAGGCATTGATGACCTTATCCAAGTCAAAATCCCAAACCCAATCATCATCGCTATCATTTTCAGTTTTGATATGTTTTGACTCTCGCTGTCCAGGTGGATTTTCATCTAACTGCGCGGTTTTGCTTTCAAATACCGTTAATGACGTCACCGTCAAAGCAAAAATGACGACAACTAATTTCATGACGTCAGTCAACACAGAAACATGACGTCACCTGATCCACAGACAGACAGACAGACAACTTATTTTTATATATATAGATATATATATATATATATATATATATATATATATCTCAACACATATTATTTAGCCCTTTCTCGCTGATAAAAATAATTGAAAAATTAAGCTTTAAGTATACTAACTATTACCTTCATATCTGAAAGACCTAAAACAAATCAAAGTAGACGCTAATCGACCTAAAAAAGCTGAAAACGCCGAGTTTCCTAATTACAATTGGGAGCTTTACCAGAAACCAGATTTTATAGCCCATTTTTTACATTGAGGTAACCTTCTTCCAAATACAATTATGTTTAATAAAGTGTATCAGGGCTAATCTAACATAAAAATCCAGAATAAAGGGTATGTAACACCTCAAATATCGGTCAAGATTGAGAATTTCGGCCCAGTGTAGCCCTCTTACTCTCCATAATGAAATTCTGAATGTGCCCATGGAACAAAGAGCAGGTCAGTCACTTAATTTGGCAACCATTTTTAAGCATAGCTCATAAAGTAAAGATATCTTCCCAAAAGTCAAGTCCAGAAAACTAGTTGTTTCAAAGACTTTTTTTTAAGATCTCTGACAACTTTTCTACAAATTGGCAGCTTTGCAAAAGCAACAAGTGTGTAGAACTTTGTCAAGTGGTTTTCACCCCTTTTAAGTTTTACTTGTTTAACTATTTTGCTATCATTTACCAACTCTGAGCGCAAATATTCACTGTGGTGTAATACAAAGTATACAATATAACAGGCGATGCACAAAAGAAGTGAATAACTTTTTTCACGAGGTGTTCTGAGCACAAAATTAATAAATGACACTTTATGTCCTGAATGCAGCATATCCAAAGAATTCATGATGGTACAGAAAACAAGCACAGAATTAAAACTGAAAATAAATCCTCAATCTGAACAAAGAGAACACAACTATTGGTTTCAGACCAAAATTATCATACATAACATAACCTTTGCCTCCCATTTTTTCCTAAGTAGCCAATTATTCAAATGGTCCCATCACATGGCACAATTATTTATCTAAAGTTCAGAATGATAACTTAGCCTCATGAGAAACGGATTATTTCCGACCACTTCATCAGGACAACTTCCTTTATACTTTGCCTAAAAAAAAGAGATTTTTAAACTACAAGAAATAAAGTTTAAAAGGATAAAATAACATCGTAAATTAAAAACATTAATGAATATAAGAAGGAACCAAAGTAGCTTAAAAAAGACAACAGATATTTGAAGCAAATTGGTATTGAAATTAGAAAAGTTACTGGTCCTTCAATCTAAGAAGTCATTTTTAAAATTAAATGGGCGTCAGAACAACGATTTGTTGAGAGAAGTCAACTTGAATGTTGACCCTATAATTCCTTTGCGGTATTTCGACCCCCATCCCCCTTAATATATATTTGGAAGTGTTTTACCTTCTGATCGTTCTGATTAAAATGATTATCTTGAAATTTTGAGTTGATGGCAATGAGGTGTGGAGGAGTAAAAAGAGCATTGGGGGAGTACGTTGGTTAGATCCCTTCTAATCGGTTTTATAGCTTGAATGGATACTACATCACAGAATCACGAAACCTTCTCCCAACTTCTTGTAATCAGGCTATCCATTCAAGATAATATGGCAGAATTAATTTCTTAACTTTTTAAAAGAGACATAGGAGCTGCAAGCAAAGAATTTCGGACCTTTTTGAATATTACTAGAAAATCTTGAAATCCTAGAAGTTCACGAACAAAAACTAGCATATTTTAAACTTGTCATTTAATTAAATTTCTTTTTCCGTAGATAAATTTCTTTGCTACTAATATCGAAAAGGAGCTAGTTCTTACAAAGTAACAGTAAACTACTGGTAATAATTTACTCTGAAAACAAAGAACAAAAAGAGGACTATTTTTCAGTCTTCTTGCTGTATCTAAAGTACATAACCAGAAATTCACACAAAATTGAGAATTCACGGAAAATCCAAGTATAGTAAAATTTAACTCATCTGTTTGGGACTTCAAGGTCTAATACTTAAGTAATATTAACTATTTTTATAGATTTAGTGGCAAACAGTTCAATGAATGAATAAGTTTTTTTTAAGCCTTTCATTTAATTTCGTCCCTCATGGTGAAATCTCTTAATGAATTTTTTATCGATTATGCATTGGTCTGACTGAGCTAAAATTGTGCATTCTATTTGTTTTTCAGGAATAAGTGTTTTCTGTCAACATTAACACACAGATTTGCTTAATTTGCAGCGACACTTAAATTACAGGTCTGTATTTTGCTATAACATTCTTGTGCTTTTAAGGGGTCTCAGATCCCACTATAAAACAAAGAGATCATATGATACATGTGCTTGACTCCAGTTGGCCTTGAACCACCAACCTTGTGCTTAACAGCCAATCACCCTAGCCATCTAAACCACAAGATCTACATGTGCTTTAAAATCAATTTTAAATTACAAACGTTTTCAAAAGCTTACTTGAATGTTTATATATTCCCATTACAACTTAGAGTTAGCTCTTTGCAATACAGATTAAATATAAAAAAAACAACTTTTTTTAACGGAAAGTAAGGAGTGACATTGAAACTTAAAACGAACAGAAATTACTTAGTATATGAAAGGAGATGCTTCCTCATCAACGCCCCACTCTTTACGCTAAAGTTTGACTCTTTCTCTTAACTCTACTTTTTATAACAGTAAAAAACTTTAGCGTAAAGAGCGGGGCGTTGATGAGGAAGCATCTCCTTTCATATACGAAGTAATTTCTGTACGTTTTAAGTTTCAATGTCCCTCCTTACTTTCAGTTAAAAAAAAACTTGTTTTTTTTTATTTAATTTCTGAACGTTTTTGAATCAATGCATTTTTTGATTTTGGCTCTCCGCAGATGAATAATTAAAACTAAATTTGCATTTTTTATTTTTTTTGCTAAATGGCTTTCTCATAGTTTTGATCGAATGATTTTGAGAAAAAAAGGAGCAGGGGAGGAGGCCTAGTTGCCCTCCCATTTTTGGTTACTCAAAAAGGCAACAAGAACTTTCAATTTTTTTACGAATGTTTTTATTAGTAAAAGATATACGTAACTTACAAATTAGCTTACGTAACGAACTTCTGTATTCTCATGTTTTTATTACGTATACGAAGAGGTTCACCCCCTCGTCCGAACCTCGCTCTTTACACTTAAGCTTCAATTTTGTTCCAATTTCTTAAGAATGACCCCTGAATCCCAAAAGCCGTAGAATAAATAGCTGAAATTAGTAAAAATATTTTAGCTTTAAAAAGAGCGAGGTATTAGGAGGATGTGAGCCCATCATATGCGTAATAATTTCTGTTCGTTTTAAATTTTAATGCTTCTTCTTACTTTCAGTTGAAAAAACTTTTTCATATTTATTTTTGCATTGTATTTATTTGAATAATGCTAGATAATCCTACGCTCCCTTCATGAAAATTTTCTTCCCCATGATAAATTCCTCCAAGGAAAGTTCCCCCAACATATCCCCCTCTTCTCAGCTCCATCCCCCAACCTAAAAATCCCCCTGAAAACGTGTGTACACTTCCAAATAACCATTACTATTTGTAAGCATGTGTCAAAGTTTGTAACTTGTGGCCCCTCCCACAGGGACTGTGGGGGAGTAAATCGTCCCCAAAGACATAGTTATAAGGTTTTTTGACTACGTTGAATAAAATGGCTATCTCAGAATTTTGATCTGGTGACTTTGGGAAAATAATTAGCGTTGGAGGGGGCCTAGGTGCCCTCCAATTTTTTTCGTCACTTAAAAAGGGCACTAGAACTTATCATTTCCGTTAGAATGAGCCCTCTCGCAAGATTCTAGGACCACTAGGTCGATACGATCACCCCTGGGAAAAAAACAAACAAACAAACAAATAAACACGCATCCGTGATCTGCCTTCTGGCGAAAAATACAAAATTCCACATTTTTGTAGATAGGAGCTTGTAACTTCTACAATAGGGTTCTCTAATCCGCTGAATCTGATAGTGTGACTTTTGTTAAGATTATATGACTTTTAGGGGTTGTTTTTCCCTATTTTCTAAAATAAGGCAAATTTTCTTAGGCTCGTAACTTTTGATGGGTAAGACTAAACTTGATTAAACTTATATATTTAAAATTAGCATTAAAATTTGATTCTTTTGATGTAGCTATTGATATAAAAATTCCATTTCTTAGAGTTTTGGCTACTATTGAGCCGGGTCGCTCCTTACTACAGTTCGTTACCACGAACTGTGATTTAGTTTGGACTTAACTTCAGGAACTCATAACTTAAATCTCATTTCAAATTACAAACCCTTTGAAAAGCCCAGAAGTACATTGAAAGTTTTGCTTGACCCTTTGATTACAAATTATGTTTGGGTCCATCTTCAAGAACCCATCCAAGCGCTGTTTTTACCTTACCCTTTGCGGTTAAATACCTTTTTAGGAATTTTCCAGGCGGCTCAGAAAACTTTGCCGAAGTTTGACGCGCTTTGTGACGCTTTTTCCAAAGGTTTTAAAAACTCGCAATGGCAACAGATGGCCCTGTATTCCCCGTGTCTTTTTCTATTAACTAAATAATAAAAAAACTTCTATTAACTTAATAAAAAAAATATTCTCCTTCCAGAAATACCATCTTGGTCTAGCTCAACTTTAGAAAAATCGTAAGCATGAAGGAGAAAAATTGATGATAAAATTAAGAAAGACTAAAATCAAAATAAGATACGAATATTTTTTAAGAGGAAGCTTTCTCCAGAGCAAAAAAATGTTTATGTTATGTGGAAAAATTTGAAAAAATTTTCAAGACTAAAAACAAAGGTGTGGGGCACATAAGACACAACAAATCTTTCACACTTCCTTATGATCTTCATGGTGATACCTTTACGTTCACATTGATGGATACGGTGTCACAAAGGATGCGGATACACATTGAAGGATACATTGTCACAAAGGTCCAAGAGTGGTTCTAAAACATCTCACAAACCACTCTCATTTCTACCGTTCAAGCGTAACATTTTTGTGGGTGAAGGAAAGTTTTCTTTTTTTTTCTTTTTTTCTAATTTCAAACCAAATTATTTATTTCCGTAAATCAAGACATTTTTGTTTGCTTGGGTCAATATTTAGAGTTTGCGACACGTATGTTAATCTTGTTATATTCCATTTTTGCTACGATTTTTGTTCCTTTAAAATGATAGTGAGCATATATTCTTTGGTGGATAAATACAGTAGTTTTGGGATCTGGCGTTAAAATCTTAAAGCTATAAAAAAACTTACCTCGCAGTCAATGCCAATGTCACCGTCTGCTATAGCATGATACATTTCTGCAAATGTGTTGCCTTTCTTTGATGATGATAACAACCATGCCACAATAGAGCTGTAAAAGGAATATTTTCAGCTAGGGAACTAACATTATGAAAATTATTTCATTTGAAAATGAAATAAAAGGAGAATAAAGCAAAGGCTAAGAACAAGGAAAAAACAGAAAATTGAGATTAAACACAAATTCTTTACCATATATCCAGCTAGTGTTGAAAAGAAGGAACTATCTGTTATTAGTTTCGTGGTTAATGGGAAATTTCACCATTTGATTTTCTTTTTTGCTGGTCGAAAATTTTGTATCCACAATCTTTGGGATTAGGTTTTCAATTTCCTAAATTTTTTCTTCAAATTTCAGAATAACGACAGGTATCATAATTTATGACACAACAGTAAAAATTTAAAAAAACATTTCTGTTTATGGTAATGTTAGTTGATGAAACGATGTAAATCGACATCTAAACACGTCACGTATAAATATAAATTAGCGTAAATGCCGTTAGATGAAAATTATGCGAAAAAATACAACAAATTATCCAATCTATGATTAACAATGTCATTAGAATACTAGCAACTCATGCTTCATATTTTATGTCTTTCTAATCGTGATTATGGATCAAAACTGAGGGGAACAAATAAATTTTGGAGCTTTATGGGTTTTACCATGACAGGCAGAATACTATCTACCTGTAATAAACTGCATCAACAATTTTTTTTTCGCAGAGGAACTTTGGTCAAGATTTCAAAGCTACGATTTAGGTTACTAGTTTTATTATTAATTTGCACAGATTAATTCGTACTTCTTTTATAATTTACTTACTTTGCCTCAAATAAAATAAAAAAATTCCAAAAAAAAACTCGGCGGTTGTACTTATAGTGCAGATATCAATGAAGTACAGAAATGACTTGGTACGTACTTGTACTACACAGTACAGAAATGACCAAAGGCTTCCGAGTCCTGCCCTTCACAAGCATCCACCAGGCACCTGTCAAAGGGGGGGGGGGTCCCAAAACGCACCATGGCGGAGCTATCAGGCAGACTTGCGTAGCCTTAGTATCCACACCCGACCAAAGTGGGAGGACGCTGCGGCTGCAGCAAACTTGAGTTTTAAGGTTTGGAAGCATAAAACAAATTGGAAGAATCAAGAGCAATATTTATAAATCATAAAGCGGAAAAAAAAACCGGTCAAAAAGGTAAAAAGAAGCAGTTAAGGTTTAGCTTACCGACTTATGTTTTTGTTAATTTAGACACTTAGTAAACAAGAACTAGCATCAATGTAAAAATTACGACTTAATTGAAGAGTATTTTGGTAGCCTATTTACTTAAAGTAACTTAATCATATGTTGCGTTATATTTTCCAGGAGTATTCACAATCAAATGCAAAATACTACCCAGACCTCTATGTACATTAGATTCTGCTTACAGGATATCTTGCTACATGGTAAACAATTGCAACTCTTGATTTATAGCATATTACAGTTTTAGATATAAAGTTCTGGCTTTACAGTTTTATATATAGGGAATACTGAAATGAATTGAAACTTGGCACCTGAAAAATCAGATTAACATAAGCTATAGTGAATTATTCAAAGGATTTTTTAAACGCAAGAAATAAAATAGCTCCATTTCGTAACTGATTAGCTACATGTCAAACTCATTTAGGAAGACTATACAAAAAAAGAGAGAAAAAACACCAGCACGCATTACACCACAAATTATTTCCCACTTTACGAGGTTAGTCAAAAGCCCCCCTCCCCCTCCCCATGACTGAAAAATGAAAATAGTGGTCTAAAACTGTGACGCACTGAAATTTATTTCATGGCACATTTGAAATATGAAAGATAAAGAATAATTTTCATCATTTATTTTTCAGTAGTTTTGTTATAATTATAAAGCTTCAGCCAAAACATACGCACCTAGGACCGGCCACAAGGAGGGAAAAGTTTCGAGTATACACATCAATCTGATTGAGTAATGGAGGCTGGGGTAAAAAGACTCGACATATTAATAAGTACAATGTGTAGAAAATAACTAAAGAAGAGTAAAATATACTGACAAGTAGCTTTTTTGCCAGCAACAGGGGGAAGGGGTCGAAATACCCCACTCCCATTTCCTTGGTTACTGGTGTGATAGAATATTTAATTAATCAATTTGTATTTTTAACATTAACAGCCCACCATAGAACCTAATTCATGCGCATGCACCTCTTGACAAGGTTTAAAAAAGGTCATCGGTGTTTACTACTCCCTAATGGCTATTATAGTACAAATTAACAGATTTTTTACCTAAAGAACCTTGTCATTGTTCCTTTAAATTCAATATTAGTTGCTACATTATTCGGATGATTTATAAAACACAGAAGCACTTTTAAACATTCTGGATGCTCGGAAGCCTTTTTATAGAGGCGGTAGGCTTCTCCAATGGGATCTAGCAATTCTTCTTTCTGAATTTCCCCAATTTTATTCATTAGCTCAACTTTGTCAATATTGGCAAGGTTCAAATCCTCATCGTGTCCAAGTCTTAACATGGTTTTAATATTGTTTTCTAGTCTATCCAAATAAAACAAGGAATTCATGTCAATTTTAAGATGCTCTTTCATTATTGTGTCAACCACTTTTGAAAGGGTTTTCTTAAAATCACTTGGGTCGATAGCTCCGTAGCCTTTAGAAGTTGTAAAGGAGTTTATATACTTTAAATTGGACTCCAAATTTGTCGGGTGAAAGAACTCATATAAATAGTCAACAATAATAGGTGTATATGTTTCCATAATCCGATGTTTAATTTCCTCATTTTCCAAAAGACTAAAAGCCTCTTCTAAACTAAGGCCGATATTCACTTTCAATATGTAGTTAAAATCTCTCCAATCTTTAGCTTTCACAAGTTCTAACATCACGTCTTGAACACCTAAAGCTACCTTAGGATCGAAACCGAGGTAATGTGCAATTAAATGAACAAACAGTGAGTAAGTGCTTTCACTTTCGCCATTTTTCGGACTGGAAATCACTCCTGTATCACTGATAAAATTTGATGCTAATTCCATCATATTTGACAAATTAAAACCTTCATTATTAGGAACAAATTGCGCAGCTAACTCCAAAACAGAGTTAAGCGGGTTCATGTCTTTATCAGTAGAGTGACCTAAAAAATTTGCAGCAGTTTTTAGAATGTCCTCGTTTCCGAGAGCGTTTACAGCTAGGGGCAATAAATGACCAAGGATCTCGGTATAATCACTATCTTTCATTTTCTTCTTTTTCTTCTTTTTAGGTTTGTCCTCCAATAAGCCTTCTGCAACTTTCAATATTCTATCAAGATCTTCAGGGTTAGTTTTTTTCAACATCTCAAGTATTCTTTCAGATTCTTTCGCTATTTCTTCAGGAGATTTTTCAACTTTAGCTTCACCATCGGTTACAATCTTGTTTTCTTTATCTTTGTAAATACTACTACATTCAGTCTCTTTTACAAAAAAGGTGGCAGCAAAAAGTAAAATTATGACAGATAGCACTAGGATACCAAGATGAGATAATGGACCTCTCATTCCACTGGCCATCACGACAGGCGTAACTAGAAAAAGAACACAATTAAGAAAAAAATTAGAAAATAATAAAACATTCAGCCAAAATAGATAAAAACAAGTATCACGACAGAAATAACTCAAACTTAAAGAAGAGGAAATCCACCAGTTTAACCAGTGGGCTGCTGAGCCCCCCACAAAAATGCTTAAGTATAGATATATATTAACGAATAACTTCTTAGACCATAGTCTTTTTCTATTTATAGATAAAATAAATGGTTTAATAAAATAACATAGGTAAAATATATATGTATATGTTCACCAGCTCTTTTTAAAGGAAAAAGCCCAATTTGACGGTTTTTCTTACTTCTCTCTGGTAACTTCGGTAAACATCTCAAGCCTTCAACCCTTCATTTTTGCCGAGGGCTCCCCAACTTACTCCTGTTTGAAATAATTTTCGATTTATTAATAGGCCTAATGTAATATTCAGCATTATATTTTATTAAAAAATTACTAATTGAAAGAACCTGGTAGAAGGCTTCTGGGCGGGGGTAGTCGTGGTTGGGATACCCGCATAGAGATTTTGGACTTAAGAACTGTAAGACTACCTTCAAATTTGTAGCCAACGATTTCAGAAATACTTAGTTGTCAACTACGGTGAAAATTAAAGAATATTAAATTTTATGCTACAATATTGGCATGAGGTTTGTAATAAGAAACACCACAAATCTTTACATACCAGCTTTCGTGGCACTCAAATACGTAGTTAGCGCGTTTAGGTTTAGGACGCTCACCCAAAGACATTAATAATTTTAATTGTTAACATTTAATATAACCAAATAACTCAAGAAAACAGTATCGTACACGTGTAAATGAGGAACGTTGGTAATGAAAGGGGGTAATCTGTGGGGACCGACTGAAAGAATAAACTATACGCCATTCAATAAAAAAAATCCATTTTACCGATGCCACACGGCATCGGATCAAAACTTTGAAATATCTATTTCACTCAGTATGATCAAAGTCACAAATACATACTTTCAGCGGGGTGGGGGGGGGGGTAAGATTCACATAGCCCAAAGGGTAAGGGTACTTAATAACACAATTGGTTTTTTCTCTACCAACACATTTTAGAAGAAATGCTGGGCAAATCGTACCTTGCTAAAATCAGTATAATCTAAAGAATCTGGATTCATATGATTAGAGTTAGATCTCTATGCCCTCTAACAGCCTTCCCCACCCTCCACTGCCAACATTTTACCAGAAAGGTAGACGCGTTACACATTGTTTGAACGTAGATCATTTTGGGACCCTCCAAGAACTTTCAAAACGAAGAAAGTACAAGCTATGGAATTTCACTGGTGTGTTGCGAAAACGAGTTGTGAAAAACAAGCTAAGTTCGAGCGACCTACTGATGCGGGCAAAAAAAAAACGCTAAATTACTTTACTCACGTCATTTTGCTGAAAACACAGCACATTTTGAAGACTTTCTTTTCCTATTGTTAAAAACTAAATAGTGCTTAAACTTCCAGGAATTCCTTTTGTTTGATATATCGGAAAATTTGGGAAAATGAATTCAGTTTCATAATCCAACAAATATTCTTTCAAGTCCATTCCTTTCTAATGTATGAATAGAAGATTCCCAAGAATTAAAATTAGTTTTTGATACATATGCTTCCACTTAGGGATATTGGCAGGGGATTTGGATTATCCTTTCTTTTTTCTTTTTATACAATGTTTGTTGTGTTTTTTTATGCTTTCTTCAGGTTGGTTTTTGTTTTTTCAGGAATTCCTTGGCATTTTTTTAAGCCCTCAAAAATTTGGTTTTTTATCATTGGATCTCGAAAGAATTCCCGCGCACTCGGCTGCTATCACTATTCAGTACTTCCAAATGTTTCTATAGTTGAAAATACGTTTTAGGAGCCAATTGTCTTTGAAAGAGTGGGTCACCCGTAGTTTCTTCGTATCCACAAAAAATTTTTCGCTTTGACATAAATTCATTCTTGAAAAACAGGTCTCAAACCTTACGGCACTGGAATTAGTTAAAATTCGATGGACTGGCACTAAAACAAAACGCTAGTAACAAGTTTCATGGCTACTTTTCTCATATCTTTATTCCAACAAATTATGGGGTAAGACAGCGGATACGCTGTCTTTTACTGTTTTAAAAGGTAGAGTTGTGAAAAAGAGTCAAACTTCAGCGTAAAGAGCGAGGCGTCGAGCAGGGGACAACCCCTTTCATATACGGAATAATTTCTGTTCGTTTTAAGTTTTAATGTCGCTCCTTACTTTCAGTTGAAAAAACTTGTATTGTTTTTTTTATTTAATCACCCAATGAAGTCGTTATGAACGTCCATAGTGGTATAGTTTTTAGACAGTTTATATTGTTATAATGAATGAGAAGCCGATTTTTTGTGTTATTGTTTGCAATAAAAGTTCTAATATGGCTGAGGCTGAGTTGTTGTGGGGGTCCGCACTCAGAATCGTATCCAGAATTCTCACCCGGGAGGGGGTTTTACAGAAAAAAATTTGCCAAAAATATTGGGGTTACCGAAAAACCCTCCCAGGAACTTTTTCTCAACAGCCTCGAGTACGATTAGGGCATTTTTTAGACGAATTTGTAAGTCGAGGAAGCATTTCGGGGGGACCGGTATCCCCCCCCCCTGAATATGACCCTGGTGGTACTAGAATTGAGCTCCTTTTCACTTCTCCACTGGATGTAATGGAGCTACTAATGTCAGATTCTGTTCTGACGACCTAACCATATTTTTTTTACCATGCAAAAAACGCCTTCAAGCCATGTACTTACGTACTTATGTACTTAAGTACAGTTTATTTCGAGTGCTTAGTACTAATACTTAATTGCAATTTTGGCTGAGTACTTGCTACTTATACTTCAATAATTTTTTGGAGTACTTGACCCAACACTGGATAACCCCCTCTTATATGCAATAATCTCTGTTTGATGTAAGTTGTAATGTTGCTCCTTACTTTCAGTTAAAAAACTATTGAATCAAGTTAAAATCGTATCGGAAAAAACAGAGGAGGGGCTGTTCACCCCCCCCCCTAGATTTTGAAAAATACCTTTTTAGAGGTATTCTCATCGAATTTTTTTATTCAAAAATAATATATAAAAACAACAAAATTACCCTTTTAAACTTTGAAAAAAAAATTAAAAATTAAGCTCCCCCCCCCTAAGTTTCTTTCAACTGACGCCACCTCCCCTTAGCGGAAACGTTTGTGTGGATAAAACTTTCAAGAATGAATATACAGCTCAAACAAGGGTAAAGGAAGGTACTTTCAGTCTCATAGCCCCACTCGTACCCTACTTGCAACCTTTAAAAGATTTCAGAAAAATAGGTCTCATTCTAGCTCGATCAGGACAAACTTTCTGATTCGGGTATACCTGGTATTCAAAAACCTAGCCTAGACAAGTTCCAAATTTAATTCATGTATGCAGATTTTGTGTCTTAGCATCTCTGTAAAGTCTTACAAGTAGGAGAGGGGTGAAGACTGGGCTATTGAGCAGACAGAAAAAAACGGGAACCGGTTATATTCTGTTGAAAAGAGAAACCAGATAGTAGGCAAAAAAAAAAAATCGCCGATTACCCCATTCTACACTATTTTCAAAAATATTGGTCACTCCCACGAGAATTGCGTCTAAGACCCCATCTCTTCAAATGGGGCCATACAACAGCTCGGTGATTTTTCGTTTTTGTTGTTTTTATAAATTGGTTTTAGCCTCTGACCCAACTGCAGATGAGAAATAAGCACAAAAATAATACATACCCGCAAAATCATTGAACATTTTTGTATAGCCTAAGTGTGCATCCAGTCCCATTATGGGACGAGACGAATTTGCGTGGGTTGCGATTAGCATGTTCAAAAAGAAAGATCGTTAAAAAGCACACCAAGTGAATTTTTCATCCTTAGCTAGCAATTAATCGAGAAAAGAAGAATTTACCCTTGATGGATGATTCATAATGCCAAATAAAGCCAATTTAAAAAAAAAAACGCAAATTTATTTATAGTTTCCTTGAGCTACACCTGACCCCATTAAGAGAGCGGTTGGAAAGCAATTGCAAAGGCAGTAATAATTATATTTGGAGAGGGCATTCACACGAGAATCGAAAGGTTTTTTTTTTTTTATCTAATTTCTGCTTAACCGCAACCTTACCCAAAAAACAACAAATTATTGCGCTGGGGTCTTATGAGGATTATTAAATATCTGATCCAGCAAAAAGCTACTAACCAAGAAATTTACAAACGATCCTAAAAATATTACATACCAAGAGCAAATATCCAAGCTTCAACTAAATTGATCACCTGCACAAAACGGAACTTTTTACCTGAATGACTAGCCCGTTACTTGAAGCCTGGCTCAGATGAATGACGTGGATGACCATCAATGGTAGATTGTAACGATAGCCTCTAGGGCTTTTGTTTTTCAGTGACAATTGTTTTATCAAATTGATTAAGAGAATGATTATAAAAACTAAAAATGAACATCTTGCAAAAGCTTTACGGTTGCATTGCATTTGAAGCGGTGTAGCTAGAGTTGGTGCCGGACCGGATGACATAATTGTAGCCAAGATGGGCGCACAATATATATTTTCCGGAAGAGGGACTAGGGATGTTTAGTTTCAAGCAAACCCAGTAAATTCAAAATAGAGGTTTAGGGGTCCTGTAAAACTAGCAGTGGGTGATATTTGACATAAAGAAAACATTAGGAACAGGGGCGTATGGGGTAGGGGCAACTGCCCCCCTAAAGCCCAGTTTGCCTCCCCCAACTAAAATTTAGTTTATTAAAAAATCTTGTCAAAACTAAGATAAGATTGCATAATTAAAAAATCAACAGAAATGGGTCAGTTTTCTTTACTACCGTATATCTTTGTCTTTCTATATCACTCGTTTTTCAGGTTTCGCTGTCATATTCATTTGATTTGAGAAAATTGGCTCCGGCTTTACCCCCCCCCCCCCCGCCCAGAATTTTGACGCAATTACGCCACTCATTTGGAACATTTTTTCAGGTAGCAGTATTAGCAGTAGTACGCACCTATTGCGTTTTGGTGAAATGATCTTCCCCTTTAAGTATCCTCTGAAAGATCCAACTTAATACCCAAATCAATTCTTGAGATACGCTATTTTGACAATGTGCATGCACATAGCGTCTTTTGATTTAGTTGAAATTTCCCTTTAATACTGTAAATGGAGTAGTGTGGTAGAAGTAATGGTGGTAGTTGTAGTAGTATTGGAAGCATGCAAGTATTGCCTTTTTGTTCACCGTCATTATTATTTCTTGAATTTCCCAAATTAATACACTCACTTATTTTTGTGTTGCACACTTTTGACAATCCGTATTCATATAACGTGTTTTGATTTAGTTCAATAATCCCCTTAGCATTTTTTGAAAGTGTCACCTGAATACCCTTCGTCTTTTTGGAAATTAAAGTCCAAACATGAATACCTTTCTCTACAACATATACTAGGCGTAAACAATGAACGAATTGACGAACTTACAGCTTTTATCCTGAAGCCTGCAGGGATGTTGACATCCCCAAAGACATGATTACTGGATCTTTCAGAAAACTTCCAACTTCCAATCAAATGAGCTCCATCCGATCCAAATTTTAAACGACTACACTTTCTATAAAACCCCTGTATGCCCCGGGCATAACTTACAATCCTTGCCAATGAGCTCTTGGGGATGGTGTCCTCCGCCCTAAAGACGCAGTTATATGATTTTGGACTATCGGTAACAAAACGACTATCTCACAATTTCAATTAAATACGTTTTGAGAAAAGAGGATGTCAGGGAGGGGGGCAAGTTACTTTTTATCTTGTTTGACTCTTAAAAAGGAACTAGAACAACACATTTCAAATCAAATGAGCCTCTTCTATAGTTTACACGACCATTCCTTCCATAAAAACTTTCTACGCCCCTAAGACACAACTTACAACCCTTAGCCCCAAACTCTTGGGGATTCTGTCCACCTCAAATGCCTTATAATATGATCTTTGGACTATTTTTGAACAAATGCCTATCTGAAAGTTTTTATCGGATGCATTTGTGGAAAATACAATGTAAGAGGGAAGTGGGTGCTTTGTCTCTTAAAAAGGGAGCTAGAACATCTAATTTCCAATGCAATGAGCCCCCTCCAGATTTTATACGACTACCCTTTCCGTAACAACCTTATATGCCCTTGGGGCATAACTTATAACCCTTGCGCTGAGGGCTGTGGGGGGTTGTCATCCTCAAAGACATAATTTCCAGACCTTTTTACTACGCTTAACAAAATGGCTATCTCAAATATTTTTATTAGATGTGTTTCGGGAATTGATGGGCCTGGTGGGAGGGGGCTTATTGCACTCCAATCAGTTTTGACTATTGAAACAGGCCCTTTCAATTTCCAATCAAATGAACCTTTTTTTTTAAGTTTCTACGACAATGACCATCTCAAAATTTCTACCAGATGTATTTCAGGAATATACAAGGTGTGGCGAGGGGTATCCACCCTCCGATCACTTTGAATCTTAAAAGGGTGCTAGAACTTGTGATTACTAATCCAACAAACCCCCTCCGAAGTTTATTCGAACACACTTCTTATAAAAACTTTGAATGCACCCGGTATATAACTTACAACCCTTGCCCTGAGTGATGTAGGAGGGTTTTCATTCTCAAAGACATAATCCAAACTTTAAGGAATAAATATCTGTATATGTTAATTAAACTGACAATCCACGGTCATTATTATTTTTTTTCAGTAAAGCGCAAATTATGTTCTGCTCTTGAGAAGGCATGGGGGTTATTAGCCCTGCTCATGCTAATTTTTGCTCGTTTTTAGTTTGACTCGGCTATTTGTTGTAATTTACGTTCGTTTTGAGTTTCATTTATTTATTGATAGTGATTTGTGTTAGTTTTACGCTTGGAAGATTATTTGACTTTATTTCTGCTCATTCTTGGCTTAGTGGAGTTCTTTACTTTTCTTTGAAAACTGGTTTTGTGGAAAATGTTTTTTTTTAATTGATTTAAAAATAAATTTAAGCGTTGGAAATTTCTAATGAGAAAAGAACCAACCTCCTCAGAGCAAACCTTAATTTTCAATATATAAAAAAAAATAAGGACTACCTAAAAAACCAGAGGACTACCGAAAGACCCTTATATCAGATCCATCAGGAACATATCCAGCTAAATTGCCAAAATCGCTAGCAGCAATATTGCAATACTATCCATCTTACTGAGAATTTTGTAACAAGAGAAAAGAAGATTGTATATTCCCGCGTGGCTTTCAAACTTGTCGATCACAATTTCATTGTTTGCACGGTCTCGTGATGCTTTTGTAATTGCAAAAGGAATAGCAAAAGATTTAGTCTTCTTAACATACATTTTCAAAGCTATTCTTGCACTAATGAACTCTCAAAACCTCCAATAAGTCATTCATTTTGCTAACATTTTCAGCTAGGATGCTCAAATCGTCAGAATAATCTAAGTCTCAGCGAGTTCTACCTTAAATTTGATTCCATGCTTTCCTATTACCCTTGCTGTATTCCTTAGGATCAAGTCCATCAAAATGATCCACATAGGTGGGGATACAACCCAACCCTCTTTAACTCCTGAATCAATACAAAACCAGCTACTAACCTCATTCCTTATCTGTTGTTCTTGTCCGTAGCACTACTTCCTTTGATATAATTATCTGGTATACCATACGAAGACAGAACCTTCATTAAAGCTTTTCTGTCAGCTGAATCAAACGCTTGTTCATAATCTATAAAACTGAGGACTTAAAAAATCTATAAAAGAGGTCCGGTGACTAAGGCATTTTTCAATTATTAATCTAAGAATAAAAATTTGGTCGAAGAATCCTCTCCCCTTCCTAAGACATTGTTCCTCTCTCATAACTTTATAGTCAGAGCGCCAGATTCTGTATCGTGCACTCACCCATGCCGGAAGGTACAAAAATGCTGAGGACGGATCCTAGGGTAGTCGACCATGCTGAAAACGAATATCGTAGGGCGCATGTTCGCCGTTGGGGCGTTTCTGAGATATAGGCCAAAAACGCCAAATTTAGCCTATAACTAAGTGTGACGATTCAGGATTTTTTTGCGACTTATTGGGTTGAGGAATCTGGCGTAATCTTATATCAATCGAAAGAAGAGATCTAGATCTACAAGAATATGATTTTTAAATAAAAAAAAACACTATTTTTTTTCTCTATTTACTGCAGTTTCAAAATAAGTGCTGTAAAATTCAACAAATGTCTCAAAGAAAGGCTAAAAACTCGAAATTTCTTCAAGATAACAATTTTTTTTTCATATTCGAAAAAAAAAGCGCATTCAATTCCGTACAATTTGAGATAAAAACATATAAACTATTTTTATTTTTAAAAGTTCTGCGATTTTTTTTGTAGTGTCACTGAAATGATCACTAGCCGTATCGTGAGATAAGGACATAAAAGGGACATATTTTTTTTTCTTCAAAGGATAGGAATACTTCAAACTTGCTAACTGTTTAAAATGTTTAACTTGTACTTAAAAATAAAAATAGGTTTAAAAAAATGTTGACTAAAAAAAGTTTTTTTTTTTTTTTTTTTTATAGAATGGACGAATATGTTTTCTGGTGTACTAAGGCGTCTGCAATTACCTTTTTGGGACCTGATTTGCCAGTAATACGACTGAGCTATTTACTACATAAAAGAATTTTCTACTTCACAGATGGATTCAGTCAGCGCATTGGAGTTGTCTTACTCGGCCTGCCCGTAAAATTGCGTAACAGTAACTGATTAGGGACCTGTTGTAATTAAAAGTAAAAGTTATCAAATAAAATTTTCACAAATATTCCTCATTTTCTTCTTCCGAGAATTCAGATGGGGCAAGGTCAGACTCCCTTCATGCCCTCCTCGTTCTGCTGCAGGAGCATAAGCTGCAGCATCCTTTCATTTTTGAGCAGCGACAGTCTTTCCTGCATCTTCCACTTTTGCATCTGCAGTAAGATTCCAGGCTTGATGCTTCTTTACAGTTTGAGACGACCGCATCTACTCCCCCTTCAGCCATCTTCCATCCAAGGAGAAGTGGATTTGGAATGCTCAGCCGAGCCTGTACTGACGACAAGATTATCCATGTAGCGAAAATGGCTCTTCGTATGCATGGCTCGAAGGTGTCGTCAGAAGGTGGAAGTCGTAAAATTCTCTAAACGCGTCGACTGAAAGCTTCCCTTCTGCATCTTTGATCTGCTCCGTCACAGACACCATTTTGAGGCAAAAGTTGGGGACACGCGGTCTGGTAAAGTTAGACAGCAGCCACGCTTGACCAGAGACACTTTGAATCTCTCCTAGAACCCACCTGAGAGAAAAAGGTTGAGTGCGTTCGGAAGCTGATCACTCATTTGCTCCCAGGTTTCATACAAAATTTCGAGGAACCGGCTTTTAGACGCTGAGCTCGCAAGTACGGCATCCCATTCTTCAATTGTGCTAACAGCGGAAATCTGGGGATTTTTCTCTTTCCCTCGTTGGAGTCTGCATGCTGATTTCAAGGAGATCAACTCTCCGGTGTCCGTGAGCTTCCCAAACAGCCCGTTGTACCGATGTGCAACAATGTGGACTTCAGAAATACCCACTGGAAGATAATTCTGCAATGATAGACATTGCTGAATTATGCGGCAAGCTTGCTTTGCGACTAGCTTGAAAGCTTACCGTATTTGGTATTAATAAATAAATAAATAAATAGAAGCAATCTTTCCACGAAGGATTTGACTGTTTCAAACCTCGCAGGCCGATATGACCTTATCTTGGACATTAGGTCAATGATGTGTACTGTAGCTGATGTTGTTTCATTGGATTTCAAAGTGGCCGGCCAAGCTGGAAGTCCTCCTTTTTTTCTTAGCCAGTTCAGCAGCACAGCTTTGTTCCCCACCCTCATTTTTCAGCCAGAGTATGTCTTGGTTGTTTGTTGCGGAAGATGTTCAAAAATGGATGGAGGGAAAGGAAGAATCTCTTTTGTGTGGATTTTTGCAACGGCTTTCTCCTTTTCTTCGCCGTAGCTCAACTGAGCAGTAATGATTCTCTTCAAGGCTGTTACCTCAGAGCTCAGGAGATCGGTTTTAGGGACACCATTCACTTTCTGAGTTCTCTCTGAAGGGAAAGTTCGGAGTACAACCTTTTTCACATCTTCTTTCCTGCTGCACAGAAAGTCCTCAACCACCTCTTTTCCTTTTGTGGCTACGCAAGTAATATCAGAAACAATCTTCTCATCGTCCATAACTTCTGACGTCACAATATCCACTAGGTCGAAGTCCACTCTGCTGAACGGATTGCCACATGTAGTGAAAATGTCTCGAACTCTATCTCGTGAAAGTTGTAATCGCGTCGTCGTCGACTGATTGTCTTCGTGATATTTCAGTGTCTCGTTGACTACTTGCAGGAAACCATTGCTGATGGCAGCGGAAATCAGTAAGGTAAGAATCCAAGCTTTAGTCTGTCTCTCATCCATTTGTTCTCCTATTATTCCGGCCGTCGTCTTTGCATCCTTGTTCACTGTACATTCCAGAATCTGATCGGAACAGGTGGTCGTAAACCTGGTGTGCGTTCTCTTCACTGCGAAGTATCCTTTCATGAGCCTTCTGTGTACATCAGGAAAGGTTTGTGGTAAACTTCGCATGTCATATAGGTACTGTATGAGACATCTTGTATACTGAGGATGGTCATCCACCACCAAGTATGGCAACATCCGAGAAGTTGCTGTCAAATGAGACTCCCAGTCACAGTCACGTTCAGCATGATTGAATTGCATCGCTATTTCAAGTATTTCCAAGAACTACTGCCAGAAAGCAAACGTGGGTGACGCATTTCGAAGGGTTTCAAAGACATTCATTATGGGAACCAAAGTGATTAAGGCATCATTTGCCTCCTGAAGTGCAATTTGCGTGTTAGCACCGTTTGCCAATGAAGTCCTGAACAACTCAATGGCACTACCCAGCTGGTCCAGACGGGATAAGTCTTCTTGTGCTTCGGAGTAATGCGCTTCCAAGGACTCCCAGTAGAGGGCTAGCAAGACCTCGTACAGTATGCAGTAGGCATTGATATCTTGGTAGTAGTCTTTCCCTTGAAATACCTTTTCGCATGTACCAGGTAGCAGCAGCTTTGCCTGCGCTATAATCTCTTTGAGTCCGGAGCTGTCCATTATCTTACCAACTGCCTTGAGTTAGTTGAGCAGGAGGTGGAAGCCTCCCATCCGTAGGATTACGTTTTTGAAGTAATCCGGGTATTTACTTTTCACTCCCTGTTCTAGCTGATAAATGAAGAGATCTTGCGTGACCACCGTATCGTCACATCCGACAACTTTACTTATCGCCGTGAACGTTCGCAGAGATTTTTCGACTGTTGCATGGTTGTTTGGTGCTTCATGAAGGAAAAGCAAGATGTTAGATTAAATATTGACAAATCAATTTCAAATCAAAGATGTTCCATTTGACAAGCATTTTCACTAGAACTGGAAGTTCCAATACTAAATCTGATTGATCAATGTAACATGCCTTTTTATCAGTCCTTACAAATCTAAATTAGTCAGTATCACCTAGTTTCTTGTGATATTTAATTTTGTAAATTACTTTCATTAAGTCTCTTACTTCTGCAAAAAAAAATTTACACTCATTTTTCCAGCCAACTTTACAACACAAAAAGTGCTTTTAAAAACTCTATTTCTTTAAAAATTGTTTTTTGATCTTCCAAATTTGTGTCATATTCTTCATTATCATCCATCAGCAAATCAGTATTTGCCTCAGAATCAATGTTGAATCAACCTGAAGTAACTGTTTTTTTTATCTTGGCGTACCTGACTCACTTTTCTTTTTGATCTTCTGCTTATCAATTTCTTCTGCTTAGCTTATCAATCAACTTCCCGCTAGGTAGCAGGTTACTAAACAAAATTCATATTATCGGGTACACTCGCTAAAAAAGTTGCAGACCCCCCAGATATAATAATTTAAACTTTTTTTCTTAGCTCAATGTGTTCGGAATTAAACGGGCTTTCTTTTTTAATATAAAAAAATACTTTATCTTGAAAAAATTTCGAGTTTTTAGCTTTTCTGTTAGAAATTTGTTGACAAAAATCTGACTTTTTTTTAAAACTTCAGTAAAACGTGTACTATTTTTATTTTTTTTTTACAAACAAAAATCATATTCGTGTAGCCCCAAGTCTCTTCTTTCTATTGATGTAAGTGTACGCTGGATTTGACCAATCTTATCTGTAAAAAAAAATTAGAATCATTGAACCCCATTATAGGCCAAATTTGGTGTTTTTGGCCTATATCTCAGAAACGCCCCAACGGCGAACATGCGCCCTACGATATTCGTTTTCAGCATGGTCGACTACCATGGGATCCACCCTTAACATTTTTGTACCTTCCGGCATGGGTACTAATCGAAATAAGCGAGATACAGAATCTGGCGCTCTGACTATTATCTACAACTTTTCTAGGTCTAACAAGCACCATCATACAAATTAATTGGCTTCCGACAGAAACCGGACTAATGCCTCTGTAATTGCCAAACTCGTTCTTATCACCTTTCTTATAAAGGAGTTTAATTAAAATTTTCCTAAAATCCCTAGGTACTTCTCCTTTTTCAACAAATACCATTCATAATACTAGTAACTTATCTCTAACTTCACAACCACCATATTTCAAAACCTCATTTACCAAGCTATCGGAACCTGAGGCCTTGATATTTTTTAATTGTTTTAGTAATGTCTCTAACTCTTCCTTGCAAAATAAATCCACTTCCCAACTGTCACAAACCTTTTCATTCTTGTCTATACCATCTCCTGTAACTTGTCACGGTTTAACACATTATCAAAATTTTCATCCCATCTCTCATTATCACGAATCGAAGCCCGTTACTATTTTTAAATGGGACAAGTCGAGATTGACTACTTCATCTCAGTTTTTAACATGCCAATTCAATACCTTACTATTACATCGTCTGGCTCCATCTTCCAGATCTTTGACAGCTTTATCCATAACCTCCATTTCCTCTTAATTATAATATGATATATGACTCAAACCCTTCTCGTACAAACCCCTCCTCTTTTCTACCAAGCTTAGAGCGTTTTCACTAATATTCCTAGTTGCATTTTTAGCTTTCCTCTTCATATATACTACTTCACATACTACTCCTTAATTGTTCCATCCATTTTCTACAATGCAAAATTTTAGACTCTTCAGTTTCAGACGCAGCTGCTCCTGGAAAGTTTCTTTTCCAGCGACTATTTTTCATAAAAAAGATATCAGTTCAATTCTTTCTTATTATTTCCGGTTTTCCCGTTTTCTATTGTATCTGCCTCCATGGTATAGGAATAGGAGCCTCATATCTATTTATAGTTTCCCGGATATTGGTTAGAAGCTCACGGAGCTTGCTGGCAAAATACCCCAGTCTACTTATAAATATCTGCCCGCCCACAGAGGCCTTACTCGTTTGCTTTAGTTTCTTGATTTTTCTGTTTTGTGTAGTGTTTGTTTTGTTTCTTTTATTGATACTCCGCTTTGATTTTTTGTAGCGGGTCAAAAATAAATTATTATTATTATAACTTCTAAGAAGGTGGCCACCCTTAATAAATGTCAGCTTTGGATTAACCCTACACTACTACATGATGAATTTTGGACCATTGGCCCTAACTATCAGATAACTGTCCTTTTCGTAACTTGCTATTTCCTCTCTAAACTCATCGTTGTATCCATGGTACAGATTATGAGTCAAATGTTCTTTTTGCTCCTTATTAAGTTCCTAGAAGCTTGTTTCTTCTTTTCCTTTTTTTTCGTGATAATCTTTTACGCTTCGAAAGAAAAAGCCATTAATTAATATTAGTTTCAGCCAGACAAAGACCCATCTATAAACCCAGACGGTTGCAAAGTAGTAGATGTCTTTCAGCTTCAACCGACGTTTCACATTATTTTCAAAAATATGTAACCAAGACCTTGGTCTGAATTGCCATAATTGGTTAGAATGTCAAAAAGGTTCCGCCCTAAAGAGGTAGGGCTTTTTTCTTTTCTGTTTTATAGTTAGTTCATTTCAATATTCACCAGAAGAAAAATAGCAAGTTTCTAATTGTTTCCTGTGTACATTTGATTTCTAACACAGTTTTCAGGTTTTGGAAAGTGTAGATGCTATCTTTTGCTTTAGGAGAATTCGTCTCTTATTTGGATAAAATTATGTTATGGCGTACAATAAACCCGTACAATAAACCATTTCAGTTATATTTGAGGGATTTCCCCCACCTGGCACTGAGTGCTGCCGCCTGAAGTGACGATTGAATAGAGACTTCAAAAGAAAATTTTGAAACGAAAGGTTTTCTTCCCATCCAGGACAGTTTTCTGCAGGTTACAAAGATATAACCATGCAAGTCATGATTTGAATAGGTTGTTTTACCTGTTGATTAGAGTTTAGGCTTCAGTATCACTCTATCCCATACTTTACCACCAAATAGTAATATTTACTTTTAACGTTAATAACAGCACTCTCATATACCCCGGTATATTGTATTAGTCTTCCTTTCGATCTTGTATCAAAGAAATCGTCATTTTCTACTAAATGAACAATTGATAAAGTTTGTCAATTGGTTCAGCAGTGTTTAAGGAAAAGCGCACAATTATACACCCAGAATCAAAAGCAGTAGAGACTCCAACTCCCTGGGTCAAGGGGCCTAGGAGCTGAAAATAAGCATATAGGCGTCCTTAAACATGGAAAATCTCAAAATATAAAATTTGATTGCTTCACTCAATCTAGTTCTACAATAATTAGTTTAGGCCAAAGTGACGCCATAACTTGCCCTAATTAATTTTCTTGTCACAAAATTTAAATTTTGAACTTGAACTTTACCCTGGATTGAGATTTCCTTTACTAAACTTCAAATTGACACCCGTCCAACACAGTTTCTTGCGGAAAATACAAGGACATTCAACTTCTGCCATTGATAATACTGTCCTCAGAAGTTTTTGGCTTTTGGAATGCAAAAACGTGAAAATCAATGTTTTCAAATATGATTAATTCAATGTTAAAAGTTTTTTCTGGTCCCTTTTCAGAATTACACCAATCTTGTTTTACTATAAATACAAGTTCGGTTTTGAACACAAAACCTATGGCAAAACCCGCAGCTTGTGGCAAAACAGAACTATGACGCAAATGATTCCTTTGAATTCCGCAACTTTGAATTTTATAATTTCACTTCCTCTTGATAAATCCCTTTCGTAAATACGTACTTGAAAGCTTAGTGCCCTCCATCTTGATTTTTATCTACAAGACGATCTTACACTTGCTTAAGGTAGGTATGATATACACTCACAGGATTCAAACAGACAATTTACCACAAGGCAAAAACACCTGACAAAAGTGAGAAATCAGAAAGTTCGAAAGGAACAACTCATAAAACAAACCACAAGAGCGTAAGTCCCCGAAACTTAAATTAGAAATGAGCAACGAGCGTGAATGAAGTACAGGTTTAATGTGGTTATTCAACCAATGTTAAAAGTCATTCAAAGATCTAAAATCGCAAGATTAAATGTTATTATCAGATTACAGAGTGGCGAAAAAATAAACTCATTTTTAACAGCAAAATAAACATCTATTAAAAAAAATAGCAACGTTTGTGTAACAAAATAACCAAGGTAATACAAAGCAACGAACAGCAACGTTAGTTACAGGAGCTTTCTTGAACATCTATTATAAGCGCCACGAGGATATGAAACGTCCAAGTGGGCTGATAACCGTTTCTTATGCATAACAAAAAGTACAAACAAAAATTCGCAAATTGAACCAGCATTTCACTTTAAGAAAAAAAAGTTAAATCCATTGTATTAATTACAACATAAATGTACACAAATTTCAGTTTTGGAGGAGAAGCAAAATAATTTTGGTGGGTATAGGAGGGGGGATCAACAACACAAAAGGCCCATTATTAGATGACCCTTATAAAAGTTTTGGCTGACGAGTTTTTTTTTCAAAAAATTCTCTGGTGCTTTCTCCTCTCTTTTCAGGCATGACTACCAAGCGTCTGAGAAAATTACAATTAACAAGGTTGAACAATATTACTACACTTACGTTAAGGCTACCTAAGCAGACGTTTCAACGTCTCCCAGGTCTACAACCGTGACATCGTCCATGAATATATTGTCCTCTTCTTCAGCGTTGATTTCCACCATTTCATCTTTTGAAGTACCTTCTCTACATACCCATTCTCCGTTAACGAAATTAAATGTGTCATTTACTTCTTCAAAATGCTTAAATGTCGACTACAATTAAATAAATAAGTTAAATAAAATATAAATAATTATATATATATATATATATATATATATATATATATATATATATATATATATATATATATATATATATATATATATATATATATATATATATATTGCACATATTTTCATTACGCAGAGACCCTGGTTCAGGTTTTTAACCTGATATTGTTAAATATTGATGAGATGGCACTTACGCAGTTATTTTTTCTTTTCGTATTTATATATTTGTTGACCTTGGCATGATTTCTGGACTTTGTTTTGGATGTTGTCTCGATTTTTAAATTTCAATGCAACAAAATATGAATATTTGCCCCGGAACTCGGAACGAATTTTCGAAAGGAAGTAAATGTAAGAGTCGTTGTTTTCTTTGCCAAGATTCTTTCATCTCACGAACTTCTATTAAGAGTACTTTGCATACTAAAAATTTTGCATGCAAGTTACGTGGTAATGTTAATTGTAAAACAACTGATGTAATTTACCTATTATAATGTAATAAATGCTGCTTACAATATATGGGGGAAAGAACTAATAATATATATATATATATATATATATATATATAGAGCTTTTCTGGATATAAAACAAGTTAATGAAGAAAAAACCAATAACTATCTAGTTCAACGTTGTAATAATAGTATGTGTTCCATATCAGATATAACTATTAAAATTTAAGAAAATTAGGAGTTAGATAGACTGCGCAAACAAGAGGATTTCTGGATCCATATTCTTGATACAGCTTATCCTTTTGGGCTAAATGATCGTATAGCAAAATATGGAGACATGTCTCATGTTGTTGTTAAATGTATTGATGGTTTTATGGATTATCCTTCTTTTACTTGTCCTGCTAAACGTAAAAAACGATCGAGAGGATAGAAAAAATGAAATGGATTTACATAAGTTTTTACGGATTTATGCCAGCTACTTGAATCTAAGGGTATGACTTCTGTAATACAATGTCTAAATAAGTTATTCAGGAGGAATTGAATCAAACTATTCTGGACTGTTAAAAATAATACAGCTCTTGAATATAAATTTAAAGTAATATGCGATACAATTTGCATTCTAACTAAAATGAAATTTATTTCAAAAATGAAGTCTTATAAGACTTGTAATAAGGAAAACAGATTATATTTACCTATTAATTTTACTTGTAAGCAGATTGAAGGTATTAATTTACGAGAAATTTTAAATCAGCGGGAGGGGAAACTGGCCCTTCCTAGAAATTTCAATCATAATGAGAGTCCAGTTTTAACTTATAAATTTTCAAAAACTATTGGGCAAATGATTTTTAATTATAATTTAATACTTAAAAGATTGGACAGTGATATAAATTGGAAACCTGTTTGTAATTGCAAGCAACTAGGTACATTTGTAAATCCCACTTACCAACATGTTATAACAGGGGACTTATCAATAATAAAACATGAAGATCTTCAAAATATAATGAATAAAGGGGCTAAATTCCGTCTTTCCCATCATCTAAAACCATCAAGTATTCTTGATAGCATGGAGTGATTTTGATTTATTTATTGATAAGTGGTGCAAGAGAGAATAAAAATAAAACGTGTTTTCAAAGTAGGAAGAATTTAATTATTAGTAGAATACGAAATAAAATATATGCTAACTTATTTAACAGTAGCCTTAAATCGTTATTTTATAATCCTGGGATAAAACAAGCAATTGCTAATCTAATTTGTAATTTTACCGGTTGATAAAGCTAATAACAATTTTGCAATATCTGTCAGAAGTTGTATTGTGATGTCTTAACAAGGGAGTTATGTACGACCAATGTCTATGAAAAGGTGAAGTTACAGGGTGAAAATTTAATTGAAAAAAGAGAAAAAAGATTGTTTAAAAAGTTTGATATTGGAATTAATTATAATGAAAAAAGTTCCATTTCCTATATTGGATTGTAAAATTTCATAAAAATCTCTCTAAACCACGGCTTATTGCTGGAACAGCTGGATGTCCAATTTGAATGACTCCTACTGACCTATCTTTAATTTTAAGAGAAATTATAAGTAAATTTAAAACCTATTGTTCTGGTATTAAAAAAATTTCAAACTTTAATCCATACTGGAGTGTTAATAATTCACGGCAGGGGATAGACTCTTTAGCAATAGTTTCTGCTAAAAGAATCGAGCCTTTTGATTTTGCGACAAAGTATACTAATCTACCACTTAATGTAGTGTCAGAAAATTTAATAAGAGCTAAGAGCTCATATGGCACTTCTGATGAGGTCGGAAGAGCCAAGAACCAAAAGCTCACAAGGCATGAGCTCTAGCAAAATTATAAAAATCAACAGATTGATTAAAAAGGAAAGTCAGAGGCTTAATGCCAGTCGGGATTTAAAATAAGAGCTCTAAGACACGAGGTCCTTCTAAATATAAAAATTCATCAAGATCCAATCACCCGCTCATAAGTTAAAAATACCACATTTTTTCTAGTTTTTCCTCTCCCTTCAGCCCCCCAGATGGTCGAATCGGGGAAGACAATTTTTGCTTATTCTACCCACCAAGTTTCATCCCGATCTCTCCACTCTAAGCGTTTTCCAAGATTTCCGGTTTCCCCCTTCGAGTCCCCCCAATGTCACCAGATCTAGTTGGGATTTATAATAAGACCTCTGAGACATGAGTACCTTCTAATATCAAATTTCATTAAGATCCGGTCACCCGTTCTTAAGATAAAAATACCTCAATTATTCTAATTTTTCCGAATTAATACCCCCCCCCCCAACTCCCCCAAAGAGAGCGGATTCAGTTCAATTATGTCAATAACGTATCTAGGACTTGTGCTTATTCTTCCCACCAAGTTTCATCCCGACCTCTCCACTCTAAGCGTTTTCCAAGATTTCCCGTTTCCTCCTTCAACTCCCTTAATATCACTAGATACGGTCGGGATTCAAAATAAGAGCTCTGAGACACCAGGTCCTTCTAAATATCAAATTTCATTAAGATCACCCATTCGTAAGTTAAAAATACATCATCGTCCTAGGACGTCCAGAAGAACCGAACTCACCAAAGAACTGGAAATCCCCCATCTCCCCCAAAGAGAGTAGATTTGTTCCAATTGTGTCAATCATGTGTCCAGAGCTTGTGCTTATTCTTTCCATCTAGTTTCATCCTGATCTCTCCACTCTAAGCATTTTCCAGGATTTCCAGTTTCCAAGATTTATGTTTCCCTCCTCTAGCCCCCTATGTACCCAGATCAGATTCAAGTAGAAAATGGAGCATCCGAGACACTAGTTCTTTTTATATATCAGGTTTCAGAAGATCCGATCACCCATTCGTAAGATAAAGATACCTCAATTTTCACGTTTTCCAAGATTTCCAGTTTCCCCCTTCAACTCCCCCAATGTCACTGGATCTGGTTGGGATTTAAAATGAAAGCTCAAAAGCACAAGATCCTTCTAAATATCAAATTTCATTTAGATCTGATCACCGTTCGTAAATTGAAAATACTTCGTTTTTTCTATTTTTCCAAATTACTCCTCCCCTCCCCAACTCCCCCAAAGAGAGTGAATCCGGTCTGGTTATGTCAGTCACGTATCTTGGACTTATTGTTGCCAACAAGTTTCATCCTGATCATTCAGCGTTTTCCAAGATTTCCACCACCACCCCAACTCCCCCCAATGACACTATATCCAGTCGGGATTTAAAATAAGAGATCTGAGTTACGAGGTCCTTCTAAATATGAAATTTCATTAAGATCCGATCACTCCTTCGTAAGTTGAAAATACCTCATTTTTCTAATTTTTCAGAATCAACCCTCCCCCAACTCCCCAAAAGAGAGCGGATCCTTTCCGGTTATGTCAATCACGTATCTAGGACTTGTGTTTATTTTTCTCACCAGTTTTCATCATGATCCCTCCAGTCTAAGCGTTTTCCAAGATTTTAGGTTCCCCTCCCCCAACTCCCCCAATGTCACCTGATCCGATCGAGATTTAAAATAAGAGCTCAGAGACACAATATCAATCTAAATGTTAAATTTTATTAAAATCTGATCACCCATTCGAAAGTTAAAAATACCTCATTTTTTCAAATTAACTGTTCCCCACTCCTCCCCCAGATGGTTGAATCGGGGAACGACTATTTCTAATTTAATCTGACCCCGCCCCTGATACTCCTGCAAAATATCATCGTCCTAACTTATCTGGAAGTGCCTAAACTAGCAAAACCGGGACAGACAGACCGACCGACAGAATTTGCGATCGCTATATGTCACTCGGTTAATACCAAGTGCTATAAAAAGGTTATTAAGAAATCGTTCATCTTATCTAGTAAGAGGTTCCTGAAAATAGACACTTAAAATAAAAAAAGCCAGATGGATAAACTGCTTTAACACTACACTTAATTCGAGATGTTACAGCCTATATATGATTTTTGACTTATTAGAATGTGTTTTATATAATACTTATATAAGGTTCAATGGTAATTTGTAATATCAAATTGTGGGAATTTCCATGGGGGGGGGATGCCAGCCCATTTACAGCTGACTTATTTTTAAGTCAACTAGAATATAAATACATGATGGATAAGAATAATCCAAATAACTTAAAACATACTTTGTCAAATAATAAAAGATATTTAGATGATATTTCGGTTTTAAATTGTAAGGAATTTATTGATATTTCTAAAAATATTATCCATCACAGCTGACTAATAAACCTAGTCATGACACAGGTCTAAAAGATCATTCCTTAGATTTGAATATTAATATTTCTGATAATAATAAGTTAGGTTTTAAAATGTATAATAAAGCAGATGAATGATTTGATTTTGAAGTGATTAATTTCCCTTTCCCTAAAAGTAATATATACTCAATTATCACATATTCAGCATTTTACTCACAATTACTTAGATATGCAAGGAATTGTATTAGTTATATTGATTTTAAAAATAAACGTAAAATCTTAAGCCAAAAATTGATTTTAAGAGTTTTTTCTACAAATAAATTAACTTGGCAGTTTAAAAAAAATTGTTTTTATTATAAAGAACTTTTAAGTAAATACCGAAAGAATTATCTAATGGTGACAAAAGTTAAGTTTTAATATATATGGTGGATAGGTATGATCATGCAGGTTGATATAAAGACACGAGGGCCGAATCCCAAGCATCAAATTTCATTAAGATCCGATCACCGGTTCGTAAGTCAGAAATGCCTCATTTTTTCTAATTTTTCCAATTTAACTGTACCCCACTCCCCCCCCCAAGGTGGTCAACAATTTCTAATTTAATCTGGTCTTGTTCCTGATATGCCTGCCAAATTTCATCGTCCTAGATTACCTGGAAGTGTCTAAAGTAGCAAAACCAGGACAGACAGACCGACAGAACTTGCGATCGCTATATGTCACTTGGTAGATACCAAGTGCCATAAAATCCAAGACCAAACTCTAGAAATCATTGTAAGCCACTAAAAATCAAGACTAATCCAAAGAAATCAAGAGCAACACCAAAATTAATACCAATACGTGCAGGTCCTGACCAGACCCTGGAAATCCTAACGAATTCGTAAAAATAAAGACTAAACTGAAGAAATCAAGGTTAGTCCCTAAAAATCAAGGCCAATCCAAAGAAATCAAGAGATCAAAAGGCCAACATCTAAAAATCAGGATCAATCAGTAAAGATCAAGAGGTCAATATGTAAAAATCTAGAGCAACACCATAAAAATCATAAGCAATGCTTAAAAATACAGATGGTATGGGACACAAATGATTATTAATAAATTTTCGACAGCTGAAATGTAGATTTGATAGAAGTAGCTGGAATAGAAGTTACAAGAAGAGTCTTGCTTACGGATAGATTGGGTCTAAATGGGTACCTGGAGAAATCTGGGGAAAGTAAACAGGAAGGGTGTGCGAAAGCACAGGATGGCTGGGCCCCAACCCCCCATTGCACTTCCTGGCTGAAGGGCCAAGAAACGGAGATCAGCACCGCCGGTACGGACTGTAAAGTCTAATGCCGTATCCTTTACCTTTTTACCTTTTATTTAATTGTTCTGACATATCTCCTTTTGAGTAATAGTTTCTAGAGATAACTTTTAATACGTGTTAATTTTCTCAGGTTCTGTTTTTATTCTGCATTGCTTCACTTCTACTTGTTACTTAGACGATTATCAATATAATATTATTATAACTCAAATGTTAACCACCATAACCATTACGATAAACACGATAAACGGTATAAATTCAAATTTTCCATTAGCTTTCGGTACTATGTTTTTTGAAAAGTTTAATGTATTATATATTATGGATTTTTTACAAAATTCAAAATATCGAACCATGGGGGATGAAGCTGTTTCTTTTATTTATGAAAGATAACCAGAATCAGGGTTTGTCACAGTTTTCTACCCATTTTTGAGAAATGAGCTCAACATATTCTCTCAATAGAGTGATCTCACTAGAATTTTCTTTCCCAAGATGATAGTTAGCATCAGGTAAGCAAAAAGTTCGAAAGTGGCCAGGAGCAGAACTCGACAAAATTGCAAAAGCTGCCAACAGTTTCAGGGACAGTGGAAATAGTGGCATTTTCTGACAAAATCTGCTGACAAAAATCATTACGCCACGAAAACTGTCAAGTAGCATGTCTACTATGCTGCCCTTCTTTTTTTCATGGGTTAGCATGTTATATCGTAATTCTGAATAATTAGTAATCCCAATTAAATTTGAGGAGCTTCAATGCCAGACTCCACACACATGGCGTAGAAACTATGTTCTTACAATCAATTATCTTGACATAAAATTTCACAAAACGAAGCTTCCAAGATAGATCTCCACGATCAATTAATTTTCACACAACTTTGTCTTTCTGTAGTTTTTTATATCAAAGATCAAGGAAATAAAAAAAAAAAAAAAAAAAAAAAAGCCAAACTACAATTATGAAGTTCATCTGACAATGTGTTAATGGCAGGGAAACTTTAAAATTAAAGTGATTTTTACTGACAGAAGAGTCAGTAGGGTGACCCAAAAAGATGCGTACCCATATTTTATTCGATAAGAAATCCATTTTTAATGAATGTCTTTTCTGTTGCAGAACGTGAACGGTGAACCTATGGATGATCATTTGCAGCTATAGTTGCCCTGGAAATGTCTTGGACAAATCAGCAAAAGATATTCTCGCTGGAGACCTATTTTGCGACAAAATCATACCAAAGTGTTCAGATTCAGTTTCGAAAGCGTTTCCATTGTCACAACTTTCCATCAAAAACAACGATTGTTAGTTGGATTAAGAAGTTTAGAGAGCATGGGACAGCGGTGGACCTATGCTCTGAAGCCACAGGGGGAACTTATTCAGGCAGGAAGAAGAGTGCAAGGACAGAAGAAAACATTGCTGCAGTGAGGGACTCAGTAGCACGCAGCCCTAGGAAATCAGTGCGTAGACGCAGCCAAGAACTGGGAATGACAAGGGAGTCACTATGGCGTGTTCTTACGTCTGATCTGCACCTATACCCATACAAGATTCAAATAAAGCAAAAAATTAACTGATACTGACAAGAAAAAGCGAGTAACAATGTGTGAATTGTTCTATAATGTCCTTGAAAATGATGAAAACTTTCTTGAGAACGTTTGGTTCTCGGATGAAGCCCATTTTTTGCTTTCCGGGCACGTCAATAGCAAAAACAATATTTTTTGGGGTTCTAAGGTTCCAGAAGAAGTGCTTCAGAGGCCGCTTCATTCCGTCAAAACTTTGCCAGACGAGTACAGGTTTGCTTGCAACGAAATGGTGGACATTTGAAACACATCTTGGGAAAGCCATAAATTGACTAAAAGTTGATAGAAATAGCCGAAACTCTGGTGAATGGTCTTCCATAAACTGAATAATGTGCGGTCGTAATTTGAAATAAATAGCTTTTTAATCAAAACCATAATTGAAATTTTCATGGTTACGAATCTTTTTGGGTCACCCTATACAAATATTTTCTTTTACTCATTATAACACTGAAAATAAACATAAAAATTACAGCAAAAATAAATTTTGAAAATACCATATACATCAAATATTCAGTTTAATTTTATTAGTACTTTCCAAGACTGTTCAAGACAAATATAGCTTCACTGCCAACAATAGTTTTGATACTGTCCCCTTCCCAAACTGTAAAAGTCTACAGTCTACTATGTCATTGGCACTTCACTGAAGACGAATTATACATCAAATGTTTCCTTTTCCAGTTATTGCAGCATTGAAAATGAAAATAAAAATTACAGTGAAATAAAATCTTAAACTAATGATGTTTCAACAAAGAATTACATATATATTAACATATATTACACTGAATGTTTGATATGTGACGATATATCAAACATTCAGTTTGATTTTACTTGTATTTTCCAAGACTGATCAAGACACATTTAGTTTTCAGTAAAGCACCAATGACGCAGACTTTTACAGTGAAAGAAGGAGGTAGAACCGAAGCTCTTGTTTGTAGAGATTTGTGTAAGCTTGATTTGCATATTCAATTTAAGTTCAACTGGTTTTAAGATTAATTTACTTTTGGTTTTCATTTATTGTTTAGTAGTAATTTCTGGTCGTTTTGAGTTTGGGTTATTGTAGGTTTCTATTTCTTCTAGTCTTAAGTTTAGCACGGCCAATACTTTTCTTTAGAAAACTTCTTTTTCGAAAAGTTTTTTCTTTTGTTAATGCAAAAGAAACAGCGCTCTATAAAGTTCTGGATAGGTATAGCTACACTAAGAAGAGTCCATAGCAGTCTTTTAGCGAAAAAAGAATGCATATTTTCAAAGGTCAGCCAGTATTCATAGCAGATTTTTTCAGACATTTTTAAGTGTCAGTTTTTTTTATATACACAATAATTCTCCTCTCATCATCTCTCCTATGGAGCAAAGTTTTGTGGATTGATCATCTATTACGCTTTAATTATTATATGTCATTCAATCAAGAATTACCTTATAGTATTCAAGTGTCCATCTTTTATCATAGAGGGTTTCATCAAAGAAGTCTAAATTCAAATAATGTCTACATGCCAGTATATGACAACAGGGAAGGCTCATATGCCTATGAAAATTACAGGTACAAGATATCGCAGTTACAGTCACTAAACCTTCCCAAGTATCGGCTTGAAATGTTTCTGAGCTGTTTGTTTCTAAAAGTTCTATTTCCGGTATTTTCATTTGGGCCTCAATATAAGTACAAGCATAGGGCGTTAAGACGTCTTCAAAAGATCCCCAGGCTTTCTCTATGGTTGATGATAGGGCAATTGAAGCTGCTTTAACTTGTCTCGTCTTCCGTAATTCATTGGAACATCTGAAGATCTGGTCAATCATTGCTTCTGGAGGGCAGCTTTTAACAGAGTTAAGCTGATTAACAATATCTTCAACTGCAACAAATGTTAGTGGCATAAATTTGGCAGACCTACAAACAGTAACATGAATTAGCAAGGGAGAAAACAAAATAAAACGCATTCCTCATCAGATAAAAATGTTGGAAGGGTAATGATTTATTTACCCTTATGGAAGAGATTCAACAGAAATTTTGTTCAAAAAGTCTTGAGACAGATATAGCTAAGTTTTATATTTCAAATTGTTTTTCATAAAGCGTTTTTGTGGCAGGGTTCTCGCCTAAACCTCATTGTGTTTCTTCACTATCTCCTTTTTGCAAGTAGGCACAAAGAGAAAGAAATTTCCCCCTTAGGAAAATCTGACGTCCAAGAAAAGGACATAAGAATCTGCCTAGTTTATAAAAAGGAGAAGAAACTAATATATGATTTTTACAATAGCAGAAGCCAATATATGCATAATAGAAAATAAAATTGAAATAATAAAAAATAGTCAAACACATTCAAATTAACTTTTGCAACTAGTTGGAATTACTGTAAAATTAAAAAAATAAATAGAAAAAAGGTGAAACGAACGAATCTCTAGCAATTCTTAGGTCTGTTAACAAGAAATTTAACGGGAATGATTTTATTTGCGCTAAAAAAAAAAAAAAAAAATTAGTGTTTAGTTTTTTTAGGAATGAACTAAAAATTTAACAACACCAAAAGTTCCAGGCATTCTTTTTCTTGTTAGCAGGGAGTTTGTCGCAATCTAGTTGGCTTTATTGATCACAATATATTTTCATCAGAAGTTTCTTTCTTCCAAATCTATACAAAACCAATGGACTATACAAAACTTTAAATTTAACCCCTTGATTTCGTTACCAGTGAAAGGGCAAATTGCACTCTAGTCGTGGGGGAAGGGCATGTGGTAACACTAGGCTTGTTTTGTCCTTATGTAATCTAGCCACAAAACATGTTTGACAATTGATTCAGTTTTACTGTTTTAAGATGACCTTGTTTTGTCGCTATTTTTCTTCCACAAAGTTTATCCCTTATCACTCTTTACTTTTCACAGAATAACTTTGTTTTAAAATTTAAGTAAAACTAAAATATAGACAATATGAAGATTTTGTCAATTGAAGAAATATGTTTCTGGGATTGTTACTTGGTTATCGGGCTTTAACGATGGAGATTAATGGAAGATTTTTGCCTCAAGTCAAAAATACTTCATAAGAATTAGAAAGAATAGAAAATACAAGAAAAAACAACAATGAGAACAAAGAAAAGAAAAACCTAAAAAATTAAAGTAATGAAATAAAAGTAAAAAAAATTAGCAATCATCATGAAGATCTAAACCTATTTTGGAATCGAATATGCCAGTTTTCATTTTTTGCCTAGCACAAAACTCTAAACAAGCGTCTCCAGGCTCATCTTCAACTTAATGTTAGAAGCAGAAATGTGCATAATTACTAGTCACGCTCTGTGTTCAGCCACGTATGGTCTAAAATTTCATTCTTGATAGCTATGTAACTGTTTATAGTGAGACTTTTGATAATGGTAATTGGTTATAGAATACCCCAAAAATTGAATCTGCTTGGTTTTAACTGCTTAAACTCTAATACTTATTGATAAAGTGAATATACTGAATTTCTTCGTTTTAATTGCATGTTTTACATAAATATATTTATTAGTTATGGAACTTAAAGATGTATCCTCACTTATAGTAGAGGATGTGGGATTCGAACAAGGAGGTTACGTCCCCATTCCGGTTTTGCTAGTTTGGGTACTTCCAGATAAGCTAGGACGATGAAATTTTGGCATAAGAAGAATGAAGCCTTTTATGGCAGATGAAAATCCCCGCTTCACGTTTGGCCTTGTTTACTTATGTATTGGTGATGACTTAGAAAGAGTAACTACTAAGCACTAAAGAGTAAGCTTATCGGTCTATAGTTAGAAAAAATTCATTGTGTTACCTGAAAGAGAGTCCAAGAGCCCAATTTGGTATAATACTGTGCCATTTTCCATTGTAAAGGTCAAGGAATCTAGGTGACATATCGCTTAGTTTACTATACAAACTTGAATATTCGGCATCTTCAGTGACACTGAAAACACTGTCAACCCATGACATCACTGCTTGAGTTTGTTGCTCAGTGAGTCTAGCAGTGGTTGAATACTTTCTCAAATTTTTACTAACACACTGTTTTGTTAAAAAGCATATTGCATGAGGAAATAGCGGTTTTACTTGGTCAACTACATTTTCATCCTTATCACAGACAATAATCTTCATTCTGTCAGCTAGATCAGCGTTTCGAACGCGGAATAATTCTAAGAGATTGGAAAAATTCGGGTCCTTGTCAGACACTAAGACACCAAAGGCCACCATTTCACAAAGTCCGTTACTATCTTCAGCTATAAAAATGTAACAAGAGGCTCGTTCTTTTGTGCGGCCCACTTCTACTACGGTTACTATTTCTGGAAAAGAATATAAAAAGTTCCGCATTTCTTGATCCTGGAACAGAATCCCTTTAAGTTCGTATTTCTCCGGAAAGTAATCTATCACACCATCTAGAAAAAAGGGTCAGTTATTCTTATGTTTGTAGAAAAATGAAAACAAGATGTTCTGTGAAATAAAGGATTTTGGGAACCGGTTGGGTTTTACCCTTTTGTACAGAAATAATTCAAACTTATCCACAAGATATGGAGAGAAAAGAATTTTTACACAAAACCTGTCTTTCCTTGTTCAATTCTATCATGTAACAATTTCACAGGAAGTGATAATAGAAAAAATATTTCCGTCCAGGAGAGATACACATGCCTTATCAGCCAAAGAATTATGTAGAACATTAACAACATAAAACCTCATCAAAAGTACTTTTAATTGAATTCAATACATTTTTACTTTAAAAGTTTAATACTCGTGGCTTTCGAAGAGAGATTTTTGAGAAAAAAACATATAGAAATAACTTCCTTTTCTCCTTGAATTATAAATATCTAACCATTTTTTAATGATTACAAATTAAAATTCTGCAGACATCACCCAAGTCCTCATGAGAGGGATCGGCTTTTCGGAAAACATGTTATTTTCTCCATTCATATGAAAAAATGGAAGTTTTTTTCTGCCTAATGTTTGGTTTCCTAGAAATTGAGGTGCAATACTTTATGTCGTAAACCCTGTATACGATGAATCCCCCCCCTCGCCACACCTAAGTACATGTAATATATTCCAGTAACGGATATACTATACATATTATCTCATGCCTGCATACTTCGAAGGATCTCCTTCGATTTCAATGAAAACTGAACACCGTGTCTTTTAGATGCACTTTTTATGGCACTTGGTATTTACCAAGTGACATACAGCAATATCAAATTCTGTCGGTCTGTCGGTTTGTCCTGGATTTGCTACTTTGGGCACTTTCAGATAAGCCAGGACGATAAAATTTGGCAGGCGTATCAGGGACCAGACCAGATTAAATTAGAAATAGTCATTTTCCCGATTTGATCATCTGGCGGAAGTGGGGGGACATTCAATTCGGAAAAATTAGAAAAATGAGGTATTTTTAACTTACGAACGGGTGATCTGATCTCAATTAAATTTGATATTTAGAAGGACCACGTAACTCAGACCTCGGATTTTAAATCCCGACCAGATTCAGTGTCATCAGGAGGAGTAGGGGGGGGGGCGGAATCTTGGAAAACGCTTAGAGTGGAGAGGTCACGATGAAACTTGGTGGAAAGAATAAGCACAAGTCCTAGATGCGTGATTGACATAACCAGGCCAGATTCACTCTCTTTGGGGGAGTTGGGGGGGACCTAATTTGGTAATTTTGGAAAAAATAGAAAAAACGAAGCACAATTTATATATACATGATTGACATAACCAGGCCCGATTGGCTCTCTTTGGGGGAGTTGGGGGGAGGGGTAATTCGGAAAAATCAGAAAAATTGAGGTATTTGTAACCTGGCACGTACGCAGGGGGGGGGGGTCTTCGGGCCCGCCCCCCGCCCCCCGAAATTTTGTGAAATGTTTAATTTCCCCATGATTTCTTGGGATTTCTGGCAAAAGTAGGATATTTATTAAGAATCTAGATACATGTGTGAAGTCTTTTTTGGGATTTTACAGCATGCAATTATCTGGTCAAGTCACTGCCCCATTATTAACCCATTTTCTGTCTAACTTTTTACCCTCTTTGAAGTAATTAGTGATTGTATTGCTATTTTTTTGTAAAGAGTTTGCTTTCCACAGCAAAGTAGAATTATCCTTCATATTATGGCGTTTATCCCCCCTTTTCAGGATAAAGTACAGCTTTTAATGAATTAATTTTGGATACTATCGTTTTTCATTAAAATTGACGTTTTTGCATTAGAAGAACTACCCCCCCCCCCCACAGCACCCATATTGCACTATTAACCCTAAAATTTCCCTTTCAGTGGGATATAACAGATTAATCACTGTTTCTAAATCGCTATTAACATAACCTGAGCCTAAAACGTACTTTTGAGGCCTCAGTCTCCTTCCCCCAATCTGCCACAATACTACAGATTAAAATTAATCTGTATTTTCCAATATACGTGCTTTTTGCATTTAGTTAGTTACTAAATAAAAAAATGCTACTTTATATCTGCTGTTTCGAAGGTTTTGCCCCCCCCCCCGAAAAAAATCCCTGTGTACGTTCCTGTTTGTAACTTAAGAACAGGTGATCAGATCATAATGAAATTTGCTAATTAGAAGGATCTTGTGCTTCAGAGCTCTTATTTTAAATCCCAACCAGATCCAGTGACATTGGGGGGAGTTGAAGGGGAAAACCGGAAATCTTAGAAAACGTGAAAATTGAGGTATCTTTATCTTACAAATGGGTGATCGGATCTTAATGAAACTTGATATATCGAAAGATCTTATGTTTCAGATGCTCCATTTTCAATTCAAATCGGGTTCTGGGACACAGAAGGTAGGACGGGGAAACAGAAATCTTGAAAACCGGAAATCTTGGAAAACGCTTAGAGTGGAGAGATCGGAACGAAACTTGATGGGAAAAATTAGCACAAGCTCTAGGTGATTGACATAATTCGAACGGGTCAGCTCTCTTTGGGGGAAATGGGGAGAATTTCCAGTGCTTTGGCAAGTTCATTGCTTCTGGACGTTCTAGGACGATGAAAAATTGTAGGTGTGTCAGGGACCTGCACAAATTGACTTGAAAACAGTCGTTTCCCCGATTCGAACATCTGGGGGGGCTGGAGGGAGAGGAAAAATAAAAAAATGAGGAATTTTTAACTTACGAATGGGTGATCGGATCTTAATTAAATTTGAAATCTAGAAAGACCTCGTGTCTCAAAGCTCCTATTTTAAATCCCGACCGGATCCGGTGATATTGGGGGAGTCAGAGGGGGAACGGGGAATCTTGGAAAACGCTTAGAGTGGAGAGGTCGGGATAAAATTTGGTGGAAAGAATAATCACAAGTCCTAGATACGTGATTGACATAACCGGACTAAATCCACTCTCGGGGGGGGGGAGTTAGGGTGTCTAGTGCTTTGGCGAGTTCGGTGCTTCTGGACGGGCTAGGACGATGAAAATTGGTAGGCGTGTCAGGAACCTGCACAAATTGACTTGATAAAGGCGCTTTCCCCGATTTGACCATCTGGGGGGGGGACTGAAGGGAGAAGAAAATTCGAAAAAATGAGGTATTTTTAACTTACGAGTGGGTGATTGGATCTTAATGAAATTTGATTTTTAGAAGGACCTCGTGTCTCATAGCTCTTATCTTAAATCCTGACCGACATTAAGCCTCTGATTTTCCTTTTAAATCAATCTATTGATTCTTAGAATTTTTCTAGAGCTCATGCCATATGAGCTCTTGACCCTTCCGACCCCGTCACAAGTGTCATATGAGCTCTTAGCTCTTGCTTTGTTTATTACCCCCCCCCCCTCAAGCTCCAAGAAAAAAAAACACTCAGATACCCATCCTGAGAGTCGACACCTGAGAGTAGAGCCTGAGAGTATGAGAAAATATTGCCACCAATTTTCCATAAACTGCAATCGGTACCAAGAGCTATCATTAAAAAGAAAAATAAGAATAAAGTGAAAAAGACGTGACGATTATAATATAATGTACCAATTATTAGCACCTAGAAACACAGTTCCGAATTTAAATGAAGAATGTTTGATTCTCAATGTACCAAAATTCAAGAAAGATATATCAAAATTCAAGAAAGATATACCATTACTTAGTGCACGCACTGAAAATTTTCAAATTTTGTAAATAAACAATTTTGGCATCTTATTCTTAGTTGCCCTAAAGTAGTTATTTTCATTAAGTCACCAAGGAAGAAAACAAAGAAACTCCCAATAATTTTTTCAATAACTAATGATAAAAACACCAACAGGTTTGTAATGGCGAAATTTTTATCGGTCTCATCACATTATTTTGTATTTTGGTTATTGCGATAATCTGGACTAATATTAACTCGAAAGATACCACTTAGTCAAGGACCCACAATAAAGAAAGATCGCTAGAAAATAGTTACCAGGCTTCGATGAGCTAAAGAAGGTTTGAATATGGAATCTGGGGCAGAAACAAGCGCTGGAAACAAACAACTGGTGGTGCATTCAAAATTTCTTGCGCCAATGGCAAATGGGCGTATCTGCATAAATAGGAAAAAAAAAGATACGGTATATTTTTATTCTGGGGAGCTTTTTTGATTATGTTGTCTGGTAGAATAGTTCTCCATAATTGTAATTTCATACCCAATTCCACTAATGACGGATTTCAAGTGTAGAGGCGGACTATTATCTCTCCACTCTACTTTTCACATTTACATTGCCTTAATGTGCACTAGCAAGCATTAAGAATTCACAGTTCTTCAACTAATCGACATTGGCGTGAAAAAGCTATGCTCTCTGCAATGCCAAGTATTTTGCAAGTTCTAACCTGAATTTAAAAATGAGATTGCTACAACATCATAATTCTATTTCATCGTCTTTAAAGCAAAATACCAAACCTGAAGATTTCACGTCGGCCCTCTCGGAACATATCTACAATTATCCAAATCATTTTATTTTGTTTGAAAATGTTTGTTTGAAATGACATACACAAAATAAGTGAAAAAAAATATACAGCAACAAACATAGACTGAAAAGACATTAAACTAATTATTTAAGAAAACATCACAATACCTCATACCTACCCGGACGAACTTTCCAATATTGTTTATAGTTAAGTAACACCTACTTCTCAAAATTTCCTAAATCCAATCTCTCCCCCCAACCTCCTTACCAAATATTTCCAAGCGCAAAACCCTCAACTCCCCAAAAAAATGTTGCAAAGACTCATCCATCTCTCCACACATAGGGCAACTGTAAGGACCATCCCTCAATCTATTTCTCCCTAAATATTTTCTACGTTCTCCAAGAGCCATAAAATTTCCCCTTACACACATTATCCATTTCAAATTATCCGGAGCCAATCCAATTTTTAGATAAATTTCTTCGCCCCAGTTCTTTTTGACCTCCGCATATATCCCAAGGGACGGCGAGGTGGCCTTCTCAGCTTGCCAAACCTGAACTTCCTGAGATTCTAGCCTACTAGCAACTAACCTAGATACAGTCCCTACTATCTCTCCTATCCCCTTTCCCTCATTCCAGCAATTACCTAGCCCTACACGGTCTAATATATTCTTCACCTGATTTGGCCACGAATCCTTCCTCCTATCTTGAAGCATCATTAAAAATGCTTGTTTAACTAACCTATTATCTTCTATCGATGATACCCTTTCCCAATATTTAACCAAACTAATTAACCTACTCTGTCTCTTACACTTTATTCCTATATCCCCTCTTAGTACTAACCCATTAAACTTATTATCAAGACCTAACATACGCTTAAAAAACCTCAACTGCATTCTCTCTAAATTCAACCCCTTATTAAACCCCCAAAGCTCCGCCCCGTAATGCAAAGCCGATCTAACCCTAGCATTAAAAACATACTTTAGCAGTCCTACATCCCTAATTTCCTTGATACTACTATAACTTAACAATCCTAGTAGTCTATTTCCCTTACTTTCTACTATCTTGAGATGTTTCTTCCATTTTCCATCTGACGAAAGCCTACAATCTAAGTACTGAAATTCATCTACGTAGTCTAGTGTCCTACCTTCTTACGTAAACTGACACTGCGAATCTATCTGTTCTCCACTTTTCCTAAAAACCATTACCACCCACTTCTTTATGTTTAACACTAGTTTCTTATTCCTAAAATAAGAAGATGCTAGATAAAGTAGTTGTTGTAAATGTTCTTTACTTTCCGCTACTAATGCTATGTCATCCGCAAAAAGTAATGCCATAACGCTTGCACTTGAAAGCTTAATTTTTGGGGCGCCTCTGCCTATCAAATATTCTTCAAAATCATTAATATACAATGAAAATAGCCTTGGGGAAATTGTACATCCCTGCTTAACACCAAGTCTACTCCTAATAACCCTAGAGAAATCCTTGCCTACTCGTACTACAATCTTAACTATATTATACATAGATGCTATAATCTTAACAAATGCGCTTGGTAGCTCTAGTGCTAACAACGACTATATCATTAAACTTCTATTCACTCCATCAAACTCCCCTTTTAAATCCAAAAATGCGACAAATAGCCTGCCCTCTTTTATCCTAACCTGTTTCCTAATCATCCCCAATAAAATAACAAGAGCTTAGAGCTCATATGGCACTTGTGACGAGGCAAGAAGAGCTAAGAGCCAAGAGATCTTATGGTATGAGCTCTAACAAAATTCTACGAATCAATAGATTGATTTAAAAGGAAAATAAGACGCTTAATACCAGTCGGGATTTAAAATAAGAGCTCTGAGTCACGAGGTTCTTCTAAATATCAAAATTCATTAAGATCCGATCACCCACTCGTAAGTTATAAATACCTAATTTTTTCTAATTTTTCCTCTCCCTTTAGCCCACCAGATGGTCAAATCTGGGAAAACGACTTTATCAAGTCAATATGTGAGCTCCCTGACACGCCTACCAATTTTCATCGTCCTAGCACGTCCAGAAGCACCAAACTAGCCAAATCACTGAATCTCTCCCTCCAAGTTCCTCAAAGAAAGCAAATCCAGTACGGTTCCGTCAATCACGTATCAAGGATATTTCCCTATTCTATCCACCAAGCTTCATCCCGATTCCTCCACTCCAAGTGTTTTCCGAGATTTCCCCCTCCAACTCCCAACAATGTCAAAAGATCTGGTCGGGATTTGAAATAAGAGCTCTGAGACATGAATTCCTTCTAAATATCAAATTTCATTAAGATCCGATCACCTATTCGTAAGATAAATATCCCCAAATTTTCACGTTTTCCAAGAATTCCGGTTTCCTCCACCAACTCCCCCCAATGTCACAGGATCTGGTCGGAATTTAAAATTACAGCTTTAAAGGACAAGATCCTTCTAAATATCAAATTTCATTAAGATCTGGTCACCCTTTCGTAAGTTACAAATACCTCAATTTTCAAAATTACCCCCCCCCCCCAACTTCACCAAAGAGAGCAGATCCGGTCCGGTTATGTCAGTCACGTATCTTAGACATTTAACTAAAACGTAATTACACTTCTTGAGTGTGTTAGGTATAATACATAAGTACCAGTAATTTTCTTTCAAAAGGTCACAGAGTAATAGAACCAATTTTCGTTGTTTTTTAAGTTAATCACCCCCCCCCCATAAAAAACAAACTAAGAGCCTGTGTATGTACCTGCAGTCCTTTGAGTCTGCAAGACTATCGAAATATTCAACACCCGACTTTAGAATAATATCAAAAATGATTACCTTGCCCTTTTGAATTATCGATACCGTTCTTTACAGGTAGGAATTTTTTCATATATTTCAGTTACAATTTTATCCTTATCTTTTGACATAGATTCTTTGAATGACCTGCTCATCAAATTCATGGCAAACGTTTTAAATACGTATTTAAATTGCGCATTTGAAAAGGCGGCCTTTGAAACAGGTGAGCAATAACTGGGGTCCGCGTTGTCTGTTCCCAAAGGACATGGGAACTAATTAAAAGTCAATAGCTAAGCTCATGAATGTAAAATCATCATTGATGACTGTCACAGTGTAAAAATATTTTCCCTTTACTGTGCTGACTGCATAGATGACTGGAACAGTTACGTCCGCAGGACTTTGCTTCTTAGGGAATTCCAATTTCGTCAGCAATAGTTACAGCTTAGGGGTATAAGCCTAGAGAAGGAAACATGTTAAGAAAACATTTCATAATACGCACAATAGCTGTAGCTAACACCATTTGCATGGATCCCCCCTATACTTTACCGCCAACCCACCTTCCCATAAAAAGCAAATATATAGTCCAAATTATATAAAACCAATGCATTCTGTCACCCATCACTTGTTTTCCGGTTCTTCTTTTAAACAGTTAATTCAATTAATAAGTACAAGGTATGAAACAAGAGAGACGCATTGGGAGAATAGAGGGGAAATATATAATTTCGACTGCATATTTCCACATTAAGGGGGGGGGTAAAATATAGGGAGTTCCATGCAAAATCTGTTTGCTACAATTGTTATACATATTGTATTCTTATCATGCTTCCTTCTCAAACATGTTTCCTTCTTAACTAGTAAGTTAAAAATACCTCATTTTTCTAATCTCTCAGAATTAACCCTCGCCCCCACTCCCCCAAATAGAGCGGATCCGTCCCGGTTATGTCAATCACGTATGTAGGACTTGTGCTTATTTTCCCACCAAGTTTCATCCCGATCCCTCCACTCTAAGCGTTTTCAAAATTTTAGCCCCCCCCCCCCTCAGTTCCCCCCAATGTCACCGGATCCATTTAGGATTAAAAATAAGAGCTCTGAGACAAGATATACTTCCAAACTTCAAATTTCATGAAGATCCGATCACTCCTTTGTAAGTTAAAAATACCTCATTTTTCTAATTTGTGCAGAATTAACCCTCCCCAACTACCCCAAAGAGAACGGATCCGTTGCGGTTATGTCAATCACGTATCTAGAACTTGTGCTTATTTTTCCCACCAAGTTTCATCCCGATCCCTCCACTCTAAGCGTTTTCCAAGATTTTAGGCCCCCCCTCAATTCCCCCCAATGTCACCAGATCCAGTCGGGATTTAAAAATAAGAGCTCTGAGACACGATATCCCTTCCAAATTTCATTGAGATCCGATCACTCCTTCGTAAGTTACAAATACCTCATTTTTTCTGTTTTTTCAGAATTAACCCTAGCCCCCCCCCCCCCCAACTCCCCAAAACAGAGAAGATCCGTTCCAGTTATGTCAATTATGTATCTAGGACTTGTGCTTGTTTTTCCCACTAAGTTTCATCCCGATCCCTCCACTCTAAGTGTTTTCCAAGTTTTAGGTTTCCCCCTCCCAACTCCCCCCCCGTCACCAGATCCGGTCGGGATTTAAAATAAGAGCTCTAAGACACGATATCCTTCTAAACATCAAATTTCATTGAGATCCGATCACCCGTTCGTAAGTTGAAAATACCTCATTTTTTCTAATTTTTAAGAATTACTCCCCCCCCCCCCAACTACCCCAAAGAGAGCGAATCAGTTCCGATTATGTCAATCATGTATCTGGGACTTGCGCTTATTTTTCCCATTAAGTTTCATCCCGATCCCTCCACTCTAAGTGTTTTCCAAGTTTTTAGGTTTCCTCCCCCACCCTCCAACTCCCCCCAATGTCATCAGATCCGGTCGGGATTTAAAATAAGAGCTCTGTGACACAATATCATTCCAAACATCAAATCATTAAGATCCAATCAACCGCTCATAAGTTAAAAATACTTCATTTTTTCTATTTTTTCCGAATTAACCGGCCCCCACTCCCCCCTCCGATGGTCAAATCGGGAAAAAGACTATTTCTAATTTAATCTGGTCCGGTCCCTGATACGCTTGCCAAATTTCATCGTCCTAGCTTACCTGGAAGTGCCTAAAGTAGCAAAACCGGGACCGACAGAATTGGCGATTGCTATATGTCACTTGGTTAATACCAAGTGCCATAAAAATCTGATCTATAGGAGTATAGCCTTTTCTGAACCCTGCCTGTGAATATGATAAAATTCTATTTTGGTCTATCCAACTATCTATCCTACAACATAATATCTTAGCAAAAACCTTATGATGATGAATACTGTATATGTGTTCGAAATATCCAGTAAAATAATTTTATATCTATTCACTGTCAATTAGAGTTTCATCCCTATTTTGAACTGTTTTACTTTGAATACGGATTGTTTTCGCATGGACAATTATATGTTGCATGTTAAAGAGTCGGTAAACCTGACAATCTATTTATATGCACAGACAATGGGACAGTGAAGAATATTGTATATTCGCAAGTTTTACGTAGTTAAAAACATATATATATATTTATATATATATATATATATATATATATATATATATATATATATATATATATATATATATATATATATATATATATATATATCACAGGTGTGACACAGGAACACAACTACAATGGCGCGTAACTAATATGGTGCGTAACGACATACACGCGGGGGGGGCTTGGGGGGCGTGAAGAACCCCCACCAACTAGGTGTTGGTGTGGCGCGAAGCGCCACACCTACAGCTAGTTTTCATATATTTTATACATTTAGTGCCTAATTATGGCAATAACTGCCGCTGATCGGCATGACTGTCTAAGGCGTTTGAAAATAAAATGTCTTTATTATTATATTTTATCACGACTGAAACAATCTTGTGATGCCAAAAATTTTTTGCTTGCTTGTCAGTCCTCTATTTCTTTCTAAAAAATGTTTTAATAAAGGTTCCCTAGTTAAATAAAAGTTATTCAAATATTTGTTATTACTGAAGAAGTTAGAAGAATTAATTTTAATGGTACCTAAATCATTTGAATATATATATTGAAAATTTTCCTGGTAAGTGCATCAAAGCTAGCTAGCTTTTTTTAGGCCAAAGGCATGGTTCTGATTTTTTCACTAACTGTTAGACTTCTACAGCATTGGTCTAAGGATAGCAAGGACATACTTTGGACATCTGAGACAGCCTAGGACAATAAATAGCAGTCATACGTGGTCTTGTGTTTTTGTAAAGCTTGTGTATGGCCTATTATTAAATAAATACTATAAGCTAAGAGTCTGAGTACATCTTGGAGATGAGGAACCTGCCAGATGAAGCGCATGACTTATTTGAAAGAGGCCTATTCAATGTGAAAATGCGACCAGGCTCGTATAACCTTGCACCGCCGGATTAAACTGTTGAATCCACCATAAATCTTCATTTGAAATGAAATTTGATCTGATTGGTGTTACAACAAGCCAACTTGCAGTCGCAAAGTGGATTAATACCCTCCCCATCGTCGCCTCAGTTTCGTCTGCTTTGTATGACCTCATTAATATCAATGAAACTTCAGAGTTTGATTCTCCGCATCACGAAGATAGCTCGAAATTTATCGCAAAGCAGATGATGCTTGTAAAAACGGTCATGCCTGTATTGCACTGTCACACAGACTCCTCTCCTAAAATTGCAGAAATCCTTATGAATGTGATAACCAATGAGCAGGCCAGTCCAACGGTTGTGAGCTCCTTACTTGTAGCTGAGGAACGAGAACTTGAAGCTGTAGCCAAGTATGTCAAAGGGGACTAGAAAGCGTTTCCAAAAGTTAAAGTAGCCCCAACGGATGTTGCCTCGAGGAAATCGGGATAAAAACGAACGCCGTTTACAAAAGACAGTTTTTCCAGAGCTTATGACAGTGAAGAGAATACTGTTGGGTTAGATTCCAGCACTAACAGTGGACTGAAACAGCTTAAAAATATTCAGTTTTGAACTGGTTTCATACGCTCCTTCAATTTTTGAGCTCAGGGATTTTACGTCGGCGCTTCGAAGTGGTGTCAAGTCTATCGCACTAGGTTTTCTGAGAGAGGCCAATGGCTTGCGTGAATGGCCTGAAACCCCAAACTTCTAAAAGGAACATTGCTTGTATAGGTGTAAAGCCTTAGTTATCGACTTATGCCACTGGTTCACCAAAAGCCACCAGCTGAACATGAAACCGTCGAAATCTATGCCATGCGGATGCTTAAAGCCGTGTTGAAAGGGATACCTGAAACAGCAAGTGAATTTCATATCGTGGGTGACAGGTATGACGGACTGTTTGGTCACGCTGATCCAAATGGTGGCAGAATATCTCTGAAGGACTGCAGTAGTTGTCACTAGTTACGGGGCCACTGCTCGACAGCCTTCTCCTTCTCGACGAGCTCAAAAATTGGAACATAGACAATGATTGTTGCAAATACAAAGAGCAAAGCAAATTTGATGGAAGCAATTTATGGAACATGGGAAGCAAAGGGATTTGACTATATAAGCAACTGAAGTACTCCCAACACCTTGCATGTATGGCTATGTGGAGGCATTGGAGACAGGATGAGAGCTGTATGTTTAAATCATGATGTTGATTCGCTCAGTTTCAAGGAATTTCTGTGTAGCACACATGAGGAAGCGGACACCAAAGTGGCTGTGCACGTTGCCTTTTGCTTACATAACGGCTTTAAAAGGGGGAATGCTTGTGCTAATGATACTGATATAGTTGTGGTCCTAGTGGACCAATTCCATCGTCTCCTTAATATTTTTCCTAAGGCAAAATGTTGTGCCACAACTCCTCGTGAAGTTTCCAAATTATTATGTCTTCATCGATCTTTTGTTCCAGAGAACAGAAAAGCAAATGTTAAACTCCATGGCGCTTATTCATTGCATTTCGGGGTATGACAAAACGAGTTACCTTTTTCCAAAGGAAAACGAACATTCTTAGTGTCCACCAAGAAGAGAAGTCTGTACATGGAAATTCAGTATGTAATACAGAAGTTGAGAGATTAAACCTTCACGGAAGCCAGTATGTTCTCCTTCCAAGATGTTGTAAGAAAGCTTATTATCAGCGCTTATTTAAGGGATCCTAGTCAGACTTCCCTCAGTGATTTCCGAGTACATTTGTACCCTCGTAAGAAGGGGCTGAAAGTGTTGCCTCTTACAGAGGGAGCGTTTGTGGAATATTGTAAGCGTTCTTACTATCAGCTTGCTATCTCGAATACATCATTAATACATGCAAGTCCATGTTTGTCAAGCCTTTTCGGTTATGGACCGCAATTTTCTGGGCAAGATGTTGTTCCCGTTGATTCGAGCGCTTCCTCGCTTCCGACAGAAAATTCACAACTCTTTTGTGAGTGTAGTAAAAAGTACACAAAGAACTGCAAATGCCTTCTTTGTCAGGAGCTTGAATCGGTTCAGAAGCGAGCGGTATCGATCATCTTGGGCCGCCGTGACATCCCCTACGAAAAGGCTCTGGAAGTGCTAGGACTGCCGTCACTCCAAAACCGGTACGAAACTCTGATAATGAGTTTCGGAAAGTACTTGCTTTCTAAATCTCAGCACTGTGACATTCTACCTGATTAACCTCTACCATCAAAAATGAGAAAGCAAGATAAGTTAGTTCCCGTTAAAGCAAGAACAAACCGATATGGTAATTCTTTCGTCCCGGTTTTCGTTAAAATGTATAATAAGAGTTAATATTTATAGTTTTATTTATATTTACAAGTCTAGCTTGATTTTGTATATGTTGTAAGGAAACACAAATCAGCGACAGCTGTCAAGTTTTTGCTATTAAACCTGTCTACTACTACTACTACTACTTCCAAGATTTTGTGATATTTCGTGTGCTTGTGCTGGAAAGTGTGATAATCCATCCGAAGAAGTATAACATATGCGTAATTCGTGGTCATTTCTTTCAGACTCTTTTCTTTCTCTGTTTTTAATCAAAAGCTCTATTTCTGCAGCTATTTATTTTTTATTTTTGTCGTACATCTGTCAAGGCTACGATTTAATGTCTTTGCCCTTTAATTTATTACAAGTGGCTTTTTTTTGGCGCCACTAACGGAATGGAGTTGCAAAGGTGTTGTCATTTTCCTGTGCAGCCTCAATCCACCCCCCCCCCCTTCGAACATAGCTCTAATGCAAGTACAGGAAAGGCGGTTTCTGGTGTCACCACTTAGGTATGTTTTAACAATGTGCAGTTCGGAAGCTAGAACTGATTGTGCCCATCATTTTTTCTTTTCTCTCTCGTTACCTTATTCTGTTTCACATTCTAAGTTCAACAACCTCTCAACTAGGTCAAAAAACAGAAAATATAGCTGACGACGCCATCAATTAAGCAAATTAGGTGATATCTCCTTTGGCATTCAAAATTTTCTCCCGCCTATATTCGTTTTCAGCAACCAATTCTGCCCCTGATAAATTCCAGAAACCTTCTTTAGTTCGTTGACGCCTGTGGTGTTAGAATTTCATTGGCTGGGTCCCTGACTAAATAGGATGAAAAAACGAATTTAGTACTAAATCAAAGCAAGAAATAAAATGCATTAGAACAATAAGTAAACAATCATTTCTTTCGGTTGAGAGAGGCAATAAAATAAGTATGAAAAACGTATGGGGCTTTGGTAATCACAGATTTTTATAGTTATGTGACAATAATACCTGATCTAATATTTATGTTCTTTGTGTAAATCCTAATGCTTTCTTATTTCATACCACAGTTTTAATTCTATTTCTAGATCAAGGGAATTTATTTTATTATTCGAAAAGCCGGTTCTGAAAACGAAACGTAGGGTTGGCTTATTTTGTTGTTTGTTATAAATTTTCATTTACATTTCAAAAAATTCGTTTCAATCAATATTTACTAACGATTGCTAAAATGAATGACTATCTAAAAAAAGGGGGAAGGCCGTTCTGTCCAAAAAATTAGGCTTGTCAGCTTGATATTTTTTGCTTTCCAGAGAAAAAAGATAACTTGTTTTTCAAACAGACGAAAACCAAAGGAGAGCTTTATTCAACAGAGCACCATTAACAAAGAGAAATTAGAAGAAGTGTTCATGATAGCCAGATAGTTATTATATATGAATAGTATATTATATATATATATATATATATATATATATATATATATATATATATATATATATATATATGCATTTGTTTTTGTTTATGTATTTATTGTTTATGTATTTATGTTTTTGTTTATGTATTTATTGACCTATTGACCTTGGCATGTTTTTTGGACTTTGATTGTTGGATTTGGATTTGGATTTTGGTTTGTTTTGGATTTATTTTCAATAACTTTTAATGCAACAAAACACAAATATTAGCCTCGGAACACGGAACGATTTTTTGAAAGTTAGTAAGTGTAAGAGTCGTTGTTTTCTTTGCCAAGATCATTTTATCCCACGGACTTCTGTTAAGAGTACATTGTATAATAAAAATTTTGCATGCAAGTTACGTGGTAATGTTAATTGTAGAACAACCAATGTAATTTACCTATTAGAATGTAATAAATGCTGCCTACAATATGTGGGGGAAACAACTAATAACATATATAAAAGATTTTCTGGACACAAGACAACAGTTAATAATGAAAAAACTAATAACTATCTAGTTCAACATTGTAATAATGGTAAATGTTCCATATCAGATATAACTGTCACAAGTTTAGAAAATTTAGAGTTAGAAAATTTAAATAAAGAAGAGAAGAATAATAGACTACGTAAACAGGAGGATTTCTGGATCCATACTCTTGGTACAGCTTATCCTTTTGGGCTAAATGATCGTGTAGCAAAATATGGTGACATGTCTCAGGTTGTTGTTAAATGTATTGATGGTTTTATGGACCATCCTTCTTTTACTTGTCCTACTAAACGTAAAAAACGATCGAGAGGACATAGGAAAAATAATAGAAAAAATGAATTATATTTACATATGCTTTCCATAGATCTATGCCAGCTACTTGAATCTAGGGGTATGATTTCTGTAATAAAATGTCTAAATAATTTATCCAAGAGGAATTTAATCAAACTTTTCTGGATTGTTAAGAATAATACAGCTCTTGAATATAATTTTAAAGTAATATGTGATACAATTTGCATTCTAACTAAAACGAAATTTATTTCGAAAAAGAAAAAGTTTGATAAGATTGGTAATAAGGATAACAAATTATATTTACCTTTTAATTTTACTTGTAAGCAGATTGAAGATATTAATTTACCAGAAATTTTAAATCAGCGGCATGTGAAACAGGCCCTTCCTAGTAATTTGAATTATAATGATAGTCCAGTTTTAACTTATAAATTTTCAAAAACTATTGGGAAAATTATTTTTAATTATAATTTAATACTTAAAAGATTAGATAGTGATATAAATTGGAAACCGGTTTGTAATTGTAAGCAACTTGGCCCATTTGTAAATCCTACTTACAAACATTTTATAACAGGGGACTTGTCAATAATAAAGCAAGATGATCTTCAAATTATAATGAATAAAGGGGCTAATTTCCGTCTTTCTCATCATCTGAAACCATCGAGTGTTCTTGATGGCTTGGAAAATGATTTTGATTTATTTATTGATAAGTGGTGTAAGAAAGAGAATAAAAATAAAGAGAGTTTTCAAAGTTGGAAGAATTTAATTATTAGTAGAATAAGAAATAAAATATATTCTAACTTAAAAAATAGTAACACTAAATCATTATTTTATAATGCAAAGATTAAACAAGCTAATCTACAGAATGATTTTGTAATTGTGCCAGTGGATAAAGCTAATAATAATTTTGCCATAATTTTCAGAAGCTGTATTGTGATATCTTAAAAAGGGAGTTATGCACAACTAATGTTTACGAAAAGGTAAATTTAGAGGATGAGAATTTAATTGAAAAGACTGAAGAAATACTTTTTAAAAATTTTAATATTAAAATAAATGACAATGATAAAAAGTTCCCATTCCTATATTGGACTGTAAAATTTCATAAGAATCCCCCTAAACCACGGTTTATTGCTGGAGCAGCTAAATGTCCAACCCGCATTGCTGCTACTGACCTCTCTTTAATTTTAAAGGAAATTGTAAATAAACTTAAAACCTATTGTTCTGGTATTAAAAAATTTTCGAATTTTAATCCATATTGGAGTGTTAATAATTCACTGCAGGTGATAGATTCTTTAACAATGGTTTCAGCTAAAAGAATTGAGTCTTTCGATTTTGCGACCATGTATACTAATTTATCACTTAATGTAGTGTTAGATAATTTAACAACTGTTATCAAGAAATCTTTCCTCTTATCTAGTAAAAGGTTCTTAAAAATAGACACTTATAATAAAAAAGCTATATGGACAAATTGCTTTAATACTACAGTTAACTTGAGGAAAGTAAAACAGTTCAAAATAGGGATGATACCTTTTTATTGACAGTGAAATATAAAATTATTTAACTGGATATTTCGAACACATATACAGTGTTCATGTTTTTTACTGCTGATGATGAACACTGTATATGTGTTCGAAATATCCAGTTAAATAATTTTATATTTCACTGTCAATAAAAAGGTATAATCCCTATTTTGAACTGTTTTACTTTCGTCATGGAAAGGCAGTGTGGTCTTCGAAGTTATCTAAGTTAACTTGAGATGTTACAGCTTGGATATGATTTTTGAGTTATTAGAATTTGTTTTATACAATACTTATATAAGATTTGGTGGTGATTTGTACAAGCAAATCTTGGGAATTCCCATGGGGGGGGGAATGCCAGCCCATTTATAGCTGACGTGTTTTTAAGTCAACTAGAATATAAATATATGATTGATAAGAATAATCCAAATAATTTAAAACATGTTTTGTCAAATAATAAAAGATATTTAGATGATATTTTGGTCTTAAATTGTAAGGATTTCATTGATATTTCTAAAAATATACATCCATCAGAGCTTACTCTTGAACCTAGTCATGACGCTGGTCATGAAGATCGTTTCTTAGATTTAAATATTAATATTTGGGATAATAATAAATTAAGTTTTAAAATGTATAATAAAACGGATGATTTTGATTTTGAAATGATTAGTTTCCCATTCCCTGAAAGTAATATACACTCAAATATCACATATTCGGCGTTTTTCTCACAGTTACTTCGTTATGCAAGAATTTGTAGTAATTATATTGATTTTAAAAATAGATGTAAAATCTTAAGCCAAAAATTGATATCAAGAGATTTTTCTGAAAATAAATTAACTTGGCAATTTAAAAAATTTAGTTTTCATTATAACGAACTTTTAAATAAATATCAAAAGAATTATCTGGAAATACTTAAAGAAATTTTCAACTAATTTCGGAGGTTCGATAAATGATGACGCAGCGCCATTTATTTTGAATTGTGTTTCTAATAGAGTGGATTTTTTTTAAAAATACCCACATGGTAAAGATGAATTCTATAATTGTTTAGTTCATTCAGGTTTTTTGCAATGTGTTGATATTTGTGATTTGGTAAAATTTATCATATTTAGTTTACCTATTGTTGCTAAAAAGAGGGATATATTAACAGGATAAGCTTGTTTTGGTGTTACTTGGTTGTTTTACATTTCCCTTTTTTTCATAAGCATGTATTTTGGGGGTGATACCTGACACGGGGATGCCATGGATATTCTGTGGTAGCCACAACACTTGGCTGGGTAGAGAATTTAATGTGGCGAAACCCTATAGGCAAGTGTATTCTCCTGATGAGCCCTTGTGTTGGGTTGTTGCCTCTGAATTATTTGTCTTTATTGTTTCTATTGTTTGGTAAATGACGACTTATACTTACTGACGACATGACTGCCTGTCCATGGTTTATTCTTTATGGTTGACTGTGTATGGCTATGCTGTTTGACCTATGTGATTGTATGGATGAGTAGGTAAGGCCTCATTCAAGTGCTGTTCTATATTAGTCACTAATTTAGGAAAACAGTTTTCCCTTTCTCCTTCTGTCTCTTTCATGTGTTTTTTTTTTTTTTTTTTTTTTTTTTTATGTGTTTGTGCTGTTACATTGGTGATTTCTCTTTTCATGACATATATGTGTATATATATATATATATATATATATATATGAACATAAATGACTGTTCAAATAGGGATAAATACTTTTATTAGAAAGTGAAAAAAAATATACTGGATATTCCGATCACATTTACAGTGATCGTCATAAGCAATTTGATTTTTTTTTTTCAGTGTCTAATAAAAGGATTTACCCCAATTCGAACTGTTATTTATCATCATGAATCGTTATGAAAAGGTAGTGTAGTCTTAGAAATATGTGAGGCTACAAAGCGAAAATACAAAATGAGCAATCAAATTTTCCGCAACAAATAAGAAGGCATTACTGACAATGGACATGGGGCAAAGTAATAAACATACAGCATTAGAAATAGAAAGCCTTGCCAGGGTTCAACAGAATGAGCACGGAAATCTAACAAAAATATTGCTAATGTAATCAATCTCAAACGCGAGTAGGCCAAAAATTATGAAGATGGGACAATAATTTCAACGCTCGAGCCAAATTTTCGACCATCCCTTGATAGAAGTCAAATAAATAAAAAATATGTCTTTTAACCCATCTTTTAATCTCTCTTTAGGCTGATGGTACAACCAATCCATCCTAGCTCCTCCAAGAGTGTATGTATAACTATACCATTAATAAGCATTATTGCTAATTAATGCTATACCATACATTATTGGGTCGTCTCAAACTATTTAATTATCATTTCCTATTTATTTTCTCAAAACTCATTACAGCAAAAAGCCAACTGAGGTCAATGCAGCAATGTTATATTTACCACGAGGGTTGCAACTCCTTAAACGCACAGTCTACTTAAACAGCCATATTTGAACCGTAGTATCCCACAAAAACATGGAAATTTGAATCTAATAAACGTTTGTTAATATCACGTTTTTTCCACTGATAAAGAAAATTTAATTCAATTATGTCCATAAAAAAAATACTAGCATTTCAAGTCAATTTAACTTTTGACTTGTAGAAGTTTTAGTTGCTTTATAGAGCAATTAATCAGTTGATCAAATTCAACTTTTGTAGGGGAACTAATCCATATTGATAAACAGCAACACTCATGGACGATAAGGCTGATTAGTTAAATGAAAGGTTAGTCTTGGCTGAAAGAACTGAGCGCAACTAATTACTATTGAGACAAAATGGAAACAAAATATTCACTCATTCTTTCAACAAATATTGTCAATCGTAGCTACTTTGTTCTCTGTGAATCAAGGGTGAGGAATTTGAGCTTAATTGAGCTACAAGAAATGTGATTTTATTGGAAAAGCTCAGAAAATAACTGAGAAACTACAAGTCAGCAGTCAAAGTTCCATTGTTGCAAAGGCCCAATCAATAAGGGAAGTGGGGATTTTTCCTAGGGAGGGTAAAAACACACCAAAGAAATCCATTTACAAAACACAACTTTATGCGTTTATTCTTCATAATTTATGCATCTGCATGTCTTTTTATTTCCTGTATTTTAGGTTCACATATTCCTTATTAAGGAACCACTGCTTTACTACTCGTTCTTTAATCGGATAGCCAAATAATCACGGTTCATCCGTTTATTGAGTACTAAGAACGTTTCTAAGCAAAATATGAGTGAAGACTAAAAGATGCTGGAATTTGAATAGCTTAAGATTGCCCAAAAATATCAAATGATTTTAGGGATTCAATTATTTGTTTCAGAGTCGATGACTAAGTAAATATCGTCTTTTGCTCATTGAAAGACTTTTTTTGTGTTTGTAAATTTATTTCTTTTTCTTCGATTAACTTATGGACTATATTATTGGAAAATAAATTTAACTTAATTGTTACCTAAATCATCAGCATAACGAACACAGAGAATAAACATTTTCTCAAACCATCTAATAGAGTTTTGAAAGTAATCACATACAGCCTAGGCAAAATTTTTCTATTTTCTATCCTCGAATTTGTCTATACTTATGGAACATGGCTTACCATTCTGCTTTCGCAGTCTGAGAAAGATACGATTAAGAACTGTTTGTTTTTCTGATTTGGAAATTAACGCCTGTAGATTATTGACCACACGTTTTGCATCAACCTCACCAAACTCCTTAGCTATCATCTCTCCAATTGCATTCTTGTCCACGTTTGTTGCAAGCATTAGTTGCGCCTTTTCCCTAAGTTTCTTTGGCATTCGTTTTGTTGTTAAATGTTGTTTTATTGGTATCTGAAAACAAAATGTACTATATTTATATGTGGAGTAAAGAAATGATAGCAGCAGACAAGAACAAACTAAAAAGAGAAACACATAAATTTTCGAATAGAGAATTTTGTTTTAGCATTCATTTTCTTTCGTCACAAATTAGCTATAAACGAACGATCGGTTCATTTCAAAATGACATTGATTACCAAAGCAATGCACAATCAAGATGAATTCTCAATATACATGGTAATGATTAAAGAACTTGTTATATCTGTGAAAAAACTGTGTAGTATCATCGTCGTGAAAAGCTACCACTGATGTATTGACGTGAATTGTGAAAATTCATTTTCACGTCTCACTGGTTTAGAAGTACTGGCTCAGAAACCAATCCTTCAATTCAAGCAAAACTGGAAGTCAGTTACCGCTAAGTTGGACCATAAAGAGGACGTGCAATTTTTTCTATTTGAACATTTAAGGAGACATTGAGTTACCTGGGCATTTTAAATCAAATATTGTAATGGATGAAAACAGCGTTAGAAGCAGTTTGTCTCTCTATCTGCTTTGAGTAAATCTTCTCAGTCGTTACAAAGTCTTACAATAAAAATCTGCAGTAATTGTTGTTTTTGGCTATCTAAAGTCCACATACAAAACACTTTTTTGGTGCTACAACCATTTGAGAACATCACAACTCACTTCAATTCATTTAGCCTGGACATTTTACTGAGATAATGTAAAAGGTTTGTCATAGATATAACAAACACCTCAACCGTCAAGGGGATTGTGGTGACTTAAATAGATTAGATATTATATTTAAAAAAAAACAAATCATTTTTATCATTGCTGTCTTTTCTTTATGGTCAATCAGAGGTTGGAAAAAAATCTTATCAGAAATTCTGAGTTTTCTAGTGTGAATAAGGAAAGCTTTGGTCCCAACCTCTCTATGTACGTCACTTCTATTTTTTCTGGCATTGCTTCACTATGCCTACAGCTGTCGAATGTCTAAATGAAATGCAATGATGTCAGTAAATCAAAAAATGCTGACCATCGTGATTATTGTCAACAGGCTACTTGAACACGAGGAATATTTAGAAGAAGATAGAAGAAGTTTCGCTCTTTTTAAGAGGAATAGAATAAAAAGACAGAAACATTAATTCGAAAACACAGACAGAGACTAAGAAAACTTTGGCAAACAAAGAAACAAGGTTTAAGAAAATACTGGCTTCAAAAACACAACTTTCAACCATTTCAAATAATTCTAAAAATGAGAATATGTTGCATTAAACATTAGATAGTTAATACGTTAATTATATGATACTATTTAAAATTAAAAAAATAATTGGTATGGTATTATAAACAAGACAGGAAATACTAACCGGGTCTAGAGGGTGATTGTGGTCAAGCTTCAAAGACCTAATTTCCAAAAAGCATCCGTCACTTGTTGCTCTCAGGGACATAAATGCTGGACATCCCATTTTTAATGAATCTCTTGACTGTCTATTTGTTTTAGCACGCGAAACTACACGACCTCCATAGACACATCTCATATTAACTTCATAGAACTGAAGCTCTTTTCTAAAAGTCCGCGAAGTGATCCTTTTCATAGCTGATTCTATAGTCCGAGCATCGCGTTTCACAAATTCAACATTATTTTGAGTCTTATATATTTGAAGACGATCATAAAATGCTTCATAGGAATCAAATTTATCACCAACACTAAATTCTTGCTCGGTAACAGAGTATGTTTCAACCAATTCTTCTTGTGGGTCTATGTATATGTCTTCGTCAGTTTTAATAATTACACTGGTACCAATGGTTTCTTCTTCCAATTTTACTTTTATCAATGATGGTTCATTTTCTGATACTTCCTCGAATTTCACTTCCAAGTCATCTGTTGCCACGACTGCTGAAAAGGGAAAAAAGGTCTTTGTAGGGAAGAAAATTACAGAAAGGATTCATATTAATTGATATTTCTCTGTCTGGGCATGATAATAGAAAGAATAAAAAAAATGCAAAACCAACAATAAGATAATTGCAATAATGTCACTTGATTTCCTAAGAATACTCTAAATCAGGTAATTTAAGAAGAAGTTTGGACTACACTCTTACTACTACTACTACTAGTAATAACTCACTGCAGCACCAAGCCGCCTGAGGCGAACACAGCTACGCACGCTTCTCCTCCAACCTAATCTATTCAAGGCCTCCCTCTTTACACCCTCCCAGGAAGTTCCCATTTCTTTTAAATCTTTATTTATGACATCCTTCCAACCCAGACGAGGACGACCTGCTTTCCGTGTAGCCCCGGACGTTGGCCAAAAAAGGACAATCTTCGGCAATCTGTCATCCTTCATCCGCAAAACGTGGCCTAGCCATTTCAACCTTTCTTTCATTATAGCCCTAGAAAGCGGCATTGAACCACATTCTTCGTACAACATACTGTTCGAAATACGGTCAGTCAGCCAGGTACCCAGAACAATCCGTAGGCAATTTCTCTGGAAAATTTTCCAGAGCTTGCAAAATTTTCATCTGCTTTTTGGAGCGCCCATGCTTTAGAGCAATGTTTGATCATTGTCATAGCTGTAGCTTCCAATATTCTAATTTTGGTTTGCAGACTTATCTTTCTATTCTTCCAAACTTTTTTTATCTGTGAAAAACACCCTGAGCCCTAGCTATTCTACTTTTAACATCTTCACTGCTCCCACCGTCTTTACTAATAATACTACCAAGGTAAGTGAAACTCCCAACCTGATCAATCTTTTCGTTACCCAACGTCACCTTTTCATCTTCACTTATTACTAGTCTTAGTGACTTAGTCTTCTTAAAATTAACTTTCAAGCCTATTCTAGCACCCTAAACTCGCAAAACCTCTAAAAATGCATTCATTTTGCTCACACTTTCACCTAATATGCTTAAATCATCAGCATAATCTAAGTCCAGGAGCGTTTTTCCTCCCCATTTGATTCCGTGGTCTCCAATTGCCTTTCCTGTGCTCTCTAAGACGAGGTTCATCAAAATGATCCATACAAAGGGGCATAGAACACAACCCTACTTAACTCTTGATTTAATACAAAACCAGTTGCTAACCTCATTTCCTACCTTAACCGCAGCATTATTATTTTCGTAGATAGCACAAATCACTTTATGTATTTTTCTGGTATACCATATGAGGATAAGACCTTTGCTAACACTCTCCTATCAACAGAATCGAAAGCTTGCTCACAATCGATAAAACTGAGGACCTAAGGTGTTTGACAACGAAGAGACTTCTCAATTATTAACCTAAGAGTGAAAACTTGGTAGATACATCCTCTGCCTTTTCTACAACCGCACTGTTCTTCCCTTAAAATTTCGTCTGCAGCATCTCTCAGTGTAAAAAGTATCATATTACTAAGTAATTTGCTACCTACAGAGACCAGACTAATGCCTCGATAATTACGATACTTACTCTTGCCACCATTCTTATACAGTGGTTTAATTAAGGTTTTCCTAAAATCATTAGGTACTTCTCCTTTTTCAAAAATCATCTCAGAGCTACCACATTTAAGAAACTCATTTATCACACTATCAGTACCTGGAGTCTTATTATTTTTTAATGCTTTTAGTACCGTCGCTAATTCTTCCTCAAAAAACAAATCTTCCTTCACATCCAAGGTCTCACAAACTTTTTCATTTTCATCAATATCTTTTCCTGCAAGTGTATCTCGGTTTAGCATATTCTCAAAATGTTCTGCCCATCTTTCTTTAGCTTTTTCCTTATCACTAATTGTGGCCCCATTCCTATCTTTAACTGGGACTAGTCTGGATTGACTATTCCCTTTCAATTTATTAACATGCCAGTATAATATTTTACTATTATACCGTCCAGCTGCATCTTCCAGATCCTCAGCAATTTTATCCATGGCCTCCACTTCACATCTCCTTAGTTCATATTTTAATGCTTTCTCCACTTTCTTTACATTCCTTTTAGTTTTCATACGACCTATCACTCTCATAATTCTAGTGCAAACCCCTTCTACTCTCTATTAAACATAAAGCTTTTTCACTAATATTCCTAGTTGCAGTCTTAGCACGCTTCCCCAAGACATCATCAGGAACTTCACAAATTGTTTTTCTAAAATTATTCCATCCATCTTCCACATTGTCAAATTTTAAACTCTCAAGTTTAGTATTCAACTGTTCCTGGAAAGTTTTTCTCAAACTTTTATCCTGGAGTCTACCAACATCATTACTTTCTGGGAGGTAGTTACCCTTCCAAAATTTCAGCTTTAATTAACCTTAGACACTACTAGATGGTGATCTTTACTTTTAACATCAATAACAGCACTCATATACAGCCTAGTATCTTGTATTAATTCTGCTAGTCTTCGGTTTACAATAACATAGTCAATAAGGTTTGCTGTCTTACCATAACGTGAACACCATGTCAACTTATGGGCCATTTTGTGACCAAACAGTGTATTGGTTACAACTAGGTTGTTATACCTACAAAATTGCAAAAGTCTATAGCCATTACTGTTTTCTTTTCCTATAACAAATTTACCTAGGCTAGGATACCATCTATCCCTATTTCTACCAGCCTGGGCGTTAAAATCTCTTAGCAAAAACACCATATTTCTACCTGGTACCCTGTCTATTTGCTCCTGTAACTGTAAATAAAATTCATCTGAGTCACTAGTATCTCCGTCAGTTGGTTCAACAGGGGCATATACTGCTATAACCGATACCCTGAACTTTTTATTCATAAAATGAGCAATTAGTATTCTATTATTAATACCTTCCCAGCCTAAACAAGACTTAGCAGCTTCCTTATTCATCATGAGTCCTACTCCCTGTCTATGTACCCCATCTTTCCTGCCTGAGTGAACAAATTCTATGTCACCTAATTTCATGCTTCCTACGCCTGGGATATGAGTTTTTGAAACTCCTAATAAATCCAGTTCAAACCGTCTGAATTTGTCAGTCAAAATGTCAATACGATAGTCATTTTTTAACGTCGTAACATTCCAAGTTCCAATTTTTATGTTCTTCAAATCTTTGAAATTATTTTGACCTCAGGAAAAGCAACGATCCCGGAATACCAGTGCAGGACGGGAACCAACAAATCTTCTCAAGTCTACACTAAAGCGTTTAAGCCGGCTTAGAACCGGACAGCAAGAAGTCCCTGGGACCTCCAGTAAGTTGGAGGCTTTGTGCAATCCTGGGCCCATCTTGGTCATAACATGGTTTTCAGCACTTGGCGATGCTCTTCTATCAACAAGAGTTGAAATCCTGCACAGACAATCCCAAGCCTATTACCTCCGACTCATTAAATATTCATGCCTACAAAAATTATGCTACTACGGGGAGGCAACCACAGTAGATAAATTAGCTAGGATGAAGTTTTTCAGCCCGAAAACGCCCATCAAAACAAACAGCCCAGAAAAATATCCAACCATCAGAATCCCGTGCGAGTGCTGTGTTGTTTACCAGGCTATAATTTCCTCAAGGGGTGCTACTCCTCAAGTGGGAAAAGTTGACCGCATGTTTCCCAGTCTTGCAAGTACACCGAAAGGGTCGAGGCAGCCCTTTAGTCCATAGATCTGGATCTTACGCCCTGCCGCAGTTGCTCTCCTATAGAGGATCCTCCCACGATGGCGTTCTGCATCACCATGCAATTTAGATCACGGGGATATACTGGGGGAGTTTTCCATCGAGGAATTTGTCATGGGGGAAGAAAATTTCCATGAAGGGAGCGCAGGATTTTCTAGCATTATTTAAAAAAAAAACAATGAAAAAATAAATATGAAAAGTTTTTTCAACTGGAAGTAAGGAGCAGCATTAAAGATAAAGCAAGCAAGAAAGATCATCAAGAAAGATAAGAATTGTATTACAGTAAAGAAAATTAAACAACAAAGAAATAATATTTTGGCCCCAAAAAGACCAAAAGAGGGTCTAGTAGCTGTAATTGGCAAAAACAAATAGGATGGGGGTCTACAGGATAATTTAACCCATTACTGGGAGAAGTTTTGTAACTCATGGGACGTGTATTTGCCAGAAGGCAGATCACGGATGCGTGTTTATTTGTTGTTTTTTTTCCAGGGTTGATCGTATTTCCCAGTGATTTCCCAGGGGTATAGGACCCAGTGGTCCTAGAATCTTGCGAGAGGGCTCATTCTAACGGAAATGAAAAGTTCTAGTGCCCTTTTTAAGTGACCAAAAAATTGGAGGGCACCTAGGCCCCCTCCCACTTTAATGATTTTCCCAAAGTCAACGGATCAAAATTCTGAGATAGCCATTTTATTCAGCGTAGTCGAAAAACCTTATAACTATGTCTTTGGGGACGACTTACTCCCCAACAGTCCCCGTGGGAGGGGCTACAAGTTACAAACTTTGACCAGTGCTTACATATAGCAATGGTTATTGGGAATGTACAGACGTTTTCAGGGGGATTTTTTGGTTGGGGGGAGGGGTTGAGAAGAGGGGGATATACTGGGGGAGTTTTCCATCGAGGAATTTGTCATGAGGGAAGAAAATTTCCATGAAGGGAGCGCAGGATTTTCTAGCATTATTTAAAAAAAAACAACGAAAAAATAAATATGAAAAGTTTTTTCAACTGGAAGTAAGGAGCAGCATTAAAGATAAAGCAAGCAAGAAAGATCATCAAGAAAGATAAGAATTGTATTACAGTAAAGAAAATTAAACAACAAAGAAATAATATTTTGACCCCAAAAAGACCAAAAGAGGGTCTAGTAGCTGTAAATAGGATTGGGGTCTACAGGATAATTCCAGATACAGTTCTTTTTTAGGGGGAGGTGGGGGGAATTCTCCCACATACCCATATAAAAGTACTACTGAAGTGTGCAGAATATTAAAAAACAAATTTAATGTCTGAACACACAAAATTTTACTTTTTGTAATATTTTACAGAAAAAATTAATTTGCTGCTGATGCCCTAACTTTGCGTGTGCAATAGAGATAAACGTATAGGCTCATTATAAAACTTGCACACAGCCAACTTCACTGAGATATAAGCCCTCGAAATATTATCGCGTAGTTATCCAGTTAGCTGCACTCAAACCCAGACAGAGTTTGTAAGATTTCAAGCTCGTTTTGCCTGAAAAGCTATGTCAAACTAGTGTAACTAGTCAAAACTAGCTACAGCTTTGACTAGTTCTAAATGACATAGAATTTTGAGCATATTTGTATTAGTTCATTGTATGAAAAGCTACTTAAATTATTATCTAAGTTTAAAACAGAACAAATCAACAACAATTTCTACTTTGTAATATTCAGTAAATTTATTTTTACTTAATTTTCAGTTGCTTTAGTTTAACTACATCCAATCCCCTAATGTCTGGATGTAGCCCTTTTCTACGCATAAAATCTTTTGATTTTGATTATTCACATTTTTTTGTCTTTATTTCTTTTCAAGAGTTGGTTTATAATACTTAACAATTCTAATCTGAAGAAAAAACAACTGAAATCATCAAACTTCTGTATATAGCCTAGTGCCAGACTATGACTAGGCATTAGAGAGACAGGTCTGTCATGCGATCAAACTGAAAACAATTTTGAAAACATTCAGTCACCCTCTTAATGCCAGATCAAGAAACATTTGATAAAAATGTCTTCTTTTAATATTTTCCAAGATTTTTACAATCAATTTTCTGGCTTTGAATTGTTTCTTCATCATAAAGTATTTAAAGATTAAGCAGATCAGACTTTCAATACTTGAAGGAACAAGCAATAGTATGCATTAGAATACTACATTCCTGAACCTTGTTCTAAATACCTGAGAAAATGACATAAACTTTACCTTTTACCCCTTCAAAGTCAGCAAACTTTTATATAAAGACTAAAGCTATATCTGACCTTATTTGGGGGAAGGGGGTGGGATTTTGATTATGACTCCAGCGAGTATTATATTCAGGAAGACAATCGAATGGAAAATCTAGTGGCATATTTTCTTTTTCGTCTGGTTTCTGTCTTATAACTAGCTTTAAAAAAACTATTTTCCAAATTAGAGTTTACCTGAATTATAATAATGATAATAAAAATGATAACTCATTTTTTCCCTCTGAACATCAGAGGTAACGCTATAGCATTGTCTATACTAAAGGCGATGCGGTTTAAATGTTTATTATTATTTTTTTTTGCAGAGGCACTTCATATAGAAGGGGTGGTTGTATAAACTTTGAAGGGGGTTTATTTGATTAGAAACTGAAAGGTCTAGTTTCATTTTAAGAGTTAAAAGTAATCAGAGGGGAATTATCCCCCCCCTGCTCACGCCCTTTTCCCTTAAATTGATTCAATCGAAATTTTGAGCTAGATATTTTGTTCAAAATAGTCCATGCATCATAAAATTAATTTAAAAGAACTTTCCAAAAAAGAAATTTTCTAAAGAAAAGGAAAGACCATATCAAACTTCAGATCAGAAGAAAACAGAAACCTACAATAACTCAAACTCAAAACGACCAGGAATTACTATTAACGAATAAATGAAACCCAAAACGAACAGAAATAAAATAATCAATCATAGCAAAAAATATACAAGTACTAATATAAATGAATCTTAAAACAAATAAAGCTTAAGTTGAATATGCAAATCAAGCTTACCACGAACAAAAATATTTTACTATAGAAGCATAAATGAAACCTAAAACGAACAGAAATTAAATAAATAATCATAGCAAACGAAGATACAATAGGTACTAAAACATTCAGTTTGATTTTATTTGTACTTTCCAAAACTATTCAATACACATATAGTTTTCAGTAAAGCACCAATGACGCAGTAGGTTTTAGACTTTTACAGTGAGAGAAGGAGGGAAAACCCAAACTCTTGTTTGGAGATTCTTTTTTCCTTTCAATAAGTTTCACTCGTTTTATGATTTATTTACTCATTTATATTAGTACCTATTGTATGTTTGTTTACTATGATGGTTATTTAATTTCTGTTCATATCGGGTTTCATTTATACTTAAATGGTAATTTTTGTTCGTTTTAAGTTTGATTTGCATATTCAACTTAAGCTTTATTCGCTTTAAGATTTATTTATTCATTTATATTAGTACCTATTGTATGTTTTTTGCTGTGACTGATTATATAGTTTTTGTTCGTTTTGGGTTTCATTTATTCTTTAATAGTAATTTCTGGTCGTTTTGAGTTTGAGTTATTGTAGGTTTCTATTTCTTCTGATCTTAAGTTTAATACGGCCTTTACTTTTCTTTAGAAAACTTCGTTTTCGGAAAGTTTTTTTTTTAATAAACTCTTGTTCGTTTCTGATTGACAAAGTCTAGTTTTTTTCCAAAATTCCTTATTTCCAAATAATTTGTTATTCCCAAATAAATTAGCAGTCTTACCAAGAACTAATAAAATTAAACTGAATATTTGGTAAATAATAACATCAAATGCTGAAAGTTCATCAAGATTTGTTTCACCCAGGGCCCGATTTAAAGCTTTGAGGCTTCTAGGCCAAAGCGTTTTTGCTGCTCTGTTTTTGCAAAAGACCATGGAGGGAAAGGGATGAGTTGCCCTAATTTTGGAATAAAATATTGTTAACATTTTTTTTTGGGGGGGGAGGAGAGGTGGTCTGGCCATGCAGAGAAGGCCAGGGCTCAGCTATATTAAATTCTGGAATATAATGTCTTGAATAAGTTGTTGTTTGTTGTTTTTTGGGGGGTGAGGATTTGCCAATGTAGGGAGGGCAGGGGTCACTTCCCATGATTTATTATTGAAAATTTTTGTGGGGAGGGAGGGATATTCAGCCGTGGAGGACAAAGGGTCAGCTTCCATAAGTTTTGTAATTTTTTTTGTTGTTTTTTTGCGGGGGAGGGTCAGACCATAGAGGGAAAGTGATGAGTTGCCAAAGTTTTTGGAATAAAATACCATTAACATTTTTTCAGGGGGGGATCTGGCCATGCAAAGATGGCCAGAGGTCAGCTATGTTAAGTTTTCAATTTCCAATAAAATGAGACCCTGGCGAAGTTATTTGATCATTCCTTCCACAAAAACCTTATATAGATATATATGGTATAGTATTATATATAAAAACATATAACTATATGTTTCTTATAACATCAATTTCGCTGATTTTGATTTCCTCTCTGAAAACTTGCAAGAGACCTTTAACAGAGGCAATAATGGAAGTGTTTTCAAACAAAACGAAGTGGTGTGGGTTATCGTGCACGTGTTGGGCCAAGGCAGAATCAAAATTATCGGGCCTTTGGTGCAAACTATGACTTTGTCGATTGAATATTTGTGTTCCAACAACCCCTTCTCCCAATTATTGGGGTTTTACCAATATAGAAGATTTAGAAATGTTACACACCCCTTAAAATTTGAAAACTAGTATTTTTCAAATTTCTAAATCTCTTTCATAGAATGGTATCCAGGAAATTTTCAGGGGGGAAGGGGTATTAAAGGTTTTTTTGAGGAAGGCTTATAAAAAAACTTTATGAAACACACGAAAGACTTGTTTATATTCATTTTGTTACGTTTTTACAAGTCGGAGAAAGGTTTCAGACAGGGGGTTCATACCCTCTTGCCCCCCTGGATACAGCCTTGTTTTTTCCTAACCTATTTGAATTTAAAGGGAAAAGATCGTATTAATTTCCTCACAACATCCCACATACTTACATTGTCATTAAAATAAACGGTCTCCTCAATATATGAACTCCACATTAATCACTCTTTTGAATACCGGAAGAAACATGGAAAGGTACAAGTGACATAACAATTCCCCAGAGAGCCGTCAGATACGTCAACAACATATGTTTTTATCAAGAGGGTTGGTCAGGATGCATATCATTTTTATTTCTTAAATTTAAGGAATGGGCGGTTTGAAAATGGACATCTAAATAGCGGCGGTGATCCCAGAAGTATGCAGTTCTCATAAAATAATATTTTGCAGCCACTTTGGTGACATGTATAAAGATGTCGAACCTGTTAAATTTAGCTAAGAAGTTTTTTGTAACCCCCTCCCAAAGAATATTTTTGTAATCCCCCTTGAAAAAGTCTTTTTGTAACCCCCCAAAAAATCAATTTCCAGCCCCCTTCCAAAATAAATTCTTTTGTATTCCTCCCCAAGAAAATCCTATATACAGCCCTGCAATAATCTTTGGGAGGCCAAAAAAAAACGTTTGTTAAATCGAATAAGAAGGGGACAGTGATCAAGGAAGTCTAAGATTTATAGGGGGCAGGATTGAAGTCCCCTTCCCGTTGCGCAGTCCATGCCAAAAACACACCTGGAAAATATATTTAATAATAAACAAGTGGGGAAATAAGAGTGTAAATTTGCTTCTATTCCCAAGTTAGACTAGTAGACATGGAACTGAATGTTTTTGTCTTTTTCAAACAGCTCGTGATAGCGAACTGTAAGTAAGGAGTGACCCAGCTCAATAGTAACAGAAACTGTAAAAAACGGAATTTTGATACCAATAGATGCATCAAAATAATCGGACTTTAATGTTGATTTCAAGTTTATAAGTTTCATCAAGCTTAATTGTACCCATCAAAAATTAAAAGCCTGAGAAAAGAAGAACTCAAAAGATCACCAAGCATCAGAAACAATTTGTGACAACTTTGACGCTAGGAAAGAATTTCATCAATCTGGAAATTGGACTACTACTTTGGCGGATGAAATGAAGCAAGAATACTTCAAAACTTTTGACCATCTACTAGCCGAATTTGACAGAAGGTTCACAGATAACTTGCCAGTGCTGAGTACGCTCGAAGCCTTGGATCCAGGCATTACCAGTGGCTTACTCAGAAGTAATTAAAGTACTTCGTATTGCTGCCACTCTTCCTGAGACTACAGCAAACAATGAGCGTTTGTTTTCTAGCCTAGAAATAGTGAAAAACTACCTGCAGTCTATAACAGGAGATGATCGTCTCAGTCACCTCCTTTTGATATTTGCAGAGAAGGATTTAGTAAAAAATTTGGACTACAACCAGCTTGTTGACGATTTTGCAAAGATGAAAGCTCGGCGGTTCCCCTTGTTACCTTGAATGTTGTTATATTTTTTTTATCTTGTTATGTTTTTCCTTTTGTAAATATATTTGACCTGGAAGATTTCTGTTGAAGGAAAACTGAGATTTTGGTTACAACCTCAGCATAACAATGAAGGTTACTTTCACCAACGTATTGTTTACTTAAATAAGAAAGTTTCTCACTGAGGAATGCCAGCCTGTAGTCTGGTCAAATTTTCCACTTTCAGTTTAATCACTTAACCTTGTTGATTGTATTCTTCGTTTTTATAATTAATCTTAGAGGTCAGTGTGGCTGAGTTCCCCATTTTTTTACAGTACATTTTCAAGCAACACACTGGTGCTGAAAATGCATTTTTACTTGGAATATTCAATCAATGTGCTGCCAAAACCTGGATTTTTCTTATGCAACACAAAGTGAATTGGGGGGGGGGGGGGTAGATGGAGTTCATGCCCACCCCAAGATTTGGCCCAAATGGTACCTCTGGAGGTTAACAATAAACTTTTGTTATCATTTAAAGCCTCCAAAAAAAGAATCAAGAAATAGTATTGACTTGATAGTGAATGGTGTCTCTCTTTTTCTTAATGTATATATCACTAAGTAAAGTGCATATTTAAAAGCTGCTCCTCTTTGGGCTGTGGTCGATGGCTCAGTAATCTCCTCATGAGTGGGATGATTCTCTGCATGATTTTAAAAATGAGCAGAAATAAAAAAAAAAAACAAGAGATAAGAGCTCATATAGCACTTGTGACAAGGACAGAAGAGCTAAGAGTTCATGCAGCATGAGCTCTAGCAAAATTCAAAGAGTCAATAGATTGATTTAAAAGGAAAATCAGAGGCTCAATACTGGTTGGGATTTCAAATAGGAGCTCTGAGACACAAGGTTGTTCTAAATATCAAATTACATTACAATCCAATCACCCATTTGTAAGTTAAAAATATCTCATTTTTTCAATTTTCCCTCTCCCTCCAGCCCCCCAGATGGTCGAATAAGGGGAACGACTGTTATCAAGTCAATTTGTGCAGGTTCTTGACATGCCTACCAATTTCCATTGTCCCAGCATGTCCAGAAGCACCAAACTTGCCAAAGCATGGGAAATACCACCAACTCCCCCAAAGAGAGCAGATCCATTCCAATTATGTCAATCATGTATCTAGAACTTGTGCTTATTCTTCCCATCAAGTTTCATCCCAATCTCTTCACTCTAAGTGTTTTACCAAGATTTCTGGTTTCCAAAACTTCTGATTCCCCCTCCAAACCCCTATTTCCCCGGATCTGATTAAAATTGAAAACGAGGCATCTGAGACATAAGATCTTTTTATATATCAAGTTTCATTCAGATCTGACCACCTATTTGCAAGTTAAAGATATCTCAATTTTCACATCTTCCAAGATTTCCAGTTTCCCCCTCCAATTCCCATCAATGTCACTGGATCTGGTTGGGATTTAAAATAAGAGCTCTGAAGCACAAGATCCTTCTAAATATCAAATTTAATTAAGATCTAATCACCCATTTGTAAGTTACAAATACCTCTTTTTTCTAATTTTTCCAAATTACCCCCCCCCCCCCAAAGAGAGTGGATCCAGTCCAGCTATGTCAGTAATGTATCTTGAACTTGTGCTTATTCTTCCCACCAAGTTTCATCCTGATCTCCCCACTCTAAGCATTTTCCAAGATTTCTGGTCCCCTCCCAACTCTCCCAAATGACACTGGATCTGATCTGAATTTAAACTAAGGGATCTGAGTTACAAGGTCCTTCTAAATATGAAATTTCATTAAGATCAGATCACTCCTTCATAAGTTAAAAATACCTCATTTTTTCTAATTTTCAGAATTAACCCTCCCCACCCCCCAAAAAAAAGAGTGTATCCATTAAGGTTATGTCAATCATGTATTTAGGACTTGTGCTTATTTTCCCACCAAGTTTCATCCTGATCCCTCTACTTTAAGCATTTTCCAAGATTTTAGGTTTCCCCCTCCAACTCCCCTTAATGTCACCAGATCTGGTCAGGATTTAAAATAGCTCTGAGACACAATATCCTTCTAAATATCAAATTTCACTAAGATCCAATCATCCATTCATAAGTTAAAAATACCTCATTTTTTTCTAAATTTTCCAAATTAACTGCCCCCCCCCCCCAGATAGCCAATCAGGGAACAACTATTTCTAATTTAATATTGCCTAGTCCCTGATACACCTGCCAAATTTCACCATCCCAGCTTATCTGGAAGTGCCTAAACTAGTAAAACTAGGACAGACAGACCAACTGACAGACAGAACAACAGAATTTGTGATTGCTATATGTTACTTGGTTAATACCAAGTGCCATAAAACACAAATTATTCAAGTGAAAACAAAGAAATAACATTAAACTTAAAATGAACAAGAATTATCCTATTTGTAAAGCAAATTTTAGCATTCTTATTTTTAATATATTTGTAAAAAATTTAATGACGGAAATATCAATGATGGAAAATTTAATGATGGAAATTTGTTGTTCTTTTTCAAAGAATACACAAATAAAGGCAGTTTCAAAGAAAATATATAAAAAAAATAGAGGGGGAGTATAGGGTGGTTATAGGTAGGTGGTTATAGGGGAGTATAGGTAGGTAGGGTCCCTCCTGTAATTGACACCACTGGTCTCAGATTTCTGTTTTGCCTCTCTTCAGGTTTCTAAGAATCATTATTGAGCCTTCTTGAAGAAATGGACTTTCTCTATGCTGTTATGATTTAAAAAATAGATCTTATTGACACACATATAACATAGAAACTACCAAAGCCACACCCTATTGTAGCACCTAACCATGATTTTGAGTGAGAAACCCCTTAAGTTCAATGGTCTCATCTCTAGTACCCCTGTTTAAAGCCCTTTAAAGATAAGACATTTCAAAACATGGGGTTCTTTTAAATGCCTACTTTCCATTCTGAACTATACCATAAAATATAATAATTGTTGGTCAATATTGGTGTTATAATTATGGAGTATAGTAGCTTAAAAAATAGTGAAAAGTTAATTTTTTCTGAGGTAAGCAAGGATTTGCACTTTTAATAGTAATAGGCTATAGGAACAAATTTGACCAAAATGTAACCTGTAACGCACAAAAGCTGCATTATATCGAGGAGGGAGGAGGGGATATAGTTATTGACTATCCCCCTCTAATTGTGGAACCTTCCTGGGATATACTTTAGCCTGTAGACCTATCCCTGAATGTTTCATTTTTCTAACCTAACCCCTTTCTGAGATAGCAAAGTCATTCAATGAGAATTTTTCCTAAGTTTGCTGTTGCCTTTTTAGTGACAGTGTTTAGTGGGTGTTGGATCAATTCTTGGGTTAGACAGAACCTGCAGAAAGTGTAGTGCTCAAATCACCTATCCTCAGCAGTTTTAGGATTAAATTCCACTAGTACCAATATGCTTTCTTGAATGTTTGCTACTGCTCTCTTCTGCACAGACTATCTCCACAAAAAAATACACAAAAAATGGTTTGACAAGACATAACCAAATCATAGGCTTTAAAGAAATACATTTGCTAATTGTGGAATACTGGCAACAATAGACCTCTAATTTATAACCACAACTTATTTATTTCTTATTCAATGTAGAAACCCTTTTTTCTAACCAAATTGAATACACTAGCCTCAGCTATTTAAGATAATCTGGGTCACAGCCAAGGCCTATGCTTTAACTAGGCTATAAACCTCACTTACTTTCGAGAAATCCACCATGAGTCAAATACTTTCCTTCTTGGTCAGTTAAAACTGATATAGGTCTAGGAACTCCATTCTTCACATAAACAGGGACTCTAATAGGAATTCGGTTATCTACGGCTCTGTCCATATTTTAGATGTTTGTAAATTATGCCAAACAAGAGTAGAAAACGTGAATCTTTTTCGCCAGCTATATGGCGAAAAAAAAATAATAGTTACTATTCAACACAGATACCGCTTCCCCAATAAGCCAAATGAAAAGATTATGAATTATCACAATTGTTTTTTGCAGAAAGCGCAAGACGAGAAAAACAAACAAAGTAAAATCATTGTAATCTAACTTAGAAAAGTTCAGAACTATTGCCAAAATTACGCACTTAGTTCAGAATTACAATATTTTACAAAAGCGCTAAGAAAATTCATGTCTCACTTGTCATGGGACGACTGGCTGTAGTTTCAAAACAGGTGCTGACGCTGTACTAGGACGTTTATTACCGAGGTAATAATAGAGAAATGAAGGTCACTTTAGTGAATATGATGGTTCAGATGAGATTATTAAAATTTTTTAGAGATTTTGAAGGTAGTCATAAAAAGTTTAAAACTTTCAGTGCCCAAGCAGCTGCAGATAAGGAGCATTAGTCTCCTTCAATGCAATTACTAAGGCTCTAATATAAGTCCTTACTACTAAGTCATACTCACAGGATATCAGATCGAAGGACCATATCATGTATCAATACTCTTAGGAAGGAGGAATAAAATTTTCGTACACATGGAAGGACTATGGGAAAGACACCACAGATCTTGTAAGAATTTCCAATGACTAATATCCTAAAGCTCCTCGCCTGAACATAGTATTTTCTTGTTTTCTCTTTGAAGGTCAAAAGTTAAATGAGCCCAAAGTATTTTGATCACTAATTGTTCGTGGAAATATGAAACACGTTATGAGACCAATCAGTCAAAATGAGCTATATATCGACTCTTCTAAAATCAGGAACGCCCAGCCGATTGGTGCAATCAGAACACACGTATTCTTTTTCTTTCTCAAGATATTCTTAACTCTATAATCCACTCAAAAGATATTATAACCAAATTCTGGCCAGTTTTGCGAACCAAAAAGCATAAAGTATACGATTTTTCCACAGCTACAAAGACTGTCAAATAAGTCCTCCCATGAGATTGCCTAAAAGATACTACTGGAGCTCGAGACAGAAAAAAAAAACACCAGAATGTTTATATGGATTTGACAAGCAATATTTTTGTGGCACTTTACCGATATATGCTAACAAGTGTGTTGTTTATTTTTTATCTTCGCACATATTTACAGCACACACATATTGGTGATAATCAACCGAACGCTGGTGACAATACCCATAGATAATGAAATATTATGCATCAGTTTTTAACAAGGAAACTTTTTATTATTGTTCTAATCGAAGCAAATATGAAAAGCACCATCGATTTATCAACAAACCTTATTTATTCTCCATTCGTGAATTTAATTCACGAATCTTCTGAGAATTTAATTCAGAAATATTTTACTGATTTAATAAAAAACAATGGAACAGAACTTAATTCTGTAGATAGTTTTGCTGAAATCTTTAGATTACAGAACTGTGGTCCTTCCTAATATTCCAAAAAGGGCTCAAAGCGTGCAGATTCCATTCATAACTATCTATGAATGTGAGATGACTATCAAACAACTTACTCCTGAGATAAAATGTCAAACACAATGACGAGAGTGTTCACTGGCAAAAGTTACAGCTAAACAACATATCGGTGTACCCTGTATAAATAATTGCTTTCTAAAAATATTTATACATCTAGAAAAATATATGTATAAATAAATATACACACAAAAATTTATTTCTAAAAATACACATACATATACACATTCTACAAAATATATTCTATATGTACATACATATATAGTGCAATATACAACTGTCGTACCGTTGATTTATAACACTCTTGTACAAATTGATTGGCATCATCAACTTTTAAAATATAATATTACTTTCTCCTTCTTACACAAAGAGTTTCCAGGCCATCCAGCAATTTTTGAAAGGGCTTCCAGGGAAGAAGTTCACAATGTCTGAGAACTGCCCTGAATCAGTTCCTCCCGCCCGTTAGGATTCTGAATTGTTAATTTAATTTCTTGAGTAAAAAGGTATAAATGAAGAAGTCACTGATGTAGCATTGAACACTTTTATTTGGTGTTATACCTCAGAGAAGCTTTGGTGGCGTTGCCTTTCTTTGATGACAATGTAAGGTAATCGAGAAAACCTAAATATCTAATAATTACTTGCACCACCTAATGAATATTGAGATGAGTCAAGTAAAAACATTCATTCAGATGAAAAGATTATGCAACCAATAAAGTTTCAAATATTGTCAAGACCAACACCAGGCACTTAACTCTGGACAGAAGTTATTTTAGAAGACAGATATCGTATAAATAAATACGATATTTTTTTTTTTTTTAATCTCTATTACAAGCTCATGAAGGACCGAATCCAGACTTTGGAGTCGACAAATAATATGGTAGCACTAAAACTATCAAAAACTCATAGAAACAACAACGAAAAGGAAAAATCATAATGAATAATCATTTATGAGTCAATAATTTAACTGTAAAAAGTCAATTAAATACATAAAAAGATAAAAACTGGTCAAACTAAACTTAAACAAACACAAGTCAGAAAAAGAATTAAAAGGGACATTAAAAATGGGGAGAGGGTAAAATAAGCCAATAAATACAAAAAAAAGAAAGAGAAATAAATTTATACAAAATTCGAAGAGACGCTAAAAAGTGTCAATAATTTAACCGCATAAAGTCAATAAAAGAGTTAAGAAGATAAAAACTAGTCAAAAAAGTGGAGGCGATAAAAATAAGTGAATAAGCACAAAAAAGAGTACGAAATATAAAAAAAAATATAAAGATTAAAAGGGAAACTAAAAAAAGTAGGGGGGGGAGGGAGAAGCAAATAAGTGAAAGAGCCTGGGCAGTACTATCAGCCAATAAAAAAAGAGAAAAATGGGAGAAACAAGTAGGATAATTTATAATTTTCCATATCTGGAAGTAACGCAGAAAATGGGGGACAAAACAGGGGTGGGCTCAGAAACAGCACGAGGCGAACGTAATCTGGGTGACGTTTGGGGAAAATAATTGCTGTCCGAGGGTTTGTTATTGCATTTTTTGCAAAACAGAGGCACAACAATATCCCCCTTCGGTCAATGGTTCTCAAACTAGCTTTTCTTAGGAGCAGGGAGTATGTTACCTTGCCTTCTTCAAAAATTATTTGCAAGGCTTTTTTTGGATTGATTTTATATTTTCCGATTGTTCGCGAGAAATACCAGGGTGCCAAACTCGACAAGCATATTCGGGATGCGGGCGGACAAAAGACGTGTAAATCCTTAAGGAGTGGGAGGGAAGACGCTAAGTTTATTTAGGAGCTTAAGGAGGGAGATAGACACATTAGCTCTATGGATGATGTCTTCGACAAGGATATACTACTTTAAATTTGAAGAAATTTTGACGCCCATTAGTTCAACGACAGAAATTTCATGAAGGATAGGATTAAGAAAACAGGGCGAGGACTTGAGGAAACAAATCGACATTATCATGGACTTGGAGGGGTTTACTGTCATGTCTAAGTCCAAGCCCTCATCTCCAAGTTCAATGAGGATATTCATAGGGTCATTTATTAAATTTCTGAAGCAAGTTTCAACAACCGTTAGGTCATCAACACATTTTCATCGGTCGGGAAATTCCTTCGCGAGGCTGTTAATCATAACTGAAAAAAGGAGGGGACCAAGGAAAGTACCTTGGCGTATACCATCGTGTACAAGGAGAGGATTTGAATAATGATTCTGGTATTTGACAGCCTTCGATCTATTTGTTAAGAAGGAGGCAACCACTTTCACCGGTAAGGGATCAATACTGATCTTGCTGACAAGTTTCTCAATTAAAATATTATGGTTTACAAGGTCAAATGCCTTCTGAAGGTCAATGGAAATTAAATTTAGCCAGAAATTATGCTTTTCGATGATTTTCCCGATGTGGTCAATAAGAGAAACAAAGTAGTGGGAAGTAGAAGTGGATTTTAGGTTGCCAAATTGCCTCAGGTCAGTAAGAGATAGTATTTTTTCCTTTAGCCCATCTGCATGGAATCCTTCATCAAGTTTCGAGAAAATGGGAGTAAGAGTAATTCGACGAACGCCTTCAAAACCAGGCTTTCGGTTTTTGTAAGGGGTTATGAAACCGTATCACCAAATTGTTGGAATTCACCTAGACTCAGTAATCTCGTTAGACAGAAGAGAAAAGGGCTTAGAAAGGAAGTCACTGAAGATATTAATAAGAGGAAACGGGATACACAAAGGACAAACACTCATTTTTTTAGTTTTTAATTCTTCTTTCTATCTCAGACAAAGAGGAAAGAGGGGGGGATGGGAGGGCGAGAAGGTGCAGGGATAAAGAAGTGGGGTGGGAGCTTTCTGGGAGGAGAGAGGTCAGATTTACCTCGTTCAGATTACAAGTACGACCACTTCTTTTGGTCGTATTTGTTATATAAAAAACACGAAGAAACTCTTGTACTAGCTTCATTTCGTTTTTTGAGGTTACGGGTAATAGATCCATGATTATAAGGGCACTTTGGACCTAATTTTCAATTTCATTGCTTTAAAGACTTGCAATTTTTCAAAAAACTATTATCTGAAATACTTTTTTCCTGCAGCTTGCTTGGAGCACGACCATGTCCAAAATCACATTTATCTGCTGATTTGCAAAAACCTGTAAAAATTATATTAGCACATTTGCGTAGATTAAAAGCGAGGTCATTATTATTAGGCAGATAGTTCCGTACTGTAAAAACAAATTCGAGCATCTTTGATTGAGTTATCAAGGTCACGATTATGATTAGGTTGAATAGAGGATTGAGGTCAGGTACAATTTCTGAAATTAGATTTATGTAACTTGTAGAGGCTGAAGTTGACGAAATTAATCCTCTGCTTCTTTCATTAATATTGATTGACCTTAAGGACAATGCACTTTTTTGATGATGAGAGACTAAAGTGTTATTTACCTAGTTTGGGATGGAGTTATTTGTAGGTTGACTTCTTGAATCACTTTTGTAAATTGATAAAAAAAAAAAATGTAATAAGCATGAACGCATCCGTTAACTTTTCTTTCAAAGTCAATGTTTTTGCGGAATCTGGTTGTAAGGAGGGGGTTGCCGTGACACTGTCTGTTTGAACAGATCTATTCATGCTGCATTCAGTGGCTTAGCACGATACGTGCGTTGAGCCTTCGGGAAGAACTTCCAGATCTGGGCGCTAGGATAGGGCAAGGGAAATTGTAGGAACGACTGATCTAAGCGCAGCCTCGTGAGGCACGTTTGGTTTTTCTGTTAAAAAAGAAAGTTGGCTGTTTGGAGGGTCGGGAAAAGGAGTAGGACTGCTTAGGTCACTTATGATGCTAAAAATTATTTTTCTTTCATCAGGGGTATTAGGTGTTCGAGGGAAGCCAGAACGGGGTGCTGAAAAACCCCGAGAAGAAGTAATGTTTACCATAGATTCAGAGTAGCAATCAAGGCACATCCAGGAGTTACTCCAATTGGTAATATCTACCCTGGCACACTTTTCGGCCCCTGCGTGGAACCAAAAGTCACAATTCACACATTTAATTGAGTTAGATGTAACTCGCAGTCTGCACTCGGGACAATATTATTTTGTTTGCCCATTTGGTCATGCAATCACGGAATGTCTCTGGTACAGTTGCTTTGAGGTTAGAGAATTTGGTAAACAATCACGGAATGTCTCTGGTACAGTTGCTTTGATGTTAGAGAAATGTTGACAGGTTGAACTCTGACTACAAACTGTGATTGACTACGACTATATTTACTACAGTAATATAGCAACAAGTTCTGTTGCATAAGCATTGGCCAGACCAAGTTCAGTAGCTTAGGTTTCTCTTCGAAAGGGGTGCGCCGATCTCGGAGGTGAGATAAGATAAAAGATTCTTCATGCACCCTTCCAAGGAATGGAAGTCAAACTACAGTTGTATCCAGAATTCTGTCCATGTTCCGTAATTAAGAGCTGTCACAAAGATCAAAACAAGAAGAACCATAAGGAATTCTTTTCGCAAGACAGTGGAATTCTAATTTGAATGAATATTTCGGTCCTATGTCTAAGGGCCGTCCTCAGCAAAACATAAATACATAAAAGAAGAGAGACTTACAACAACAACGACCATTAAAACTAAAAATTTTAGAATAGTCCCAGTATTCTTAGGTCAGCGAAGTTCAACCAGGACTGATAAATGAAGTGAGGTGAAACAAGGAAATTCATTGAAATGAAAGAAGAACTATTAAAACACGTTTTCATCGCTAATCTTGTCTTTTTGGCAGCTAACCTCAACGGTCTTTTTGTAACTGGTTCTGTGTTAATGTCTACTGGTTTTTTAATGTTTTGTAAGATCATTTTTAATTAAATTTGTTTAAAGAGTATTAAGTGAATATTCCTTCAAGTCCCTATTTCAGGAAATATTATTATTAATCTTAAGTCTGATTTCAATTGCTTCTCAAACTACTTTCTCTATGCCTAGGTCATCGCTAATAAGGGCAGATTCCTCAAAAAGTATTTTGTGGCTAGGACTTTCAAATACATGGCTCCTTAAAGCAGAATCAAAAGAAAAGCAATATTAGAATTTAGAACTTTGGTGATATAATCTTTATGTTTTTGTAGGCGTTTCTCTATATTCTGCTGAGTTTTACCTACATAGTATTTGCCGCAGTCGCATGGTATTTGATAGACCCCTCTTTGGCAAGTAACTGGGATTTTATCTTTACCAGAATTTAGGAGATTTACGATTTTTAAATTATTGGTAAATACTACATACAGACTATTTTTTGTGCAAAACTTTTTTAAGATTCTTAGTAATTTTTGGGATGCATGGGAGGTTAACTATATTTGAGGGCTTATCAGGATTCTCACATGGTAAACTACCATTGATTTTAAGGGAGTGTCTTTCCAGTCTACGATGAATTGTATTATTGATAAATGAAATAGAATACCCATTTCCAAAAAGTATGTCCCTGATAAAGTTTAGTTCTGCTGTGATGTGGGAATCAGAACAAATGTTTAGGGCACAATCGACGAGAGGGATTACGACAGCTGTTTTATTTTGTGGGCCATGGTTTGATTTGAAATGCAAATATCTATTGTTTTGTGTTGGTTTCCTGTAAATAGTAAACATCTATTGATACAGAAAAGGAGGACCGAGCAGTTTTACAAGACCATGAACCTGACTTGAAATTCCGGACATGACTATCTTGATTCTAAAAATGTCAGCAGTCTGCTCGACTGCAAATAATATCAACAAATCAACCTTCAGTCCTTTCATATAAATTAACGAGCACACTTCTTATTTCTTAGTAATTTTGTAAAATTTAAATCTAGACTATGTGACTTTTTTTTTTAGCTGAAATACTTTTAATAATTTATATTTGATTCTGAGAAAGTGTAATAATTAATTAGAAAATATCAACTCTGCCATGTCTGTGTATTTTTGAAGCTAAGTTAGGCCAAACTGAATTTTACGAAAATGTACAGTTTTATTAAAGTAGCAATTTCTCCGTGTCTAAACAGTGTTTTAGTATTATCTGTCTCTTTATTTTTTGTAAAAAAAAAAAACAACACACTTACAGCTTTCTCTACTCTTGGTGTTAGTATTTAAATAAATATTGTATTCCCTTTATTTCTTGGCCTTAAACTCTTAAAACAAAAGTTTCCAATAGCTTCAACAATTTTAAATTCAGGATTGGCATTGTGCCTTTAGAATTCATATGAATACCAACAAATACCCCCCTCCCACACAGGCATAGTTATTGTCTCTGAGAACGCGAATCTTCATCATGAGTATAGCCCCTACATGGATGTAGCCCTCAAAAATTAGGCGTAAAATGGAGGAGAAAAAATCATTTTATTTCTGAAACATACCACTCAGAGCCACAATGAGTTATGGAAAGCTTGCGCTTTTTTTTCGCACTTGTGCATTCTTTTTTACTACTTCCAATCAAATCATCTAATGGCTTTCTTTTTGATATTTGCTTTCCCTGAAAAGAAGAGTTAGTTTTGATTACAAACAAATTTCGTATAATCAAAGGCATTGATAATATAAGTACATCACAGTTCTTCACATTTAATGACAATAACAGGACCCGTTATCACCCACATAAATTGTACCCTTCGCTTTCAAAAAGGAAAATACGCCAACATTCATCTAACAGCAGGGTGTGGAAGCCATGGAATGACCTCCCACCTGCAACATTTCTAACATATAATATAAACACACTCAAAACAAAACTAGCAGAAACACATTTTCACAGTAATTCATATTTAAATCATTTATAGTATTATTTGTCAGTGTTTGTTGTAGTTGTTATTTTTCATAGATTCGTCTGAGTGTATTATGTTGTCAGCATTGTCATAACTTCTTTTTATTATGTTTAGTGCGAAAAGCTTGAAAGCTTACTGTGTTTGGTACTAATAAATAAATTACAGGCAACAGACAATTATCACGGTTCAGCTGACTTGGATTACAGAACCAGTTTCTCTCTTAGTTTTGTAGTTTGTGTATGTAGTTCTGTAACAGAACTACATGCACGTCTTACAAAACTAAGAGGGAAACTTAGAAATTGGTTAGATTCTGAACTCCCCTATTTCTTCTATTGTTCTACATTATGCATCTTCTCAAAATAGTAAACCTAGTTTTTGGTCACCATTGGTTTTTTGGTCACTATTGGTTTTATGATGTAAATTTGGCTGATATAAGTTAAGATTGTTCACTCAAGCAATGAGAAAATTGATAAGCTCTAGCTTGTATATTTAAAACGTTTACTTAAAAGATAGTTGACAGAGAAAACGTGACGATATTCAGAATACTGGGACTATTAACCCCCCCCCCAATTGTAAACACCAAATGATATACACAAATATGCAACATCATTTATAGAGGTGTGGCTAAAGAAGATATGACAAATATCCCATGAAAATATATTATCACATTTCATATGCCAATTTTAGTTACAACAAAATTGTTTAAGCAGTTCAAGTAACATTTAAAATTTCAATTGGACCGGTTTGAATTGATTGTGGATTTGTTAGTATTACAAAAGTTTTACTCCGGGAGATTTTCACCGGTGTAGAGCCCGCTAAGAGCCCAAGTAGAAAATTTTCAACAATCGATCTATCAAGACTTTTAACAAAGCTTAACAAGGGACCTTAACAATGACCTTGCGTATAGAAATGCAAATAAATACTTTCTGGCAATAACAGATAAATATTTCCAATTCGTTATTAGCAACAACAGATATATTACAATACATATAGAATTGAAAGCATTTTCTGAATAATTTGTCACATTTGTGGTAAGAGCTTGTATAGACACTTGTTTTGATGTATCGCGTACGTAAAAAAAATCGTAAGTGACCACAGGGTGGAATTTTTAGTTTCCATCTTCACGGAAATACTAGACTTGCTCAAAATATCACACTTAAAACGACCAGTTTTCACCCTATGCTTAAGGGCGCTACAGTTAAACAAAACAAGGACATCCCTAACGTTTTAAGCATGTTCATGAATTGGAGTGTGTCAGACTAGGATATGCAATTGCCCTTTATTAAATTTGTAATGAATACGAAATTTCGTGAATTAATAAGAGAAACAACTTATTTCACAGCGTTTTTGAAAGACCACATGTTTCTATTTGAGGTAATTTTAAGCACCCAGAAGTATTATGCTACAAAAGCAAAACAGAAATGTTGCATAGCTGGAAGTTCCGTTAAATCACACGAGTAGAAATAATGCATTTAATCAAGGAATGAAGGGTCGTCACCTTGGAACAACAGGGACAATTAGTAGAATAGTCAACTTTAAGGACACCGGCAGAGTAGATTAGACAAAGACCAGAGTCTACGCGTTGGGGATCTGCAACGTAGAGCCAAACAGGTTTGGAATGGGATAAGTAGCATACCAAAAGAAGGAACTTTCTTACCGAAGCAGAATCGGATCATGCTTTTCAACCACAGTAATATTCAAGCACAAACAATAAATCAGGTGTTCGACGCCTCAAACGTTAGAGGGAGACTTTTCTAGGGTGTCAAACACTATACAGTTTTCTTATATCTTAGTTATCACAACTAAACATCATTAGTATAATCATTCTGGCCCCTCACAAAATCAAACCAGGAAAGACAGTACATAAGGTTTGTCAAGTTCGGTGGATGAGCCAGGTATACTGAGAAGCATGCAGGGCAAAACAGAGTATGTAATAAACAGCCCACTAAATCTGCGAATAAAAAATAAAAAAATAGGAAAGGGTCGGAAGAAATCCAAACCAGTTCAAACAGGGCAGGACATAATAGGGTGCAAAAATTCACATATTTGAAATTGATCATAAGCGAAAGAGTCGAAAAAAGGAATGGACTAAATAATACTTTAGAACCTTTGATACTTCGACCTAAGAAACAAAACCACCCAGAAAGTACCACTAGAGATAATAGATATACTAATATGTCATAAGAAAAGAACGGGGATGTACAGGGTTGTAGTTTACTAGATTGCTAAATTTTCGAAATTAATTTAAGATTTTATCAAGTTGAATTGTGATTGGAAAGGGGAGAATTCAAACACGAATAAAAAAAAAATAAATAAGGAGTATCTGTCCACGTTACAGATATAATAAACTTGTGACGGATGTAAGATGGCAAAAAATGATTTTTGAGTGTAGAAGTCGCAAGAAGCCGAAACATAGGAATCGATTTACTGAAGATTCCAGGGTCATTCTTTCCCTTTTCCGATATCTTAAACCAGGAAACCCTTCAAAAGGAAATTATTATCATTAAAAAAAAGATATTTCGTTATTTTTCGGACTTAACCCCTCCTAATTTAAACACTTGCTGAATTACAAAAACATCTCTGTTATACTTCCTTCCAACTTATTACCATGAGACAGAGTTTTTAGATCTTGTCCCCTCTTCTACGCCTCAAAAGCTTCATTCTTTTTTTTAAGACAAACACGGCGCTTTGTCACGTCTAGACGTTCGACGTTTTAACGAAACTGGGAGTAAGTAATAAAACAGAGGCGACCAATGCGATCAGCAGCATTCTTAACCAGTGCGATCACAAGTTGCAACAAATTATCATCTGAGGGTTGAATTCGTAAATTGTTTCTTAAGGGAGGCCATGATGTTGATCCTATCTTTTTATTTCTTATTATTCTTGATTTAAGGCAACATTTTATATCCCAATTTAGAAATGTACACGTGGCCCTAATTTAAATTAATTTTTTTTGGGGGTGGGTGGTTGTGTTTTTTAAAATGTAGGTGAAGGGGAAATATGTTTTTTTTCTATTTTTTCAACGGAAATATAAAAGATAGTATATCTAAATGGCAATAACAAAAACGGTTATTTTCAGAATCCTGGGGGGGGGGGGGGTAAAAATCTCGAGGGCAAATACCTACCCAGCTCTGTTGTTTTGCTAACACGTTTCCCGTTTCAGCTTTAAATAAACTTTAAATTTTATTTTACAACTATTTTCAAATTAGAAATCTCTTCGCATTTCGGGGTTTGAGGCTAAAGCTTCAGAAGATATACCAGGCATAAACTACCAGGCGTCTATGGGTGCTACCTTCCCACTACCGACACACATATTTACGTAAAATTAAAAGAGATAAAACGTACTTACATCCAGCATCTGGGATATACAGACATACCGTCTCATGTCTTGGAGGGAGGATGCAGAATCCTACAGCCTTCTGCACGCTACATCCCTTAAATAGCTTATCCCTGTTTAATGGTTAAGTTATTTTGATGACCACAACTAAAAGAACATTTTTAGTTATCTGTCAAATTGTTGGTTCGATAATAGTGATGTTATAAAAAGTCTGAAATTCAAGTCTTAATAGGCACTTCCCCTGGAACAATTGCGTGAGACATTATTTGTAGAATTTTACAGTTAGATAAACGAGTCACACATACAAATGCTGTCCAAGAGCAACTGCGTGACTAGTCCTGACTTACAGGTGAGAATAATACTTTTAGCCAAGTTCACATTATCTTTCAACAAACTTCAACATGTACTGAAACATGCCCAAAGATAAGACTTACTTCTCTCAAGTGACAGTCCCTCCACTTATGTCCTTCTTGCTTACAACTTTTGCATAAGGGTGGTCCAATCAAACCACAGGGGTGATCTGTTAGGCAACATCTTTGACACTTATCACAGTGCTTCCAAGAAGGCTTAACACACCGGTTGCATGTATTACAATGAACGTAAGTTCTCCCATCCTAATTGAAAATAAATATGGAAATTAAAATTTAGTTATCCAAACAAACGCTCCGAAAACAACTGTTCAAGACTCAAGTAATCAATCGACAGTTTATCAGCTAATCTCTTAATCCAGCACCCATTCTGGAGAACAATTTGCATTTTCAGGAAGAACTGCTTTCAAAATGCAGTGAAATGTACTTTGTTTCAAAAATACGAAAGTGTACTTATCATCTTCATCCCTGAAGTTCTTCAACATACAGAGCAAATTTCGCACAAAAGGGTAAGCGCACAAAATTAGTTTTGTCCGACCGACTTACAGAATACTAGGTATGCACCCTGGGCCAATAGGACCTCAGAGCAGATGAGAACCCGGCCAATCTTCCCTTTCTTAAGGTCCTCAGCTCTAGAAGAGGGAATAAATTTGACCTGAGTATTTGTAGAAAACCCAACCATAGTAACAGGTATCTTAGATTCAATTCAATACACCCCCGCTACTATTAGGAGCTTGGTGATAACCTCTATAGCCGACAGAGCTACAGTAGCGCGCTCTTCAGAACTGGAACTGAGGCCTGAACTAACTCTCTCCAATAATCCTTTGCTTGGAAATGGTTACCCTCTTCTTTTGATCAAAAGGGCAATGTTAAAAAAGATTAATAATATAAGCAAAAATGCAACAAGGTATCTAGTGAAGAGCATAAAATATGCCTTGATTCACTACATATTAAGGGCATTGCAGATCTACTTAAACGAAAACTCTTAATGTCTGGTCTCAAAGTTTACTTTCTTCAGGCACTACTATCCCCTTTTTCTACAATGATTGTAAAAATCCAATCAAAAGTCAACATCCAGGTACACGATATAAAAATCCATGCAGTTGTGGAGGGTTTTTACATGGGCCATGTCATGAAACTCCTAAATGATAGGTTGCATGAAATAAGCTTGATATGTCAATTGGAACCCACTCGAAGAAAAAGCAAACTTTATGCTCTTGACAACTTTTTGGCCATGTCCAGCACATCTTTGACCATCCTTCATACGTCATCTTTTTAAACCAACTCCCTGTTGGTTTTTCCCAACATACTAATCAAGTGGACCGACAATTACAGATATGGCCGAAAAATGTCATGGTTTTAGTAGCGATCACAATGAAGTCAAGATACGAGAGATACGGGACCCTGTGGTCCATAGGTTGAAAAAAATCACCTCTGCCTTGCAAACCTCTCACAACAGATCCTGCCCCAGCAAACTTACAGCGCCACTCAGCTAAAATTGGATCTTGTGGAATTTCTACTATATTAAATTAAGACAGACAAATTAGAGTAAAAATATCAAGTGATTATTTTATAAGCAAATTTTAATCTAGGTTTGTTTTCATCTACCTGGTTTGTACACGTTTTCAAACTTAACAAGCCTGTCGATGACGTGGCACATTTCTCCTATAACCTTTTACTTGAAAACCATATCATAAAGCCTGAGTTTCCATAACTAAGGTCCCTTGCTTTACTCTCTTTCCCAAAGCTGATTATAACCTTCAGATTACAATGACGTAAGGTACTATTCAATAAAAATCGAAATGGAAATGACATTAGTGGAAACTTGAAAGCACACGCTCTTCTGATTTCTTAGTAACATGGCTTCGAAGTTGGAAAGGGACTACAAAAAGTTTGCATGGATCCCACCCTAGGCTGCCAAGCGGCTCTAGGCTTCACCATTTCCTGGGCCTCCTATCTGGCTGAACCTGTGTTTTTCCCAATTATTTCTGCAAAGACAGTTTGTTGAATTATCCGTGTTTACGTTACTAAAGGACTTAATTCTGCTTTGAGTTTGACCAAAAATTATTTTCATAGACTTCCCATTTCTGAGGAAGCTAATCGAAACCATTTTTTTGCTAATCTGACTGAAAATTACTCGGCATCTTCCCGGGCAAAGGGGATATAAGAGGATTTTTTTATACAGAGATTCATTTTTAAGATGACTGATCAAAACTCCTTTTAAGAATAATATTATGCTTGGTATGGACCTTCAAGGGTGGTTTACAAAACCCTAGTGTACTTGCGTTACTGTACGATATATATATAAACTTAGAAGCTGAAATTTGACTTCCAGCCCGCTAATTATCAAAATAAGTCAATCGATGGTGCAGTCAAAACATCTAAAGGAAGGCAACCTTACGCTCCCTGTTAAAAAGGGCCTGATAAGCTGCTAAAACCTCAACAGCCAGGTTCAATAACAGCATAGTTATACCACTGTCAAAAGTCCTACCCATATGTGTTTTGTACAGCATCGATATTTCTTCAGTTTGCATTGCTATTGAAATTTTTAGGCTAAGTCAGCCTTGGCATGGTTCTGAAGACCTTCAGCTGAATAAGGCAATCCTTTACGCTGATGCTCAAACGAGACTTGCACTTCGGTCAAAGCTCGGTGGCTGTTTTCTGACAGCCACATAAGAAAGAGATTAGAAAACCGTTTTCCAAATTTGTCAAGTTCCTTCTTCAGCTCCCCAATCCATCCCAAAATAGTTTCCTCATGAAAAAAATATTTGATTGCCGACCCTAATCTTAGTGCTGATAGCCTGGCCTCTAGCCTGTGTAGTAAAAAGACGGACCACCCCTTGATGGATATTCTTTTTTGAATTGTTTTTATGACGATGTTATGCATTTTTGTGAACAATAACTTCTTATCCTGCTTTTCTCTCTCTCTTTACTCCATCGTTTTTACTTTGAGTGATGATGGTTAATGGAATGATTCACTCATTCATTATTAATGCACACTGACTATTTATTGCTCATTTTGAAAAACACAGTTCAATCTTTTATGGCCACGTGCTACAATTACAGCTACTACTAACAGCAGCACCAATCTACCTGAAGCCGGCAGATGTGCTTCTTCCTCCTTCTCATACCGTTCCTCTACCAGTTCAAGGATCGCCCCCTTATTTCCTCCCATGAAGCATCGGTTTCCTTTAAATCTTTTTTATGACCTTTTCCCACCCCTTTTAAAGACATTTTGCTTTTTATTTGCCCCTAAATAGGTGGCTAAAAACACGATTATTGACAGTCTACCATCATCAACTCGCAGAACATGGTCTAGCCATTTTAACTTTTCGTTCATCATAGCCCTAAGAAGTGGGATCGAAATAATTTTTTCGTAGAGCTTGTTATTTGATATACAGTCAGTCAGAGGAGTACCTAAAACTATCCTTAGACAAATCCTCAGGAAACAATCTAGCATATTCTCCCATACCTTTCGAGGCACTTAAGTTTGAGAGTCATACTTGGCCACTTTCATTGCCCTGGTTTCCAGTATCCTAATCTTAGTTCGAAGACTTATGCTTCTATTCTTACAAGCTTTTTCAACTATGAAAAAGAACCCAGCGCCTTTGCCATTCTACCTTGATTATCATCACTTCGTATAGCTACATACTTGTAAATATAAAATATGTGAACACCTCACAACTAAATACTTTTTGGTCTTGCGAACTTTTACAAGTACGGAGAGACGGAGATCAAGTTCTTCTTTTTACAAGTTTGTCAAGTTCCTATTACGTTTGTCATCGTGTGAGAGCAATAGTTAAATCACCAGAAGGTCTAATAAGATCCCTGACATCATTATTGTTACTCAAGCTCGGTGATTCAGTTCCCTTATTAGTGTCATTCCTCCCGGTTTTGTTAATTGAACTGATTATTTGTTGCCAATGTTTTGCCTGCAATAGCTCCGTAATAAACAACGTCAACTAAAACACAAACAAAAATTAATCTAAAAGAAATTCCCACTACCCCCCCCCCCCCCAAAAAAAAACACAGATTAAGCTCCTCAAAAAAAGATGAAGATTTAGTCCAGGAACAAACAGAAATAAAGTCTTATAAATCCAAAATGAAATGAGCAGAAATAGATATCATGATGACAATAATTTAGAACGCAAAGATTTTGGATTGTGTTTAGGCACTCAACACATAACTGGACCACCACTTATTATTTTCAATAATTCTCTTTGCGATCTAACCTTGTGGTACATGAGCTGATGACAAGATTCTAAAAAGTTATCCTCCCTTCCTCCATATATGGGTTAGATCGCAGTTGTTCAGTCCGATTTCGGCATGGTTTTGGCATAAGGCTCTAGATTCATATACAATTCCAGAAAACTCAAAAAAATCGAACTGGTCGGAAATTGAATAAAGGAATCAACTTGTTTAGAATTGTACCAGAAAATATAAAAGACAAGGGATTTTGACCTTTGGTTCTTAAACAAATATTTTTAAGCTCCATTCAATCCTGTTACCTGATGCCCAAGAGGTTTTCTTTTCGAGCTATGGCAGTTTGAGTTTTTGTTATATATATATATATATATATATATATATATATATATATATATATATATATATATATATATATATATATATATATATATATATATATACATATTAGCTGTTGGGGTGGCGCTTCGCGCCACCCCAACACCTAGTTGGTGGGGCGCTTCGCGCCCCCCAAGCCCCCCCGCGCGCGTAAGTCGTTACGCGCCATATTAGTTACACGCCATTGTAGTTGTGTCCCTGTGTCCCACCTGTGAATATAGATAGATTTATATATGTGTTTCAAACTACGTAAAAATTGCGAATATACAACATTCTTGGCTTTCCCATTGTCTGTGCATATACAAAGCCGTATGTACTAATAATGACGTCATATGCAAACGCTCTTTTTACAAACAAACAAACATGCATACACACAACTCGTTTTTATATAGATAGATAGATAGATAGATGCAATACAAATTAACTGCGTAAAACTTGCGAATATACAACATTCTTCGCTGTCCAATTGTCGCTGCATATAAATAGATTGTCAGGTTTACCGACCCTCGAACATGCAACGTACAATTGTCCATGGGAAAAACAATCAGTATTAAGATCTATACCACATTTTTCTAATGATTGACCTTGAGCTTTGTTAATGGTGATTGCAAATGCTAATCGAATTGGGAATTGCAATCTTTTAAATTGAAAAGGCAGATCCGTTGGAATCATGGGAATGCGAGGAATAAGAACAGCCTCACCCTCAAAAGGCCCTGTCAAGATTGTGGCCTCTATTAGGTTTTCCATTGTTTTTTTTTTACGGCAAGTCGAGTGCCATTGCAAAGCTTTGGTGGGTTTATATTTCTTAAAAGTATTATTGGTACGCCTATTTTTAGATGTAGCACGTGTGGTGGAAACCCTGAAAGATCTATGGAATTTAAAAATTCAGATGGATAATTAACCGCTTCGTTTGGTTCCAAAACTGTGTCGACTGACTTGTAAAGGACTGCCTGGTCTCAAATCTTGGTCAAAACAATATTGTTGATTTCGTGGACGTCTATATTTTTGGGTGCGAGAATCGCTCTTTCACTTAGCCATTTATTATTTTTATAATTTTTTAGAATATTCGGAAATACTTTTTCAATCAATTCATTTTTGGACGTCACTAAATTACAGAAATCAGCAGGTAGTTGTATACGTCCTGAAATTGAGTCTACTGGGAGCTTTCCGTTTCCAATTGCCAGCAATTGATCTGAAAATGTTTGACCAGAGTCATCGTTTTGCAATCGGACACGCATATTTGTAGTTAATTTTAATATTTTTACGTGTGCCCATAAATTAGAATTTTTCAGGCAAGCATTCATTTCGTCTGCAGGAGTTGATCTAGGCATTATAGGTAATGTTTTCCTGAAATCTCCCGCAAGCAATATTAATGTGCTGCCAAAGGGTTTCGACTTCCCTCTCAAATCTTTCAAGCATTGATCCAGAGCCTCGAGCGATTTTTTGTGTGCCATTGTGCACTCATCCCAAATAATAAGTTTGCATTGCTGCAATACTTTACCCATCCCAGATGATTTGGAAATATTGCACGTGGGAGTTTCTGTAGAATGCAAATTCAGAGGCAATTTCAAAGCGGAATGAGCAGTTCTTCCACCAGGCAGCAATGTTGCGGCTATTCCGGACGACGCAATTGCCAACGCTATATCATTTTTTGATCGAATTGATGCCAGAATCAGTTTTATCACAAATGTTTTACCAGTACCTCCTGGCGCATCCAAAAAGAAAATTTCTCCAACGTTGTTATCGACACAATGCATTATCGTATCATAAATGTCTTTTTGTTCCGACGTTAACTTGGAAATGTTATTTTGTACATACGACAATAGATCACTCGTATTGTAACTTTGTTCACGATCCAATTCTACACATGTCGAAACAGCAGCGATACGGTTAGGTGAAGGCATTCCCAAATCCTGAAGAGGTTTGTTTGCCATACGTACGCACAAATCTTCTATAATAACTAAAGTGTAGTTATAAATTTCTGATGTAAAATCAAAAGTCATATCTGACGTCCCTAACTGTTTTCGATGGAGTATATCTACGGACATTTTTGACTTATATTTTTCCCATAACTCTGTAGGAGCTGATGGAGAGCAAGTTGTTAAAATGATGCCAAACAATGCACGAATTTGACTTGGGGTTGACGTTTCGCACGCGTCATTGATGCAGTTATCCCAGTGTTGGTCATTCTCCAATAAATTCAGAGCTTGGCATGCACTACGGTAAGTGTCATGTATAGTACCGTTTACAGTTCTCAAATACTCAAAGGATGTCGGACCGGGTACATTCACCAAAAGCAGGCGTAGAAAGAAGCATTCATGTTGATTGGGGTGAACGGTGTAGAGTCTTCCTATCGTGGTATCTTTGAAGATGGTAGGTTGGCCGTCGACTGACTTACCCTGTTTTCGACGTTCTAATACTTTATTTTTAGTATTCCACGTGTAATACGAAGGCACTTAAGTATACAGCAGTTTTTTTTGCAAAAGAATCATTTTTGCAAAGCGAAAAAAAAGCTGTTAATGTTGTATCCGGTGGATTCAGGACTCTTAGTTGCACGTTGGTTTCCGTGAAATAAACACGTTGACCATTCTGTAAATGTACCGCTAAGTGAACAACAGCTGGACTACGTTCATGTATCGGAAATGAAAGAATTCGCCAAACAGCTTCATTACTGCTTATGTATCTTCCAGCCTGATATTGTACGATTTCGTCGAAATCTTTGATTTCGGGCTGCAAGCCAAAAACTGCCATGTCACTGCCTTTGTTGACGTATTTACATATGTATTTGATTGCCTTTACGGAGTTACAGTATTCAACGTTTATGTGTGCATTAAATGTTTTTGATAATAATGGGGAATATGGAACAACCCACTGGTTATCTACTTCGATGGTGGTACCGTTACGCTTCTTTATTATTGCTGTTTTACCGCCATCTTCAGTAGATCTTCTTCTACATTGTGGGTAACCATCATTGCCAGTAATTGTGTTTGATACTAAAAGTCGAGGATATTGCTTTGTGCACCTTCCTTTGGCCATGCATGGTGAATTTTCGTTCAGTGCACCGCAAGGTCCATGTATCATATTTTTTACAATAATATCATGTAACCCCTTATCGACATTTTTATCAGGTATTTCAGCGGAAATCACATCATCAATTTCGTTCGAAGTAATTTTTTTATGTAGCCAGATTAGTATATGTGCGTGTGGCAAACCTCGTTTTTGCCATTCCACTGAGTACATCCAGCATCGCACTGACCCAAACATTTCAAGTTTTACTATGTAGTTTATCAGTGATTTCAACTTTTGCCGGAAGACACGGGCCGTAATGTCATGCCTATGAACCGCCGATTGTCCTTGAAGTAAAAGCTGCAGTATCTCGTCCCAAGATTGATTACATGTAAATGTAATAAATAAATCTGGACGACCTTAGAGACGAACATACGCAATAGCATCTTGAGCATATTCATGCATATGACGGGGACTGCCAGCATATGACGAAGGTAAAATTGTAAATCTTCCAACGTTTGTGGTATTACCGTCATTTATAACTGCATCTCGCAAATGAATGTATTGTTCAGAGCGGAGCTTGGTCTGATTCAGGCGGATATATAGCAAACGTTCTGATTCAATTTTAGCATACATATCAACGACAAATTGGTGAAACAATTCACGGCATTTTAAAATATAATTTTCTTCATCCTGCCGAATCATTAGTCTATAGGAATAATAATGCATTGCACTGCATTTCTTATTCATTTCTTTGTTAGTGGCTGGATTCATCAGTTTAATATTAAAGTGATAGCCGTCGGCTCCATCCCAAAAAATGATAGGATATTGTAGGGCATCGTAGCATCGATGAATTTCAGCAATTCTTAACAACTGAGCGTTTCGCTTATGAAGAATAATATCTCGAGGTAAAAACTGATCACCGACCATAACGATTGCCACTTCGTCGATAGTTGGAGCATTGTATCTACGCACATGTTGGCCAGGAGGCGTTTTGTCAGCGGAAATAACAATTTTATGCGTATCAGTAGGCATCAAATCGATGGCTGTTTTGAACAGACGCACTAAATTATTATTTTCGTCGAAAAGATGTTGCAATTGGGAAACGATTGTCCTTTCAACGTTGGGAGAAATTTCGCAACGTGCATTCAATTCAGAATTTCTATCACTGATGAAGTACAATTGTAAAAATTTATGATTCTCGCCTGAGAATGGTAGAAGGGACCCTGCTCTATGATAAATTTGCCCTTTTACTTTGAAAGTAGACATATATTGATCTGGATTTTCGATTTGGGCTCCAAACGACGTCATTTGGAAACATGAGTTGTATTTTCTGATTTGTGACAAAAAACGCTTAGATTCTGACGTAGTTCCAGTAAGGAAAGTCTTCAATGGCTCTGGTGGTGCAGCCAATAGAGGAAGTTTAACTTTTCCTGAGGCGCAACACATTCCCATTGTTTCACCATTGAATTTCAAGGCCTTGCAATAGGGACAAATTTTAGACATTGTCCCGATTTGAACACATCTACTCAAGCTATAATCATCGACTGGGTTGTACCTGAATGCCAGGCGATAACTTTCAGGTTGCTCTGATTCCTCGGCACGCTTTCTTTTCTTACTTTCTCTATCAGCAGCAAGCCTGATTTCTTGCTGTTCTTGTGATTCCTCGGCACGCTTTCTTTTCTTACCTTCTCTATCAGCAGCAAGCCTGATTTCTTGTTGTTCTTGTAATTCCTCGGCACGCCTCCTTTTTTCACTTTCTCTTTTAGCAGCAAGTCTGCTTCCGCGTTGCTCTGGTAGTTCCTCGGCACGCTTTCTGTTCTTTCTTTCTCTATCAGCCTCAAGCCTGTTTCCTTGCTGTTCTTTTGATTCCTCGGCACGCTTTCTGTTCTTTCTTTCTCTATCAGCCTCAAGCCTGTTTCCTTGCTGTTCTTTTGATTCCTCGGCACGCTTTCTTTTCTGACTTTCTCTATCAGCAGCAAGTTTTTTGGCATAGACTCTTTGAGCATCTTCATCGGCTTTTGCCATTGTAAGTTCATCAGTCATTTTAAACTTAAACATTAATAGATTTCTACGTGAACATATGTCTTAAATATCTTGAATGACGTCACCGTCGTAGCAAAAATGACGACAACTAACTTGATTACGTCAGTCAACACAGAAACATGACGTCACCTGACAGACAGACAGACACACAGACAGACAACTTATTTTTATATATATAGATATACAAATATATATAACCTATAGCAGTTGTTTTACTCCATCACACATTCATACAGGTAGCTTAAATCAAAAAGAATTGAGTTGATCAAATCAGAAGAGTGGTTAAGAGCAGGATCAGTATCGATCAGACGACATTCACGGCCTAAAATACAAACGATTAAATTAAATAACAGGAAAGCTATCCTGAACCAAAAAATGGCAGAAAATGCAGTTAAACAAACAAACAAACAAAAAATCAGAGCAATACTACAAGGGAAGGGGGTAGGTGATGTTTTTATGCACAGGAGACATTCCATTGGATCATAACGGTATATTTCTTTCTTTTAAGTATGATAGTCTGTTTTACCCAAAAAAGTGTCGCTTTTCCCAAAGATACAGCAAATCCTGACTGAGGAGGAGGTTCTTTGATGAACTTCGTGGAAGTTTTGTCACGTAATAATAGCAGTCATATTCCTTTAATGCGTAATTCAATGGATAAGTCGCAAAAAATGTATGTGTAAGGTCTATTTAAATTTTGCCAACTTACCCTATATGAAAGAAGGAGGCCAATTGGGCAGTGTGGGATTTCGCACATTTGCCTCCCTCTTCAATTTTAATGCCTCGACTATATTATGAAAAACACATTTTTGGCATTATTATATGAAAAAAAAAGAAATAAATAAAATTATCACTACACAGTACATTTTAAAAATGTCATTTTTTTGTATTTTCATTTTAAAAAATGAAAAATTTCCTCCCATATTTTCATGAAATGACGTCCCAGATATGAAATAGAAACTAAGGACTGAAAAATTACCCAAACTGCGACCCTTTAGACCAAAAAGACGGTAGCAGACAGTGAGGCAATTAAACAAATATCTAATTAATATGTGAAAAGCAAATTCTGAATAGATAGAAAAGTAAGGGGGCGATAATAATGTTTCCCAAACATTGTACATTGGTTAAACAAATCGTGTCGGAACTAGAGTGATTTGTCTTATTACTTATTGAATGGCACTCGTGAAAAAGTGATATTGTAAAATAAAAAAGGATTCATGCTCCAGGCATTCTTGCGAAATTGGAATTTTATTTACTCGGCATTCTACCACTCTTAGCGTAAAAGACTTGTTTCAATTTTATTTTTTTTTACGTGTCTTAATTACACAGGAGAAATGGATTCATTGAAATGATTATTATCAAAAATTTCAATTTCTTGACATACACCATTTAGACTTTGGAAGGCAGACGATCTGATACCGTTAGGAAAAAGAATAATAAGTTATTTAAAAATGTTTCAAAGTAAAAAAAAAAAAAAAAAAAAAAAAAAAAAAAAAACATAACTTGGTATAGCAGAGGGCTTTATTAAGAGCTGACTGTCCAAAAAACGCCCCAAAGACATATTTATAAGGTTTTTTGACTACGCTGAATAAAATGGCTATCTCTGAATTTTGATCCGGTGACTTTGGGAAATTAATTAGCGTGGGAGGGGGCCTAGGTGCCCTCCAATTTTTTTGGTCTCTTAAAAAGAGTACTAGAACTTCTCACATCCGTTAGAATGAGCCCTCTCGCAAGATTCTAGGACCACTGGGTCGGTACAATCACCCCTGAAAAAAAGAAAAAAAAAAACAAACAAATAAACACGCATCCGTGATCTGCCTTCTGGTAATGAATACAAAATTCCACATTTTTGTAGATAGGAGCTAAAAACTTCTACAATGGGGTTCTCTGATACGCTGAATCTAATGGTGTGATTTTAGTTAAAATTCTATGACTTTTAGGGGTTGTTTTCCCCTATTTTCTAAAATAAGGCACCTTTTCTCAGGCTCGTAACTTTTGATAGGTAAGATTGAACTTGATGAATCTTATATATTTAAAATCAGCATTAAAATGCGATTCTTTTGATGTAGCTATTGGTATCATAATTCCATTTTTAGAGTTTTGGTTACTATTGAGCCGGGTCGCTCCTTACTACAGTTCGTTACCACGAACTGTTTGATTATTATCAAAAATTGTAATTTCTTGAAATACACCATTAAGACTTTGGAAGGCAGATGATCTGATACCGTTGGGAAAAAGAATCATAAGTTATTTAAAAACGTTTCAAAGTAAAAAAAAAACTTGGTATAGTAGAGGGCTTCATTAAGAGCTGACTGTCCAAAAATCAGGCATCTTGATGTTATACTTTTATTCTTTTTTTTTTTGCTATAACCAATAAGTTATTTATGAGAGAGGGAGAGATAATGAATAGCTAACTGTACACTAAGTCGTATAAAGTGGTTCTTAGTGGTAGTACATTAAGAGTGACAGGACAAAGAAGAGTCGATCCAAACTTACCTTAGATGTGCAGCTGTTGCACAGAGAACAATGTTTATTTTCTTGACTAACCCAACGTCGACACAATGAGCAGAATCGATAACCTTCTTCAGCTGGTAAAGGTATCAAACTTGGACTAACATTTGTAAAAATTCTGACAGGAGATCCATGCTTTCTTCCTTTCTTTCCTAGAAAATTTGAAAGAAAAAAGGTAAAAATCCTTATATTGATATGTAATATTAACATAAATTAATCTAAGCAATCTTAATCTCCGGGTAGTTTTGAATGGGTTTGTCAGTGAACATCTAGTAAAGCCTGAGGTTCTCAAGGTAGCATCCCAGGACCCTGTTCATACTACTGCTCACAAAAACAAAGACCCCATAAAAGCTTTCTTGCCCGTACAATCGGAAATTCTGGAGAATGGAAAGCGGTCCGATACCTGGATGGTTAACTTCGACACATCCAATACGAAGAAGCTACTAATCAACCAGTCAAAAGTCAAAATCCTCAATTTATCTTGACGGGCGAAGCTATCAAGAGAGTTGACAGACTTTGTCTTTTGGAAAAATATATTTCTTTTCTCTTGGGACAACATGTCAATTGGACCCGATCCTCCTGTGCGAGAAACCCTCCTAGGTAATTTTTCGTTATAAGAGCCTGTTCGATCAACCATGTATAGAAGTCTTGCATCAGGCTTATTGCCAAATATGTATGCACATTTTTGGCAGAAGTTCCTAGAACCCTACTGGCACCATTCCAAAGGATCCAAAATAGAGCCTTAAGGATTAGCAGTAGGACCAATCGAGAAGCAATATAACCTTCAAGTGAGAGATTTGACACAGAGTCAATGAGTGTTTTCTACTAGTATATCACCACCCGTCCTCCAACAATATACCTCAACTAATACTACTGCTTGCCAAGACCATATGGCAAACATCCTGAAACATGTTGCGGTAAGATTACCCACAGCATGAGATGCCCTGTAATCAGTACTTGAAGAACAGCTTCGTATGCTGCACCTCCACTTGGAATAGTTACCTAAAGGAGATTATCCCTGGAAACCCATCTAGTGACTCCTATAAAAGAAAAGTCAACAGAGAAAAGGGAAAAAAAACTAGGTGAAACGTTTACCAGTGGCATATCAGACAATAAGTTTGGGAGCTTGACTCCATGAAAGATGCCAGAAATAAAAAATAATCTTAAAATTTAAACAATTTATAACACTTAACTTAACTACAGTTAATTTAACACTTAAACAATAGAAATTACCTCAAATAAGGTGTCAAGCCTAGAACAAGTAGAAATTGCTATGAACAAAGAGATGAAGGCTAAAACAAATATACATCACAATAAGAAATCACAAGGAAAAAATTAAAACAAGCATGACTTAACACAAATAAGGGTGGTACTACAGACCCCAAACCCGCCAAAAGGCTTAACTGTCATTTTCACTCCACTATAATATAAATAAACGTTTTTGAAATGTTTGTCCCGTCTTTTTTATTTTCCTCAAAGGATCTGATCTAGAAGGAAGAAAAGAGTGACAGTGCAGCATTATTTTGATAAAATAATGCTAAGTGAATAGTCATAAGTATTTATGTCAAGAAATATTGCCACGAATATACTAGCCCTCAGCCCTCCCCCCTCCAAAGCGTTATCCTGTCATTTGCACTTCGCTTGAAAAAACTAAACACCATTAACCAAGCATTCAATTTAATACACTGATTTCTATGCATTTGATAGGAATTAATTTTAACAGATAGATCATAATGAAACTGTCTGCAAGAGTATCCAGATGAAAATGAAATTTCCAAGGACTACTTAATTTGTCCCATCGTACTTACACATGATGAATGCAACCTTGACGCATTCAGGCCTGAATGCACCAACGGTTGAAAATAAAAGACCGTCAGTAGCTTCAGTATAAAAAAGAGGATAAAGCTGTCAAAAAAAAGTGTAAGAAGAGATAAGCGAAACCAGATAGAAGACAAAAGTAGGACTTGCCAAAGAGGCTGTGAAGAATGGAGACTTCAAAATGGTTTACTGACTAACCAATGAGATAGTTGGAACAAAAGTAAACCACTTTTAATTTGTTAAAGATGAAAACGGGAACATAATTTCAGATCCCAAGAAAGTAGATGAAAGATGGGCATCCCATTTTGAAAATATATTTAATCGTCTCCCATCTCATCACCGAGAAACTGTATCTAATACCCCGTTTTTATAAATTGACGTAAGTGCTGATCCTCCCAGCACTGTAGAGGTAGAAGCAAGTTTCAAAAAACTTAAATGGCCGTGCATCGAGAGTCGATTGGATAACGGCAGAAATTCTTAAGACATCCTTTCCAACCTGCGTAAATGTATGGACTGCTTTCCTTGTAGCAATTTGGAGCATGGAAAAGGTCCCACGTGATTTGACTAGAGGTATTCTAGTCAAACTGTTTAACAAGGGAAATCCTCTTAATTGTGACAACTGAAGGGGGATCAACCTGACTTCAGTGCCAAGTAAAATCTTGGCCACGATTATATCGTAGCGTTTGAGAGCAGCTCTTGACTCACATCTAAGGGAAGAGCAACATGGGTTCCAACCTGGTAGATCCTGTTCTGACCTCATTTTCATCCTTAGTCATATGGTGGAAGAGTCAAAAGAATGGATCAAAAAGAATGGAATGGGGAAAAAATCTACTCTTCATTGATTTTGAAAAAGCATTCGACTCCATCGATCGCGATGTCTTGTGGAAGATTTTTAAATTTTAAGGAGTACCTAACAAACTAGTCCGAACAATAATGGCCCTCTACAAAGAGAACGAATGTTGTGTCTGAACAGTAAATGGGAGACACGATTCTTCAATATTCTCACTGGAGTGAAACAAGGATGTGTGCTATCCCCGTTTCAATTCGTCCTAGTAATGGGTTGGGTCCTAGGGCAAGCATCAGGCTTTGGTGTAAAAATCAGTGACCAGCAGCTCACATATTCAGACCTTACAGACGACGTAGTATTTCTAGAAGAGGCGAAGCAACGTTTGCAGCTACTACTTGACACCATAGTGGACAAGGCTGAGAAAGTGGGACTAAATAATAACCGTTGGTGAGTCAAAGAGCATGGCCACATCCAACTCACCTTTGATCCTTAAATGCAACGGAAAGACAATCGAACAAGTTCATGAGTTCAAATATCTTGGAAGTTGGATCGAATATGATGGCGGAATATTCAACGAAATAAAAAGGAGAATTGAACAAGCAACATCGGCATTCAACAAATCGAAACCAGTATGGCGAAGCAAAAACATACTCTTGCGTCTAAAACTTCGTCTGTTGAATAGCAACGTCATGTCCATTCTCCTTTATGCAAGTAAATACTGGAAGCTGAATGTCAAGCTGGAAAAAAGTATCCTAGAATTTGAAAATGTCTTCCTCAGAAGAAATCTTAACATTTCGTGGCAGGACAGGGCCACGAACGTAGTGGTTCGTAGTCGAACATGTCAACCGCTATTCAATGATCTCCTGAAGCATAGAATACGGACCAGTCTTGGTCATATCCTTTGAATGCAAGGAGACCGTCTCCCAAATGCTGTCTACGAGTAGCATCCCGAGGGTGGGTGAAAAAGAGGGCGACCTAAACACACCCTCCGACGACAGTGCAACAGAGACCTATGGAGTGCTGAACTGTCGTTACAACCACAGCGGGAGGACATCACGGCTACTGCTCCGCTCCGAGACGTCTGGCAAGGGTTTTTTGATGCCCTATGTGCCATACCTGGCCCTGGATGACCTAAGGTCTAAGGTAAGGTCCTTACATACACCAAAGTTTTCTTCGGTTGTCCGACGATCACCTCCTGAAGCTTATATTGAACCCCCCGACATCGATGAAATAAAGAGCGACATTTGGTCGCTGAAAAATCATAAGTTTCCTGGTTCAGACATCCTACCTCCGATGAGAGGCAGGCAGTCTGAGAAGTTGCTAGTGAGATTGTGGCAGTTAGAATCAAACCACAATCGACCAAATGTGAACCAAATAGACATTCCAGATGGATTGAAAAGTTTATGTCCCTCTTTCTATCTTCAAAAGGGATGAAGAAATAACTAAAGTGGAATCGCTCTCGCTGACACCAGGGCAAAGTTGTTTGTCATTCTTTTACTGAACAGATCCAAAGAGGTTCGAGAAGAGAGAATGAAGAAGGAACAAGCTGGTTGTCGAGCCAGGTGTTGAATGCCTGAGCAAATTTGTCTATTTATGCTAAAGCTTCAGCAGTGCCACAGATAGGATCTGCAGCTGATTTTTATTTTCATACATTCCATAGCAGTCTTCGATCCGGGCAAAAAGGAAACTCGGTCTTAAGAATTAGGCGTATGCTAGAAGAAACTGGAATGCTCGTGCAGTTAGTATAACTTTTAAAAGCGTAATACGAGGGTACGCAGATGAGAGTACGAACTCATGGTGAGGATCCTGGAAATTTTGCAGTCGTTTCAGTAGAATACATGAAGAAAATTAAAAATATCTAATTTTGCAAAAAAAAAAAAAATCATGTTTCTTTTACAATATCGGCTTTTTTGCTGGCTAATAAGTTTAACTAATAATAGCAGTTGATAGATAATAATGGAAACCTGGCTAATGTCCTTTGATGTTGTACTTCTATGCTGAAATATCAGCACTCCTTTCAAGTTTAACAATATCACAAATCCTTTAATACCAAGATAGGTCAGAATCAAACACTATCGCAAATTGTTTGTTTAATTTTTTTTTTTTTCAATTTGAGACTTCCAAGTGGTATTATTCACTTCATCTTTGTAACCAATAGGCTGAGAAAACCTTTAAATAAAAACTATTCGAGAATTCAAAAACTGTTTGTGAAATATGGGCTTAGTGTGCTTCGATTTAGCACAGTCACACAACACTCTTAATGGTTTTTAATGCCTAGCATTTGATCATTTAGGACCAGTGTCTAAATAATCCCTTAACGATAATGAATCGAACAAATTTAAACATGTCTATTTAAATGAAGTGTAAATGAAGTGTATTTAAATAAGTGTAACTTGCATAACTATTATTTTCAAACAGTTATGACATGTCCATCATTTTTGAAAGTTTTCAACACTTGTCCTGATATCGGATTTTCTTGTTGTAATGCCAAGCTCAGATTTAGAGTCCCCAAATACCAACTTTGGAGACAGTCAAACATTATTCGTGAAATATGTACTTAATGTGTATTGATCTAGGACTTTATATTATTGGAATAATAGCTCCAGATCTACAATTCAAAAGCTCAGAAACTTTTAAGCGGCGTATACAGGTGGCTTAGCCAGACATCAATTCTAGTTATCATCACTGCGGACAAATAAGGGCTGCTTGTAAAAGAGAAATCACGCTATGATTGGCAGACAATTAGTGTGGCTAGACATCCCTTTTTGGTACCGATCCTGGTGAAATATTAACTTCATTTCTGAACTATATTCTTAGCATAGTATAATTAGATACAGTACATTCATGTTGCGACCATAATTAATTCTTAAGACCGAAATTCAATTATTAAGCTCGGATGTCTTCATAAGTATAGCACAAGCAAGAAAATATGGACAGTACCCAGACTCGACAAGTTCTTAAAAATAAATGTACAACTATAAAGACCTTGAATAAGTCCTCACTTTACTTTGTTTGTTTTGCTTTTTTTACGAAAAAAGACAAATTAACCGAACTACCCAATATTCTTGCTTTTGGATCATTTCCAGCATTTTCAAATGTTTAGAAATTGTTGACAAGTCTACATGTAGGATTTTCCACGTTCTATTACATTAAAATTAGTCAGTCTATTATTAGAGCAACATGGGGTTCAATTAGAAAATTCATCCGATCCTTAATATTCAAAATTCTTCGATGTGACAAAAAAAAATTTAAATTCTTTTTAACTATAGTAAACAAACATACATTGAACTTAAAAGAGGCATTCAGTACTTCCTTGCACAGGCGTCACCATTTGAAATTTTAAACACGGAGTACAGTACAGTTAATACCATCGAAACCACAAAAACTTATTCGAAAGCATTTTATAAGAGAGCCCTTTATGCAGTACTTTGCAAAATGCAATTTTGTTTATATACAATGTTTATATTAACAGTTTTTTTATTTTTTAGTACACATGGAATCTTAATTTTATTCTAGACTGGAGATGAAAAGAGAATAATTTTCATTTCAACGAAAATTTGAAAATAGAATTTAGTTACCTTGTGAAAAAGAGTCATGATTAGCATAATTGATTTTATAGTCGAGCATGTGTGTGGATGGCAAGGACGAACTGATGTGTTGTTCCATAAAATAAGGGAAGATCCAGAAAACTAAAAAAAAGAACGCTGTTAAAAATACAAGTTTAGAAAAGAGTTCGTTAAAGGCCACCTTTTAGACAGGTTTGGAGATAAAAGCCTCCGTAGAACCATTTTTTTTATTTCTAAGTACGAAGATAGACACCCGATTCTCGCTTTTAATTAACTATGCAGATAATCAAGGTAAATAAGTGCTAAAATCGGGGTGGCTCAAGAAAAACTAATACCCAAGCCACAATAACTTCAACCAAGTGAATGAAATCAAACTATGCAAGACATCAGCACCAATAATGTAACCGTTTATAACCCTGAAGCGGGACAATGTTTAAGTTTGAAGGGTAAAGTTTATGATTGATAAAACATTGTGAAGATTTAAGGCATAATTATTTTAAATTAGAGAATATAGAAGCTTGAGCAGTAAGTTTTCTATTTGTATGATGAATCCGACAAAAGATACAGAGAAAATAAAATTAGAAGACAGTACTTGGAACAAAACAGTGTTAACTAGTATTTTCAAACTGATTTGTTTGCCATTTCAATTTTTACCTTCTATAGCACAAATATGGCAATAAAACAAAGCAAAAACACTTATCATTAACGAGTCATGGCGTTTTCATAAAGACGTAAGATTATGATGTGAGTGGGGCAGTAGATAAAACAATTTAACTTAAACGTAAATAATTTCGGAAACCACAGTCGCTAATCATGACAAGACGAAAGAATCGTAAACAATAAATAGGAAAAGACTCTTTCAAAGCAACGGTGAAAGGGTAATTGAGCAAGGGAAGCTTTGCTTTGAAAGGTTACCCTTTCACCGTCGCTTTGAAAGGGTCTTTTACTATTTTAGTTTCACTGCTAAGTTTGTATTTTAATGTATTTTTGGATTTTTATCGGTATCTTTTTATTACTTGCACTGAAGACGGTCAAGCACAGGTCTTAACCGAAATATTTGCATAATCCTCTTCATTTTTTTCAAATTCTTTTTTTAAACAGAGGTACGCTTTCCACTGCTCTAATACTCAATAGTAGCTCATTCCATGCAGATGGAGCTAGGTGTTTCATTGAAAATGAGACATCTGGGTCTACCATTGTTATTATCCTCGACCGACCATTATCATCAGTTATATATTATTATCCTCGTTTCTCTCTACTTTACGATTTTTTCCTCTTGTTTAATTTAAACACTATAAGTTCCAAGAGAAAATGCCCATTTTCTCAGAATACTAATTCAGTAAATGAAAGGGGATTCTGCAGACAAATAACATCGGTATTTTTCATCCGTAAAGCTTCATTAAAGTAGGAAGTTTAGTAATTAGGAAATACTCTTTGAAGCATTATCCAGAATATCAACCAAATTGTATCATTATTGGTCCATACAATCCTTGAAACAATTAATAAATTTTTCTTTTAATGCTGTATATACGACTCTTCTTAAAATAATATACACAGCAAAAACAAACCCGTGTCACAAAAGTCAAAGAAACACATTTACTTTTAAATCTAGAATGGGTCCAAGTGTTCCAACAAAACATAGATGCAAGGGCAAAATAACGACTTTTTTGGGATCGATCTGATTCTTGGAACAAATATGTATGAGAAAATCGAAAAATGTGTGTAGACACACTTGTAAAATTACAATATGTACGTCTAAAACGATAAATCTCTACAAAACATTCTAAATTTTAAGAATTGCACACCATAAATCTTATATTTTACCTAACATGAAGTACTATATGATATCAAAACGGGATTATATAAACATCTTATACACAAACAGATTTGAAAGTTTCCTTACAAAGAATGGCTTTACCCTATTGTAATATCTAGCCAACCATGTTAAGCCCAGTGTTACAACAACTGAAACTACATACTTAAACACCCAAGACTTTTGGCCCTTGCATACCCAGTGAAAATTGACCTACTATTTGATAGCACAGGGAAATTTTGTGACCGCGCTTAAATTTACCGAAATTTATTAAAGAGCAATTATGACCAGTGCAGCATTTCAGAGGAAAGAAAAACAAAATCTAAGGGTATTCTAGCCTAGTGTTAAACCTTATAAAAACCGAGTTAATAAAAAGCGACCAAAACAGATAATAATTGTTTTCAAGCAACGTCATATTGCTGAGGTTAATAGTCTACGAAAGTATCCTGAGGTAGAAATAGAAAACCCGCGTCTCTTTCATTACATAAATTAAATTCAAACCAGATGCTTAACTAAACATCTGTAATCAACTCCATCCATCTAGGACCACTAACGATTTCAACAGATTTCTTACTTAAACAGTTTCCAGCGACCCTTCCTTCGCAGAGCCTATACCAGTAATCCTCCTGAATGCCTTCTTTCCTCGATTTCTGCTTCCAATGTGACAAACAAATTCACATTTTCATAAAATCAAGCACCTACCTTTTGGATATTAAAACAGATTTAACAAAATTCTTTTCAGCTAAAATCGACAGACAGCAAATATTCAAAACCAAACTTGTAAGGCTCATTAAATTCCTCAGCTGGACTGGTAAACAATGTTTTATTACCCTTACATTACCAAAAATTTAACCATTCAATTTTCCAAAAATACCATCTAACAGTTTTTTCTAAGCTTTTCGTAAGCTCTATGTGTGATTGTCTAAAATAATAAAAAGTATTAAGACGAGACACTTTAGTAGCCTGTTCACACTTCTACTATGCACTATCTTTTGCATGTGGTTAATACTTAACACAAATTTGATAAAAAAAAAACATAAGTAGCCTCCAGAGGTCAAATGTTGAGCTAAACCTAGTCTTTGCTGAGCCCTAAAAATCTTTGACTTAGCTTATGAAAATCTTTACTTCATGTTTATTGTGGTATTCCCCAGGGAGGTTTATTAGGACTGGTCTTATTTCTTACTATGTTTAATGCACTGTTGAAAGAGTTATCTCACAAATAGATATCCAAGGATGATTTTAATCTGGTAATGCTAAGAGGACAAAAAAATATGTTTAAAATAATCATTTCCATAGGAAAATTGGTTCGAATTCAATTAAGATTTTTTCATATTGTAAGATGGGAGGTACTTTATCTTTGTCAATCGATACTTTAAGATATGGGAACGTATCACTCTTCAGATACCTCCGACAGAAATCATTTGTTTAAATTATAGACATGTCATTTGATACACTCACAGCTCTTTAACTGTTTATACTGTCCATGAAAAAACAGGCATAGAAACTACATACTTATTGTACTTTTCAAATTAAGAAATGTGGGTTTCGTTATTGGGAAAGCGAAGGTTAAAAGCACAAGTCCTACACACTTTCTTTTTCCAAACCTTTCCGAGCTTTTTTCCGAAAAACAAATTCGATAAAATTTGGGAGCTAATATTTACCTTATCGGAAGGCAACACTACTCTAAATAGGAAGCTACCCTTATGAACTTCTTAAGCATACTTAAAAATAAAGGAAAGAAAACTTGCATGGTAAACAATGAGAATCAAGTTGAGTCCCATTCACGTCCATCCATTGGTGACTGATCCAGGTAAGAGTATTGGAAATTAATTCGACACGACCACCGAATGGGGGATCTGTTACTATACCAACTACTTCGTTTTCTTGACATTCTAAGAACTTTCTCAGCACTGAGACCGCTTCTTTTCCATCAAATAAATGATGATTAAACATGTTAAAAGGCAGATATGTTGGCGGTTCGTAGAAACTTCTCTGAAAACAAGAGTTTAAATTACTCAACATTAACATCAAATTACTCAATAATTATCTTTTCCATCCTATGCAAAAAAATTCTACATAGCAAAGAATAAATAGAAACATAAAATCAATTGGGTTCGAGTCTATTTCTTTCAAAAATATGGACTTCTTCTATATACAAATTTTAAACTGTTTACTACAACTGACCATTGCTGCCATTCGTCATTGAAAAAAAAACCGATTCAATCAACGAATACAGTTAATTTCTAAAGTAACACGCTTACTATTTACTGCGCAATCTGTTTCTGTGTTTATTTTGACTGATCTGTAGTGTTTCTTTTTTGTATTTTGCTGTGTTTATTTTCCTATTCTTATTGAGCCAGTTTTCACTTAGCGTATATATGAAATAGCAGGTTTCTGGTTCACTCACAAATAAAGTATTTATCTATCAACTGACAAAACGAACTCTTAAAAAATTAGCATTTTTGGAAAAAATAAGAATTATAGACCGAATTATATAAGAACGTTTCTTTTGTTCGGCATTGAAGTGAGAGCCAGTGAAAGCACAAAACAAAGCGTCATTCTGTTCAACGCCACTTCTTAGTTTAGCTTCTATAAATATTTCTAGAGTAACTATTATCAAATAAATGTGGTAAGTGCAGTTCGATTTGCTAACAACAGGCTGATTGTGTGATAAAACAAAAAATACATGTTTTTGCACGGAATATTAAATTTCCCTGCACAGAAACATTCAGCCAAAGAAAGAAAAGGAAAAGACAATAAAAAGAAAAGAAAAAGACAAAGAAAAGAACAAGACAAGCGAGCAAAAAAAAGGAAAAGAAAATGAAATTGACTGAGCGACAAATACTACTAACCCTTTGTAAATGATTATAATATACTAAGATGCAACCCTGACCGCTTCAGCTTACTATTCAGTCTGATATTTCAATTTTTCAGTGATGTTGTAAGCTTTTGTAGCAAATAAATCATCTAATATACACGGCATTGGATATTGAGATTTCCGACACACATAACTAACGTATAAACTAAAGCCCTGATGCATGAATGCGAACTTGGGGTAGAGATTTGCTATCTTATACATAATTATTTCTACACGATGTTTTAGGATTAATATGTTTTTTTTTAATATTAGCAATTGCAAATCCATAAAATCATGTTAACAAAAAAAATATTTTTCGGGAAAAGTATGATTTCGTCTTGGGATCATGTAGTACATGTAATGGACAGGTAAATAATATACGTCGGTACGTCTTATTTATACCAACACTTTTTCAGCCTTAACAATTATGCTAATATGCTAAAACAATTATGCTAGCAGCTAGGATGATTATGGCACTTGGTATTAACCAAGTGACATATAGCAATCACAAATTCTGTTGGTCCCAGTTTTGCTACTTCAGGCACTTCCAGGAAAGCTAGGACGATGAAATTTGGCAGGCGTATCAGAGACCGGACCAGATTAAATTAGAAATAGTCATTTTCCCGATTTGACCATCTGGGGAGGTGAGTGGGGGGCCTGTTGATTCGGAAAAAATAGAAAAAAGAAGTATTTTTAACTTACGAACGGTTGATCAGATCTTAATGAAATTTGATGTTTAGAAGGATATCGTGTCTCAGAGCTGTTACTTTAAATCCCGACCGGATCTGGTGACATTGGGGGTGAGTTGGGAGGGGGAAATCTAAAATCTTGGAAAACACTTAGAGTGGAGGGATCGGGATGAAACTTGGTGGGAAAAATAAGCACAAGTCCTAGATACATGATTGACGTAACGGGGACGGATCCGCTCTCTTTGGGGTAGTTGGGGGAGGGTGGTTAATTCTGAAAAATTAGAAAAATGAGGTATTTTTAACTTACGAACGGGTGATCGGATCTCAATGAAATTTGATAATTAGAAGGATATCGTGTCTCAAAGCTCTTATTTTAAATCCCAACCGGATCTGGTGACATTGGGGGGAGTTTGGGGGGAACCTAAAATCATGGAAAACGCTTAGATTGGAGAGATCGGGATACAACTTGGTGGGTAAAATAAGCAGATGTCTTAGATACGTGATTCACATAATTGGAACGGATCCGCTCTATTGGGGGGGAGGAGGGTTAATTCTGAAAAAATAGAAAAAAATGACGTATTTTTAGCTTACGAAGGAGTGATCAGATCTTCATGAAACTTCATATTTAGAAGGACCTCGTAACTCAGATCTCTTATTTTAAATCTAAACCGGATCCAGCGTCATTGGGGGGGGGGGGGCAGTTGGGGGGACCAGAAATCTTAGAAAACACTTATTGCGAAGAGATCAGGATGAAACTGGATGGGAAGAATATAAACCTGTCTAAGATACGTGACTGACATAACCGGACCGGATCTGCTTTCTTTGGTTGAGTTTGGGGGGGGGGGGGGGGTAATTCGGAAAAATGAGGCATTTACAACTTACAAACGGGTGACCAGATCTTAATGAAATTTAGAAGGATCTTGTGCTTTAAAGCTCTAATTTTAAATTCCAACCAGATCCTGTGATATGGGGGGGGGAGTTGGAGGGGGAAACTGGAATTCTTAGAAAACGTGAAAATTGGGTATTTTTATCTTATGAATAGGTGATTGGATCTTAATGAAACTTGATATACACACACACACACACACACATATATATATATATATATATATATATATATATATATATATATATATATATATATATATATATATATATATATATAAAAGGATCGTATGTCTCAGATGCTCCATTTTCGACTCGAATTGGATCAGGGGACATAGGGGGTTGGAGGAGGGAAACAAAAATCTTGGAAAACACTTAGAGTGGAGAGATCGGGATGAAACTTGAATGGAAAAATAAGCACAAGTTCTAGATACGTGATTGAGATAATTGGAACGGATCCGTTCTCTTTGGAGGAGCTGGGGGTGTTAATTTGGAAAAATTAGAAAAATTGAGGTATTTTTAACTTAAGAACGGGTGACCGGATCTTAATGAAATTTTTTATTTAAAAGGAATTCATGTCTCAGAGCTCTTATTTCAAATCCCGACCAGATCTGTTGACATTGGGGGGAGTTGGAGGGGGAAATCTTGGAAAACGCTTGGAGTGGAGGAATCGGGATGAAGCTTGGTGGATAGAATAAGCAAATGTCCTTGATACGTGATTGACGTAACCGTAGTGGATTCGCTCTCTTTGGGGAAGTTGGGGGGGGACGGGTTCAGTGATTTGGCGAGTTTGATGCTTCTGGACGTGCTAGGACAATGAAAATTGGTAGGCGTGTCAGGGAGCTGCACAAATTGACTTGATAAAGTCGTTTTCCCAGATTCAACCATCTAGGGGGCTAAAGGGAGAGGAAAAATTAGAAAAAATAAGGTATTTATAACTTACGAGTGGGTGATCGGATCTTAATGAACTTTAATATTTAGAAGGACATCGTGACTTAAAGCTTTTATTTTAAATCCTGACCGGCATTAAGCCTCTGATTTTCCTTTTAAATCAATTTGTTGATTCTTAGAACTTTGTTAGAGCTCATACCATATGAGCTCTTGGCTCTTAGCTCTTCTTGCCTCGTCACAAGTGCCATACGAGCTCTCTCGCTTTTCACTCTCACTCTCACACTTTTCACTCTCATTTCAAAGTCAAATTAGTTTAATTGGTAATAAATATACAAGAACACATTCCTTTAAAGAATTACACTCTAGGACCAAATAATATTAAAAATTGTGGAATTAAATAAGAAAGCTGAAATAAATACCAACTCAAACATCCTAAAACCAGTTTCTGCTAATCTGGAACTATACTTTGAGGCAAGAAAAAAGAGAATTGTCAGGTTTAAATTACTTACATATCTTTCGTCGATGTCCAAAAGAACACTTTGGATATTTGATTTACAATTTACTACTTTTTCATGAATCCTTGGGGCTCCAATACAAAGCAGTTTCTTTACATCAGCTTTTTCGATCATATTAACAATTGTGGTTACTGACTCTTGCGTAAAAAAATATTGGGCCTCCTTTTTTGACTCTTCTAGAGGACTTAGAAGCTAGAAAAAAGAAAGAGTTGACAAGACACGTACTGAATTTACTTTCTGTTGGATTTCCGACTCCAAGACAGGTCAAACCTAGCTCTAGTAGTAGTAATAGTAGTAATAATAATAATTTATTATCAAAAATCAGAAACAAAACAAATCGTTAGCACACCAAAAACCACCCGAGTATCTAATATTTTCATAATTTTACAGGAAAGTTGGAAAAATATTTTAAGCTCTCCTTCTTTCTAATCAATGATTTAAATTTATGTATTATACTCTGGCTTTCCTTTTTGGAATGATAGTTATAAGTCACCGAAGTAGATGTAACGAGACATGTTTTGCCTAGTCCTGGCTGGTCTCTAGCCCTCCAATGAAGCATGTATCTCCATAGGGACAATGGATGAAGATTGCCTTGATGAAATTTTTTCACTTTATCAATAAAAAAAAGACTCTGCTTTTAGTTTTGGGCACACCGAAAAATATAAAAAAAATATCAAGAACAAATGGGTAAAAACAAGTATAAGTGAGTCTGTGAATTAACCTTCCCTAAATGCATTTGATTAATTTTTTATTTATGCATTTGACTTTCTTTTTTCCCCTGATTGATTAGCTAAGATCTTTGGTGCAACTAGGGCAACATATTTTTTTTGTCGTTTTTACGGGTGAAAAAAAAAACGAGCTTAAAAATACAATGCCATTCTTTTTCCTAGAATTGAAGTTCGTATTAGTGGATTTAGACAAATTCTATAGAAGTTTCTGTCCAGTCCAAGATTTACACATAAGATGATAAGGAATTATTGAGATATAAACTATAGGGTTGATGGGGACAAGGTACAATTAGAAGAATGACAATTAAGGGGATTGAGACTCATTTGGACAAAATCAAGTCAGCCATTAGGATCTCTAATCTTTCCAGTTCCAATTAATCGTCCTACTTGAACTGCATAGTACAAATATCAAAAGGTAAAACAACGAGGAGTTATTCTAAGACAATGAAAATTGTCTTCTAAATCAGTGGTTCCCAACCGGTGGTACGCGTACCCCAGGGGGTACGCGAAACCCTCGCAGGGGGTACGCAAAGGTCCCAAAATTAATTTAGTCTACATCTTTAAAACTTGTTTCTGACTCAGTTCCAACATTTCCCTCAAAATCAGATAACATAACCCATTGTACGTAATTTCAGACTCATTTTCAAAACTTTCGCTTTCAGTAACCCGCTAATTTTTCTCCATAGCCGTAAGGTCTCGATTTAAACTCAGCGGGTTCAGTATCTTGTCATCTGTTGAAACACGAAGTTCGTGAATTGTGGTTGCAAACAAAGATGGATAGATTCCTGATCAGGAATAACAAGAAGCCGAATGATGGTACCCAAAACTCTGAACCTGCACCTAAGAAGAAGAAATATGACGAATCATCGGTCAAAGTGCGTCGATATTTGTCAGAATACCTAGGGCTCGGATTTAGTGCGACAAAGTCTGATCCAGTGAATGCACAGTGCGTTCTTTGTGGTCAAGTCTTGGCCAACAGTTCCATGAAACCTGCGCATATGAACCGGCATCTCAGTACTGTGCACCCTTCTCATGTCGGTAAGCCCATAGAGTTTTTCAAGCGTAAACAAGAAGCATTCGCTAGTAACTGTTTGGAAATTGCAAAAGTGGCATCAGTTTCTTCAAAGGCTCTCCGGGCTTCGTATGCTGTTTCATATTTAGTTGCGAAACAGAAAAAACCGCACACCATCGCCGAATGTCTGATATTACCAGCACTAGTGAAAGTCAGTGAAATAATGTTTGACACGAAAACTGCTACTGCCCTTCAGTCTATACCTGTGTCGAACAATACCATTTCAAGAAGGATAGAAGACATTGCAAGCGATATTGTCATGCAGGTTATTGAGCAAATAAAGTTGACGAAGATGTTTGCGTTACAGCTTGACGAAAGCACGGATGTGTCAGGTGAAGCCCAGGTGATCGTCTTTGTTCGATATCAAGACTGTTCTGACATAAGAGAAAATATTCTGTTTTGTCAAAACCTACAGTCAAGAACAACAGGAGAAGAACTATTCAAGGTGATTGACAAATTCTTCACAGAAGGGGGCATCTTGTGGGACTGGTCTCTATCAGTTTGCAGTGATGGAGCTGCCGCCCTAACAGGGAAGAATAATGGGCTCATGGCCTGGATAAGGAAGAAAAATCCAAAGGTGAAGTGGTTGCACTGCATCATTCACAGGCAAGCTCTTGCATCGAAAAGGATGAACGCACATCTGCACGAGACCCTCAACGAGGCTGTAAAAGTGATCAACTTCATCAAAGCCCGACCACTGAACTCAAGAATGTTCAAGTTGCTGTGCCAAGAGATGGGTTCAGAACATCAACATTTACTTCTGCACACAGAAGTTCGCTGGTTGTCTCGTGGGAAGATTTTAAACAGACTTTTCGAGCTTCGACAAGAAGTTCATATGTTTCTTCTGGAGCAAAAATCTGCATTCAGTTCACTTTTTTAAAACCAGGACTGGGTCTGCAGGCTGGCCTATCTTGCGGATATTTTGAATCTTGAATCTGTCAATGCAAGGTTTCCGGACGGACGAACTCTCCCTGAATTCGAAGATGTGTGCTTTCATCAAGAAATTGGAGTTCTGGCTTAAAAAGGTTCAAAGAAACAGCGTTAGTGTCTTCCCGACCCTTGACAAGTTTGCGGACGATAGTGAAATTGATAACCTCAACACAATCTGTGATTGTATTCGGGAGCATCTGACAAAGTTGCGAGATGAACTTGTGTCATATTTCCCATCGATTATGAACCAAGATAGAACGCAGGATTGGATCCAAAATCCATTTGTTGAAGACGTGACCTCAAGCTCCGGTCTTAGTGACAAGCTTACAGAGAATCTGATCGAACTTGCCAGTGATCGCGCCTTAGAACTGAAATTCCAAAATGTAACTGTTTCCCAGTTTTGGCTGGAGGTGAAAGGAGAATACAAGGAACTAAGTGAAATCGCCATGTCTGCTTTGTTACCATTCAGATCCACTTACCTTTGTGAAGTGTCATTTTCGGCAATGTCATTGATCAAAACCAAACACAGAAACAGACTGAGTGTACAAAATGACCTTATAATTGCCGTTAGTGACATCGAGCCAAGATTTGATAATATTTTAGCAAAAAAGCAGCCTCAAGTTTCTCATTGATTTTGTACGTACATTTAAGCACCGTCATATTGGACAATAAATCTCGTGTTTTTGAAAATCTGATTTTAGTTAAGAAAAAAGTAAAACAACGATTCTCAAGAAAGGGGTACGCAAACTTTTTGGGCCTTGACTAGGTGTACGCGGACCGAAAAAGGTTGGGAACCACTGTTCTAAATGAATATTTTGGCTCTATATCTAAGAGCCGCCATTAGCAAAACACAGATAAACATAAAATAAGACGTACAAAAAAATATGTGATCATTAAAACTAAAAAATTCAAAAATAAATAAATAATAAAACAGTCCCAGCATCATCACTTAAAGGAAGTTCAACCAGGACTGAAAATCAAACACGAAACAAGACAATACATTTAGATAAAAAAAGAAATCAAGAGTATGTTTTTAATACAATTCTTCCTTTTTTGACAGCTAAGCAAAAAATTCATTGGTATTAACTATTGGTTTGGCAATGCAATATGTTAAACCATTTTTATTTAAATTTGTGAATAACACGTCAAGTGAATATTCTTCCAAGCCAATATTTAAAGAAGTATTATTACTTATCTGAAGTTGGATTTCTATTACCTCTCAAACAATTTGTTTATTACCCTAATCCTTACTAATGAGGGTGGTGTTTTCAAAAAGTGTTGCATGGCAAGCTTTTTCGCAAATATGGGTACTTAGAGCCAAATCAAAAGAACTGGAAACACTATTAGATTTAAAAGCCTTTGTAATATTATCCTTATGTTTTTGCTGGGTTTTCCAAATTTTGGGGACTTTACCAGCATAATAATTGCCGGCCCCTTAGACAAGTAACTGCCTGTTATAGCAGAGACATTCTCTGGTATATTGGACAGTGAAGAGTGGCCCTTGTCTTGAGCTACGTCTATTCTAGTACCGTTATTTAAACTTATACAGATTAGACCATAGAAATTACAGAGGCATAAGCTTAGATAATGTACTTAGTAAGCTTTCCGCTAAGATATTATGTCATAGGATAGACTTTGTGTTAACCAGGGATGTATAATTTCAAGAATCCAGTTGATGTTTTTCAAGCGTATATTAGGCCTTGGTAATAAGTTTAATGGGTTAGTATTGAGAGAGGATATAGGAATAAAGTGTTTGAGACAAAGTAGGCTAATTAAAACGGTTAAATATTGGGAAAGGGTGTCATCGATAGAGGATAATAGCCTAGTTAAACAAGCATTTTTAATGATACTTCAGGATATGAGGAAGGATTCATGGTCAAATCAAGTGAAGAATATATTAGACCGCGCAAGACTAGGTAACTGTTGGAATGAGGGAAAGGAAATAGGAGAGATGGTAGGGAATGTATCTAGGTTAGTTGCTACTAGGTTACTGTCTCAGGAAGTTCCGGTTTGGCAAGCTGAAAAGGCCGCCTCGTCGTCCCTATGGCTATATGCAGAGATCAAGGAGATCTGGGGCGAAGAAATTTATCTACAAATGGGATTAAGCCCGGGAGATTTGAAATGGATATTGTGTGGAAGGGGCGATTTTATGCCTCTTGGAGAACGAAGAAAATATTTAGGGAGGGCTAGATTGAGGGATGGTCTTTACAGTTGCCCTATGTATGGAGAGATGAATGAGTGCTTGCATCTTTTTTTAAGAAAATGTAAGGAATTGAGGGAAGTATGCCTAGAAATATTTGGTAGGGAGGTAGGGGGAGAGATCGGATTTTGGAAATTTCGAAAAGTAGGTGTTACTTAGATATAAACAATATTAAAAAGTTCGTCCGGGCAGGTATGAGGCATCGTGATGGTTTTCTTAAATAATCAACTTCACTGTTTTTCAGTTTACGTTCTGTTGTTGTATTTTTTTTCACTTGTTTTTTGTATGTCACCATGGCCCAATAGGGCTTATGTGTGAACAAATCCATCCATCTATCTATCTATCTATATTTACCAGATTTACGTAACACGTGATTTTTAAATTACTTGTAAAAACTACACACAGTCTATTTTATTTTGTGTGCAAACTTTTCTTAATTTCACCGTAATTTTTGGTATATAAGGAAGGCAGATTACATCTGAAGTTTATTAGAAGCTTCATATGATTAGAGGTCTTTGATTTTAAGATAAATGTCTTTTTAGCCAACGGCTACTTGTATTATTAATTAACAGGATGGGATAACACTTTCAAAAAAGTATATCTCTGATAAAATTTAATTGTTCTGTGATGTAAGATCACAGGCAAACATTTAGTACACAATCCAAGAGAGAAGTCGCAACACCTCTTTTAACCTGTGGGTGTGATTATATTTTGAATAGATCTCCCAGCAAACTGCTTACCTAATTAGAAAAAATGATTAAAGATAAAGATAAAAAATATTATGATAAAGAGTAAGCCTATAATACAGATACTTGTCCTATGTGAGTCAATATTAATGATGATCACCCTCATGTTCTGTACAGATGTCAGCGGTTATAATTTTTAAGGGTAAACCTTTTAAAGGATATCATTATGCAAGTTCATGACATCTTGAGTTGTACCCACGTAATTTACCAAATACAAAAAGACTTGTCGCTCATGCCTTAATTCAGAGATCTAAGTCCCACTCATTTAGTGTTTTGCACTTAAATTTCAAATGCATCTTATTTTATTTCGGACTTTGGTCTAAGATAGCCACGAAAACCAGAAAAACGAAATAAGGAGAAGTTGTCGTGCCTCAAGTCGCCATTTTTTCTTATTTTTTAATAATACTCTCTCAAGTAATTTTGGTCATTTGCTTATTTCTTTATGACGAATTCAACTAATTGAATTGGTTCAACTACTAAGAAAGGCTAAAGTGGTATTTCTGAAAAATGTCTTTACAAGGTACAAAACAGGACAATTTAGCAAAGGTTCAAACTAATCCAAGTTCTAGCCATAGGATATTTCCGAAGCAATTGTGCATCGTTCATTTTTGTACATTTTCTCAAATGGGTGGCAATTTCTGTCAAATATCAACTCAAGAAGTCAATTTCAAAATATTTATACTTTGCAAAAATTTGTCAAACACTCGAGATTTATGTCCTTTTCTGTTGCCCATTGCAACGCATGTTGTTATGAGTAGTTCTTATTTATCTTTGTTCACAGGATTGACAATATTGAAACACTTGCAGATTATTGTATAATTATATAATTTTCATATCCAAGCATATTATGTCACTGTATAATTACGAACTGGATTCATCCAATCTGTAATTGCAATATTATGAGCTTCACTGGAAAAATGGCTGATCCACAAAACTGAAAATTGGGCTAAGGACAGCCATTCCTAGAATCGTCACTTACCCGAGTCGGATAATTAAGGAATTCATCGCTGACAGGACTTAAATGTTTGTGGTTTGAATGCATCATCTTATCCTTCACGAAGCTTTGGCAGTCAAAGCAGTATATTCTTTGTTCTTGGCTTAGTTGTCTGACTTGAGAGATATTTAATTCCATCTTCGGCCTAAAATGCAAAGATTATTTAAATAGTGAAAATACGTTTTAAAAAAAGTTTTTCTTTCAGGACTAAATTAACACAAATCTTTCTACTATTGGCATGGAACAGACTGTTTTGAAGGATCAGCTATGTTGGTCTCAGGTGACTTGTTGCAAGGATAAGTAGACAGTAGCGGCAGTATAGACAACCAATGGCATTAACTTAGCAAAGGGTATAATATTTGTGTATTTGCTAATTTAGGGACGGGAGTGAAGAACATGGTCCTAAGGATTCCATGTTGTATGTGTGTGCTTTAAAATAGTAAAAAATCAATTGCCACAAATATATTTGTTTCATGAGCATTTCTTTCCACAAATTTTGAACAGCAATTTGATTTTCCCAAAGGTTATGATAAAAAAAAATATAAAAAGTAAAATCGCCACCAGCGAAGCACAAATGGCATCCTAGCCTAACAGGGCTTTGAGGGGGGTGGCAACCACCCTTTTACCTATTTTGTAATTTCTGTTTTTTAAAGTTTGTGTAATCGAATGACTATTAAGATGTTTCTCTCTTTCAGTATTTATCTATTAACCCCAAAATAGATGGTTTATTGAAGCGGTTTTAGCAGTAGGCCAAGTTTTAATTAGGCACTGCAATTCAACTGTTGATTCAAAATGTGAGGTTTTTTCTCCCAAATCATGAGCTATCCCGCTATTCCCTCTACAAGGTATTGTGATTTTCTACTACTTTCTTTTCCACAACGAATAAACCAAAAAGTTTATTTCAAAATTGCATAAGTAGTTTCATCATGTGACTGTAATCTATACATAATAATGATAGATGGTAATAAGCTTACCTAAGCTATAGAAGTCAGGTGATTGATTTTTCTAACGATAATTTCGACAGGACCTGTGGCTGTCATCATCAAGTTAAATTCAAATTTCTTGCCAGAAAGTAAAATCACTACATAAATAAAACTAAAAACACTGAACAACACTATTAATGAGCCGAACCTGCAATTATTGTTGTGCCATGGTCTGAATTTTGGTAGAGGCATTGATGGCTGCTGTCCAAGTAGATCTTAAAGAGGTTGGGCCTGTAGGAAAGGGGTGGAGTTTTTTGTGAGTTTTCAATTTATGGGTGATGGGTTCCCAAATTTCGCTATTATGAAACTCACCATTGTCTTTATTGATGGCTGGTTTATTTTTAGCAATTTCCAAAGCTTCTCTGATTCTCTGCTTTAAGAGTTGTTGGACAATAGCAATAAGTTGGGTCTGGTCAAACTTAATGGAGTGAGAAAGTTTTTCAAAGATATGATGGGCCAATGCAGAAAAATTATCTTCGTCTTTTAGCTTTGTCTTTTTAAGGCAGGCATCCATGGAATCAGCATGTTCTTTTAATCGATGATGTAGAGGTCTCATGGTACGACCTATATAGGTATCACCACAGCTGCAAGGAATCCCATATACCCCTGGTAGATCTGAAATAATCTTATCCTTGCCTTTGTTCAAGAAAGAGGAGATAGTCCTTCCAGAGGGAAAAAACACCTTAAAGCCAAGCTTAGTGAGTTTGGAGCTTAAAGTGTCAGAAATGCCCTTAATATAAGGTAATGACAAAAAGGGTTTATCATCTTCAATCTTAGGAGCAGAACTCTAGGTAATTCCACTCATCTTTCTCCTGGAAATAACCTTGTCAATGACTTTTTGGGGGTATCCATTACCTATCAGAGCATCTCTTATATAATCAAGTTCAGCCTTCAGCTCAAAATCAGAGGAGCAAACCAAAAATGCTCTACCAACCAATAAAAAGATTACAGAATTTTCGACTATATGGTGGTTATAGGAGTCATATCTGAGATATCTATCACTATGAGTTGGCTTTCTATACACGCTCAAGTCCAACCTAGTTTCTCATTTTGCAATGAGATCTGTCAATCTGTCTGTCTGGTTTGTATGTCTGGTGTGTCTGTCTTTCTGTCTGTCTGGTTTGTATGTCTGGTCCGTATGTCTGTCTGTCTGATCTTTCTGTCTGTCTGATCTTTCTGTCTGTCTGATCTGTCTTTCTGTCTTTCTTGTCTGTACATCTAAGAAAGGGTAAATTGCGGTTATTTTCAAGTTCAATGGTGAACTTAATATCTGGGTCCTGCTGGTTAAAAATATTGAGAAAGGATCTTAATTTGTCTTGTACCCCATTCCAAATTATTAAGCAATCATCTACATATCTCATGTAGAGTTGGAGATCTCCAACTCCAACTGGATGAAACCCAGTTTGTAATTATACAGTGACGCAATATGCTTGGATAAGAAAATGCTATAGTTATACAATAATCTGCAAAGGTTTCAAGCAGGGGCACTAAAAAAAAAGAAAAAAAAAACGATGGAAAACCAACAAAATATAAGCTAAGAACAAATGGCACCAAACGGCTTAAGAAGAACCAGCATTTTTTGAAGCTGTAGCTGTATTTGGGAATCAACGTGTTGTAAATGTCTAGATTTGTATGGAGGAAAAACGTTGTAAAATTTAACAAATTGATTTTTTTTTCATGGCAACATGGCAACACTGACAACATACAATACTGGCATAAAAACTTCATAATTTTGAAATGAAAAGAGAAATAATATAAATCTTGGTTTTCAGGTACAAATCAACCAAGGGGAGGGGCTTTTTTCGGTGTCCTTCATACTCTAGCTGAACTTTTGTGACCAACATTAGCTGTTCTGAATTTCATCTATGTTTGCTGCTAAGTTAAATTCTAAAGTTCGTTTTGGGGTTTTGAATTTAACAGCAGTTTTAGATTTTAGAGCTAAGAATTCGTCCAAAGGAGAAACTTTAAAAGATAGAATAATGGCAAACGAGGTGATACAAACATTAACAAATAAATGCCATAGTGGGTGGCTGAAACTACGATTGATCAGAAGATATGGCAGAATTCGTTAATTCAGAATTTATACACGGGCAAAAGTTAAACTGAGTGTCAGAAAATGGTAATACGAGGTTTTAATAAAGAGAAAAAGGACACAAAAAAAAATAAAAAATGATCTATAACAATCTATTGAGCTGGATTTAATCTCGCATTTGTAATAGATAAACCCACTAGTTACATCTCTTGAA